>NC_134314.1:86141481-86484788 GCF_964195595.1 Calonectris borealis
CTCCTTATGAGCATGGAGTTTGCTCCATCACTATCTTAGCTAGCTGTCTAAAGACTGATACATTGCTCATTTCTTAGTTTGTCATTAAACATCAGTTATAGCAGATAAGAAAGAAGTGCCCTGTATTTGCCTTACAGTCCATTGCAGCGTGTTTCCCCATGGAGAAAAGAAAAAATTCCTAACCCTTATGTGTTCATGTGGAATTCAAAGCCCACTCTGTACAATGCTCTGTGTAATGTATTTGGAAAATTAGGCTCTTCAGAGAGGTGACCTAAAGGTGTACGCTGAGTAAGGAGCTTGTCTAAAGCTAGCAGCCCCTGGGATAATCATGCAAAGGGATGTGACCAATCTGATTCCTCCTCTGGAAATGTTTTCATCCTTTTAGGATGTGCATGGGGAGACTTAGGTGCCCAGTGATGATATGAAAACTGTACACGTTAATCAGCAAATTTCCTGAAGTATCCAGTTGGAAATAAGCTAATGATCTTAATGGCTAGACAGCTCTCAGCACGAGGACTGCAGTGGTTCAGGTACTCCAGCCCTGAAAGGCTTAGACTTTGTCTTTGTTAAAAGTACCCTGACCTGCAGGCAGTAAAAAGGGGGATAAGGCAGCAGGGTACCTTCACGCTGTCTAGTTGAAGCTAGAACATAGTCCACCCAAAATTGCTAAATAATGAGACTAAATGGAGAATGAACAAAATGGAGTCTGACTCTGTTGCCAAGTCTGCTTAGTCTCTGGCAGGCTTGTTTTTTGACCTCTATGCTGACAGGAAAAATCTGTAAGAAGCCAGACTTATCCCAGAGTTAAAAGGAAAAATTAAATATGACTGAAAGAGAAAAAAACCCAGCATGACACACTGACTCTTATCATCTACTATTTTCCTTATACTTACCTTCCCATGCAAGGAAATATTTAAAGAGTTCACTCTTGCTGTTATAGACCTCTTTGCTTTCTAAAGGTGAAATGATTATGTTTCAGCAATAATAACAACATACAGATAATGACTCAAACTTTTTTTTTGGAATTTCATGTCCATTACATGCCTTTTCAGATACCATTGCCAGTAATGTTGTATAATTTGATGGCACTCTTGATGGGGAGCAGTATTTTGGTTGTAATAAAGTGTATTATTCATTAGTATTTTATTGCTGATAGCTTGTTTGGTCCTGAGAACCAAGTTCCCACTGGGTATAATTTTCCTTTATTGCTGTGATTATCACTAGATAATCCAGTGTGATTCATGGATTAAATCTGATTTTATTGTTGTAGGTATTAGAGTGATAAATAACTACAAAAGACATGGAGATCACACTAATTTAAACTTTAATTAGTTGAACTGGTGTTACTAGTTTTGTTTGGTCGTTTTCTTATTTCACAGCTCTAGTGAGTATAATTGCAAAGAAAAACTAGCAATTAAAAATAATACAGAAGCATTGCAGTGATCGATAGATATTCACCTTAAATTTTATCCGTAACAGGCTCCATGCCGTAGTGAGGCATGTGTTAGATTAATGGTGTAAGCCTGACAGTCCTGAGCATGAGACCTCACACCATTAATCGCTTCCATTATTTACAGCAAGAACTTACCAAGATGGGTATGGGCATGGGCTGACTCCTGCCTGCTCTGCAGCGAGAGCACGTGCAGGGCTCCTCCGCAGTCCCCGGGGCCCATCTGGCAGATCTGCAGCACAAAGGGGCAGGGTGGAAAGGACTTTGGACTGATTTACAGAAGTGTGGAACTGAGTCATTCCTACTCACTTTACAGGTGCTTCGGAGAAAAACTTTCTGCT
The DNA here is from genome assembly GCF_964195595.1 of Calonectris borealis. Classification (NCBI taxonomy): domain Eukaryota; kingdom Metazoa; phylum Chordata; class Aves; order Procellariiformes; family Procellariidae; genus Calonectris; species Calonectris borealis. Next base: position 86,143,273 of record NC_134314.1, read on the forward strand.
GTTAACACAGAGCTTTGTGATTACAAACCTCCGCATCCAGGCAGAACTGCCTGAATCCAAACTGAGAACCTTGCTTCTGTAAATCAGTCAATATCATATTAAAAAACACTTAATTTATTTCATTTTTGCTTTCACAAATTCCATTGAAAAGTTATTCCAAAATGCCAGTGATTTGGAAATACTTCTAGTTTTTAGTGCAACTTTAAAGCCGCTATCCACCTCTTTAATCCACATGTCCTACTTGTTTTCTAGTTGGGGTTCCTCTTTCCTGTATGCGTTGGAAACGGCTTCTGGAACTGATCTTTCCAAGTCTGTATCACACCGAAGCCTTGTGGTTTTCACTGTGCCTGACCACTACACGCACAGATCCTTTTCCTCTTTCATCGCTTCCAATTGCTGAGGCTGCAGCTCACAGCAGAAGTTCTCACTGTGTGTTTCTAACGCTTATACATTTGGTTCTTACACAGTTTACGCCAGCCCTCAGGATTAGTTAGTTTTTTCTGTGCACAGTAATGCTCTTCTGTACTTTTAATATTGGTGCACTGCAGTTTTGCTGCACCATTGTGAGTATTTCGGTTCTTACAAGAGGGAATGGTCGCTTTGTTGTATGCCCTTCTTTTCACCTGTCCAGGAAAGAATGGAGGAGGTGAAGGGGATTTAATTCACTGTTGAGTTTGCTACATCTCCAATTTATCTATTCTATTGCCTTTCACCCTGTAATCGCTGATCACTTTTTGATCCTTTTGACAGTGCTGCATTTGCTATAAAAGGAGAATTTCACATTTTGGAGGCAGGAGTGTTTTGTTGATCCCAAAGGTTTCACTGGTGCAGCGGGATTGCATTCACAGTTGCAGCTTTTAGCTGAGAGTGATAAACATTCACACTTCCTAACGGGAAGATAGGAGAGACAACTGCTGCTCTGAGTGTATAGTTTTACACTACAGGAGGAGATGAGACGTGCTTTTTTAAGATGTACGGATACAGCAAATACAGGTATGAGATCCTCAGTGGTTCTATGTTGATCTAGAGTAGGAGAGGATCTGATGCAGTTTTTTATAAGAACACACATGATTTTCTTAAGGCTTTCCTAAGTATCTTAAATTTGAAAAGATTGAGCAGGTTTTTGTCTTTACAAGTGGCTGGGCTCCAGGGAATAAAATGTATTTAAATCAGTCTCCATTGCAGTTCTACCCCTTCCTATTCTTAGGTTTTAATAACTTTTAAAATGATTTTATTTTCAACAGCTAAGCCTTCCTTTGTGCTGAGGCGGTTAACTCATAGTTGCCCAGATGGGAAGCCTTCTGGATATTCTTTATTCAGTCTAAGGAGGCAGCTTGAGAGGCTTGTTGAGAAGATGTGTGCGTGAGAATTCACATGTTCTCTCCTTGCAAAGCTGGGAACAGACATTGCGCTGCTGGAAAGAGCAGGTTTGGCCTCTGCTCACAAGCCAAATCCAGTCTGCACAAACAGGTCAGCTGTCTGATGGCTGACTCCTTTCTGCCCTCTTTCCTCGGTGGCCCATGGCAGCATGACCCAAGGCACACAACTCCCCAGGATCACACTGCAGCCAGACCATTCAGAGATGAATACCCAGCTCATCAGATAATAGCACGTCACATGAGGGTTGGATGAATGGCTATCAGGAGTGCCTATCGACTCTAGCACAAGCACACATCTGGTCACAGCTTCAAAATTTTCAATGCTGTACACTGCTTGAATGCCCCTATGAGAGGGCAAGAGGCATAACCTGGACAAAAGTTTGGGCACCCCTATGCTGCTACATAAGAACTAGGAAGAAAAGATGACTGAAGGGGAAAACAAAGGTCTCCTCACTCTTACTTTTTCAAGTTTGTTAAATTAGAAGGGGAAACATCCCTCTCATCTAAATTATACCAAACTGGATTTGCTGTTTTACCAGATTGTTGTTAGGACAAGCAAGACTTACAGCAAATCTTGTTGCATAGTGTTTCTTTACAGGGTAGATTTGTAATGAATGAACTTGATGGCAGCAGGCTGACAAACAAGACAAATACTGATTGCAAATGCCCAAAGGCACGAGAACAGAGTGGGGATAGGTGTCAAGTTCTGCTGGGGATGCTATGACAAGTATTAAGCCCTTGTGTTCAGCTCAATGCTGTCCAAATGAAAATACCATGATGCAGGCAGCCATACAAGCATTAACGGCCCGCAAGGGGGAACAGCAATTCCTGTGCATTCAGTACAGGCAGGCAAATCATTTGTATGCACAGGGCTTGCTAATTTAGACCATAAAAGGGGAAAATAAATCATATCCCAAAGTAATGATCTCTCAAGATGTCCTACAGAGATACTCTACTGGATTCTGATTTCATTTGTACCAGCAGAAGTTGCTCAGTTGGGGTCAGCAGAGATGAGAATCAGACCCGCAGAGGTCCTAATGATGATTTCACATGCATTTTGTTGTTAAAAATATTGTTTTCTGTCGTTGTGCAATATTTCACTCTCACAGAATCTGAAGCTGGAGCTCCAGGACTGCGGGGAGAATGAACAACAAATACAACTGAAGAAAGTGGCAGGTAAAAGATCAATATTTGGGGGACAAACATGTTCTGTATTGAGAATGCAGATTGCATGATTCCCTGTTCTTCTTCAGGATGAGGTTAGAGTTGCACCATTAGGAGTGGAATTCAGAGATTTTATATTGAAAATAGCTGAGTTTTAATGTGAATTGCAGGTAGCCATACATGCTATGTTCCTTTCCCCCTTAGATACTTCGCTGTATGCCCCTGTGGCAGTTAGCAAGGCAGACGTAACAGCACTGCCCTAGAGATTGCTTTAGAGATAAGCCAACTTAGAGGTGCTTTTGAACCAACTGGGATACACAGGAGGAAGGTGTCCACAGAATTAGAGTAATGAAATTAAACCAAAAGTAAAGAAAAATATTTTACTTGAAGTGACATTTAGTGTGAACAGTTTTTTTTCCTCTCAAAGTAAATATTTTTACTATCCTTAAATACACAATTACCACAAACCTAGTTTATTATTCCAAGTGGCACTTACCAGCTTTGCTTCATTTCAGTGTGTTTTTGGTTTGATTTCTAAACAAACAACAATGCTTTGGCATGAAATAAAATGCTGATGTTATTTTTAAGCTGGACCTGAAGGAAATCAATATTCAACTATTGTCTGCATCCTGTGCAGGTGTTTTCACATTGTGAGAAAGACTCTTTCCACAGTTGCACATGACATAGCCATGGGTGTAAAAAGTTAGAGTGTGAAACTGGATTGGGACTCCTGGGCCACATAGAGCTTGTGGGAAGTTGAGGTGCGGCTCCTGTGCTGGAAGCAGATCAGAAGACAATGCTCATGTGAGGATGGATGGCTGCCTGTGATCCCCCTGGGTGTTGGTCACCTGGGGACAAAGCTGAGGCTCGTGCTGGGGGTGCCACAGGAGATTTCCTTATGCAGGTGACAGGCTGGGGAGGCTTGGCCACCTCTGCAGAGGCCACTTCCCTGATGAGGACACCTTGTGCAGCCACATAGCCTCTGCTGATCTCTGAGTGCCTCCTAGCTCTCCTGCATATCATCCTCACCCACCCTTTAGGTTCATTCCTCCTATAAAGTTTGCATTTCCTTAAAAGTCAACATTGTGAGGGTTTTTTTTTTCCCCCAGGGAAAATACTTCAGCCAGCTGAGGATAATTTCATTCAGAAATACAGCTGTGCAGTCAGATACTAAGAGTTAATGTATGTCTTTGCATGATACCCCTTTCTGCTTCTCCTGCTTTTCCATGGCGTGTTTTCAGAGAAGAGCTTTTATTCTGTAAGAGTTCTCTGTTGTTCAGTGAATGCTTCATGTCCTAAACTTCAGAATATGCAAGATTGATCATTTTAAGATACTGAATTAAGTGGCCAGTTTCTTCCCTCACAGAGCTCTCTCTGTAAAATCTGAACGAATCTGGACTCTGTTTTTTTAAGGTGATCTCTGAAACCCTGTTGACTTCCAGACGTCAAAGACACCTCATTTCTTTTTCTTTCTGCCGTTGCACAGCCTGATGCTGAAGCCCTCCCTCTCCCCTCCCCATCGCTTGGAGCAGGCAGCGAAGCAGCGCAGAGAAGCCATCTGTGTCTGGTGTCCCCCCGTGTCCTGGGTCATGGCTTCCCAAACGCCTAGAGAGGACCAGACTTAAAAAGTTGCAGTCTCTGCCAGAAAGAGCTGCTTTGTCACTGTATTTGAAAGCCCTAACCTGCACATAATGGTCATGCTTGTAAGTGGAAGCCTTTGCTGTTTGCATCGTTATTAATCAACCTTTTTAGATTTTTTTTTTTACTGTTTCCTTACTCAGAATACAAATATAAAAGCAGATGTCTAGATGTGGCTACATGCAGCTATATTCACTCTTTATACTCGGGGAGTGCAACTCAATGTAATTTTAGGAGTCACAGAAGGAAATTCCCTCTCCACACCACTTTTTTTTTTTTCCCAAGGTCTGTGGCTTGATTTTGTTGAAAGACTGAGAAAACAGGGAAACAAAATGCAATCAATGATTACTCAGCTGGCTCTGTAAAGGTTTGTTTGTTTGGGAGTTCCTGTTACAGGCTAAATGAACGGAAAGAGAGGTGTCCCTTAAAATGAGGAGTGTCCCTCAAGCTAAGATACTGGTGGTAATTTGAGAGCGAAGTGCTGTGGCAGGCTTGGGTCATACATTGCTGGAAGATGAAAGTCAGGATTTCTTTATGCTGTTCTAAAAATTCGTCAGCGAGTCAAAATGTAGTATCTCTTAAATCACAAGATTAAAGAAAATCTTGAAATGTAATTGACAGTGAATGACAGTAATCAAAGCCAAAAAGTAATTAAAGTAATTAAAGTCTCATATTCAGCTTTCCAAAGTAAATATATAAAATTTAATCTCTGGCTTAATTCATTGAAAATATGTGGAGGATTTCAGGTCATCCAGCTGGTGAAATATATGCTCTTTTAGTACTCCATTTTTGTCCTGGTATTCATCACTGGGCTAGTACCATCCATCACAGGAAGACATAAGGAATTGTTGCTACCTGCAAACTCTAAGGAAAGGCTGTAGCTTTATAATGGAGTCATTCCACTGACTCCCCTGGCACTTTTAAAAAGAATTTCTTCTGATGCAAATGAGAGAAATATCAAAACATTATCTTTAAGCCACAGAGAGATATTCCCCATTGCATAATTTTTTGTCCTCAGCTCTTGAATGCTTTTCTGAAATAACTGCTGGGCTGCCAGTAGCTCTTAACCAGCTTGACATAAATGCTATGAAATCCCACACTTGAGCACTGAAGTTGAGGCTCTGGATTTCTAGAACAGCTCCTATCACTGCACTATCTATACTGGAAGCAAAAAGTGCCAGGGAATTTATCATGTACAAGGGTAAAATAAAAATGTTCCTCTTCTAAGCCAACTGCGGGTCTCTTATCTGCAGGGAAGATTACTATTACCTGATTTGAAAGTCATTCCATATGGAAGAATCAGAGTGATGACATGCAATTTCAGTGCTCAAATACAAAGCAAAATTCATGAGAAGCATGCTGTGCAGACAGAAAATGCAGTCCTGGAATTACTTCTGGGATATGAGACACTTGCTGGTTTGGTAAGCACTCAACAAAATGTATCAATTTTTTATTTTGATCTTAGGTAGAAATACCCTGGTTACAGGAGGAAAAGGAAAGCAGACCCCTATTATGAAGCAGATGTTCAAAAGAGGTTACATTCTAGAGCTACATGGGAATAAAAGGCCAGCTTTTCAGAAGACAGGATGGCTCCGTTGTAAATATCCAGTGCTTGATTAATAATCAGCCCTTGAAATCTTTTTGAAAAGTGTAGGTTAAAATGCTTGGCCTAAAATCCTTTGCAATTACTAGAAGGACTCCTGAACTCCTTGAATTCAGTCCTGTGAACACAACTTAACACTGAAGATTTAATGACAATGACAGGGAGACTGCAAAATGTGCAGGCAGACATTCCCCATCAAGTGATGTATCCCACATTGGGGACCGGGAACCAGCTTCCTCACACCCCTGTAAACATGCTGTGTGAAGCAGCTGCGTGAAACTTGGGAAAAAAAAATCAGGAGACCAAATCTATTGCTCTGTGTTGACTTGATGATTGATGCATAATTTTGTGTCAGTATTTTTTTTTTTGCAATTTAAGTAAACTTTTGACTCATTTATTTGGCTTCCTAGCAGGCTGGAAGCATGGGCTGAATAAATTGACCATTTTCCTGAGTATCTCTGCAGGGAAATTTAGTCACCATGACAGGCTGTGTATTTTGACCCATCTGAGATTCGTATTTCTTCCTAAAACACAGTCATGGACTAAGCCTCAGGAATAAGGTAATTTAATAGTTTTGGATAAGTGTATCAGGAAATAATTGTTTGGGTTTTTTAAAATAAATTATCACTGGAAACTGTGTGCAGTTTCTTGGAGATTGCTCCCTACCACCTGGTGATGGGCTGACAGCTCCCGCTGTTATGCATGTAGTGTAAGCTGGTGCTTTTCTCTGAACTCTGAGAGCAAGAGTGTTCTCATTGTAAGGCTGGGCTGTCATGCCTTTAGTTTTTGAATATTCAAATCTATGCTGACCCCCTTACCCTTTTTTTTTTCCCCCTTTTTTTTTTCCCCCTTTCTATTAACTGGACCATAATTCTGCCTGCATAGAGATCTCTTCAGATCTCTGTTTAGTATCTGGAGTTGTCAAGAAGCCACTTATTGATTCTCATGCTGCGACTTCTGAAGTTTCTCTGTGACCTGCTGTAATTTATGCTGGTGTCTGTAGTTCCCAGAATATATCCTACGGTAGCTGACTAATGCCATGTCAGTGTCAGTGTCCTAAGGTGTATGGCAGAGGGGACAAAACTGGCTGAAGGGGTCACCTCAGTTGACCTTTGAGAGATCCATCCTCCCTTTGGAAATCCTGTCTGGGCAACGCTAGCTCTGACGTGGTTCTGCTATGGACAGGTTTTGATTTAAATGTGACTTACAGGAAGGTAAATTTAAATGGAGACTATTATTTAATTCAAGTTAAAACCCTTGTGCTTTTTATGAAAATGCCTCATTATCTAGTTCCTGACTATTGTAAATTACCGAGATAAAGGTTTGGTATCAAATGAAATGTGCACACATTTCCCGGAATTTTTAACACTTGATGTTGGAAGAACACATCAAGTCTTCAAGTTCAGAAGTGCAGCTTACTTATTATACAGCTGTTGATTTTTTTTTAGATAGCTCTTCTATTCCCTGTTTATTATAATTAAATATTTTTAACTTGATGTAAAGGATAAATGTTACAGAGTAGAATGTGAATTCAGGGCAAATAATAGTATGATTTAACATCTTAAGAAAAAACAATTCCAAAGGTGTATGAACTGCAGAAAATCAATGTCTGCTCTGCACTGGTTTTGGAGAGCTCACAAGGCATCCACCTCCTGATGGGTGAGCTGCCAGCCTCTCAGACACGTGCCCAACATGCACAGGCACTTCTGAAGAGAGCTTCCACTCCAGCATGGACCTTTCTTAACAACATGAGAAGTCACTAGCCAGATTACTGAACAAGAAAAGATAATGTGTTACAATTTATTCTACTAATTAACTCTAAGTGCTTCTACATAATATATACCAGAAGATTTTGGTAAACTTTCCAGAGTAAGTGCAATTTTTCTAAGGAAGCAGTTAATCTATGTATAGCCCCTTATGTGTTATGGCTGGTGGGCACCAAGGCCAGCCTGGGGCAAAAGCAGTATCTTCACACCTTTGTGATGCCAGAATTAATTACGATTAGTTTCAACACTGATTTATTAGGGTATCATTTATGATTAGCTCTAAAAAATATTTCAAAATAGTGTTAAAATGTTGTGAGAAACAGGTTATAGCCCTTTGATCTGGGAAATAACAGCTAATGATACTGACATGATTAACAAAACCATAAACAGTATAATTAGAAATCTTATCAGCTGTTCATGTATTCGTGCATTTGTTAAACGGATCTCATCTGGTATGGGACAAGGTGGGTGCCAGATAGACACTGCCCATAGGGGATTCTTTTTTTCTCTGCCAAAATACCAACTTTGGAATGTGTTTTTGTATTTTCCTGTTCTCAGTCCATCTGCTGTAAGTGTTTTCCTTTACCATTATTTGTTATGTTACTCTATATGTTAGATGTGATTTGGTTGTTTATTTGTGACATTCATCCAAATGCCGGTAGGACATATGTTCCTACAATTTTGTAGCTTTAGAGTTATTGCAAGTGTCATTTGATCAGTTCTCATAGCAAAAAATCATAAAATATCTATATTCTCGCAACTGATAAATCAGACTCGAAAGAACTAAAAAAATGTGTGATTTAACTCTGTGTATACTTACATCAGTGCAGGACTTGTAGCTGCACCACATGGCTGAGTGTAGCTTCTAATGCCTCCATCAGAAACTGGGATCTTCTAACTGTAACTTGGATCAGCGTTGCTGTGATAAGAGAGCAGGATCACATTTGTCGCCAGTAACTCTTATGATTCGTATGGTCCTGAGCCTGGGGATCATGTCCCTTTTAACCTCCTCCCGACTGAGCTCTTTGTCTTGATTAGCAGCAGCAGTGATTTTGCCTGCACACTTTTCCTACGTTTTTATTGGAGCATAAGGCCGGAGGTAGCAGGATCAAATGACTGAGTTTAGACTGCCTAAATAAACAAAATCAGTTAAATCAAAATTCTATGTTGACAATTTTATCCAAGTCAGTCAGGCTATTCTAACCTGAAGCCAGGAATCCCAAAAGATTTATTTGCAAAAGTATTAATGCTTTTTTACTTGAAATATTCTTCAACGCCCTATGTTACTGTGAAGTATGCATGATGTGTTTTTTTGCAATTGTTTTTTTCTGCCATAATGTACTGTCAGAGAGATAATCCAGTTATGTATTAGCAATACAGGTTAATTAAAACCCATAGCAGGTCAAAGGATGATTCATCCTCTTTGATTACTTAGTGTCTTTGTTCCCTAACTTGCATTTTATCTTGTTATTTCACCCTTTGGGTAGGGAAGTAGTGGAATTCATGCACGGAAGCACAGATGGCACCTGTTCAAAGCTGGTGCAATTTGCAAAATCCCCTGTTAAAAGCCAGTTCTTGTTATGCACGTAAAGTTTTGCCAGTCACTATTAGGGATGCCTACCGGTACAGCACATAATTTTCTCTTGGAAAAGGTATGTCTGCATTCCTGCCCGCAGGGTTTAATCACTGTGGCTTGGGCATTTACCTGGGGACTTCACATGGCTTACAGATGGCTGTTGCTAGCAAAAGCACTTAGTCTGTGGTGATATCACTGCCATCAAGCTAGTTTTTTTACTATTGAATGGCAAAAGTGCCAGCACAAATTAAGTCTGCTGCAAGAGGCAACAGTAATTATGTAGTCTTCTCTGTACCTTTTTTTGGGCCTAGTCCTGGTACACTTAATACATGAATGTTTTATTGTGAGTGGTATAGGTCAGTTGTCAGCAATTCTCAAACAAAACAGTTGTAAACAGAGACTAGTAATGTGCTGGCATTTTTCAGAGTGCATCATGTTTTGATAGCAGCTATTAATGTCCTGCAAGAGGGAAACAATAAATCGACTCTTCCTAGATCTATGAAATAATTCCTCACTGGATTGCCACTCATTTATAACAGAAATTATTTAAATGTTTAATGATACTCAATACCATGCTGGGGAGTAGGTGGACTCCTTGAGTGACATCCTCTGGCAGTGTTGGAGGAGCTTCTTATCTGGCCTTGATTCAGTGAAACAATGCCAGTTTATAGAGCTGCTGTATTTCTGACCTGCTAATACCTTTAAAAAGCAAAAGTTTTATGGGAAAGTGATTAAAGTATTACTAGAAAATAGCCACCAGGCTGAAAGAGACCTGATTAGGTACTACTATCTCAGTAACATCTGCTATTATAATTTGGAAAGAGTCTTTTACCAGCAAAGTAGGAAAAAGCTGAAGTTTGATAATGATTTTCTGTCATATGGCAAGATAACAATGGTGACGTAAGCAGAAACTGAAGCTGTTTTTATGTTTGGTAATTCACATTCATTTTTATTTAGTTGCAAAACTCAGAATAGTTTCAGTGGTGCTACATAAGCATTTTAGTTTGGATCAAAAATGCATTTTGGACAAAATTCACATTTCCCCCCATTTATGGTATCTTGGCTCACATGAAGGAATGGTTTCAAAGCCTGCAAATGAGTTTTCTTCTGATTAAACTAAACTAGAAGTGCCCCATTAATGGGCATTCAGCCAACAGGGGCTGACTAAACCTAATCTGAAGTAATCCCCTTGCCCCAGAAATGCGTGAAGAATGGACACAGGATCTTGGAAATTTGGCACTGTCTTCTGTCTGCCTCTAGATCTTCTCTTACTGGGCTGCAAGACTTGCTTGCGCTAACATAGCTTTTTCATCCTGGTGCTTATTAAGCCATGTTCGGTTTCTCCTTTCTTTCAAATCTGCCAATATTAAAAAACTTTCAGACAAGTTACACTAGATTTTTTTCCAGTCTTCTGCCTTTCAGACAGTGTGCCATCTCCATCCATTTGTGTCTCACTGGAAGAAAGGATGTATGGAAATACCAGACATAAAAACACACAGGGTGGGTGGTTTTAAAGTTAAATCAGTTCATTCCACCTGTCTAACTCCCTGTTCTGAAAAACGTCTAATCGGACGCAGGCACTTAGTTGAGCAGCAATGACCTCCAAACCCCCTCACTACAGGCTGCTTGTGGCGAGGCATGCAAAACCCGGGCTCCTGCCCCCCATCCCATTAGTGGCACTCACTACTGGTGCTGCGTGACAGTGCTTACTCCTCTGTGGAGCGCCCGTTTCAGAAATTGTATTTCCCAGTTTTCACAGCTGGCCACCTCCTTGGTTTATTAAAACCTGATGGTAATCTTATGCCCTTCATGCAATTTATGGAAATCCCTTAGGTTTGGGAAGGAAAGATCAGGGGTGGCTTTTGGTATGGAAATGTGGTGCTTGCATGACATCCAACTTTCATTTGAGTACTTACTAAAGGTGTTAGAAGGATAGTTGTGAAAAATGAAGCCAATTATTTATCCATAGAAAAGTTAACACATGCATAAAAGCTTTCCTTCACTGTTCTAACTAAATGGCTAAATGCTGTTTTGAATAACTACTGACAAAAAGAAACTTCTCCAATTCTGTTGTTTTCTTCTCCTCTCAGTTAACTTTTCTCCTTTAGTTGTTTAAATCAGACTAATTCTGTGGTTTTCCACATTATTGTCTTAAAGCCTGTCCCACTGTTTTTAATGATAAATGTGAAGCAGACAGAGCCAGCTATTTTTGCGTACTTTTAAGCTCCTCCAAGCATGATGGATTTGAATATTCAAATCAGACCAGAAGTTCTGAGTGTTGCCTCCTTTTTTGACAGGTTGAATGAGGAAAAAAAACATGTACAGAAACTTGGCTGGCAGGTAATGCTGAAGCTGATCTAAAAGTTCTGCTAATAAGGCTCAAGAGAGAGAGAGAGGCGGGAAACCAGGAGGTTTGGATGAAAACAGGCATATGATACACAGACACCTCTGTGTGCACGGGGGAAGATTCTCAGCTGCTCAGCCAACACCATGGAGCTCAGCATTCAGCAGCTCCTTATGTTACATTTAAAACCAGATTTCCAAGGAAATTGGCAGTGGCACCGAGTGGAGGTGGCACTTTCCTAATAAAGAAACACACATTTGGATTTAGTGAGCTGGGGTTCACTTCACTAAATTTTTGGGGGTAGGCAGAGGGGAAGAAACCTGGATGAAATGTTCCAATTTTGAATCCAAATAGGGTTTCAAATGTTTGATTTGAAATTGATATTTTACATTTGGAAATTAATTTAATTATTTTTAAAGATTAAAACAAAACCGACAGGCTTGTTTCTTTTACAGGTAACTGAAAAACATTCAAATTTTGTTGATTAAAAACATAATTATGCTCATAGTGCTCTTTGATATCCAGCACTATGCTCTTTGGAAAGCCTCGTATGAGCAACACGACTTGTCCTTGATTGCCTATTTCAGAATAGTCTTTTATCTTTCACAGAGTGTAGAGAAACCTTTTCGTAAGCTAAAAACCCAAGGTGACAAAAATAGCATTGCATTGGAAAGAAAGCCGGGATGCAGAGAGTGACCTTACGCCAAATGCCTCCACTGCCCACTAGGACTTGTGCAGATTGAGAGATAAGGAATCGGCAGTGATGGGAACTAAGTGTGGGTCTATAAGCCAAAAGGAGAGCACATTTTCTGGTAAACCCTGTTCTATTTGGAGCTGAAACCATTACTTGCCTTCCCCATGCATGGTGGGGCTAGGAGAGCTTGGCTGGGTCTCTGCTGATTCCTATCAGAGGCACAGGTCCTTTTAAAGCTGTATTGCTGGGAACAGTCTTGTGCCAGATTCAGGCTTAAGTAGCCACCAGTATGTTTCTATGTTGGTGTGCACTATGTTCCCATTTTATAATCCCCAAGGTTCACTTTGTGCTAGGGAAACCAGAAATAGGTTAATTAAGATGCCTGTTTTGCTTAAATAACACAAAATACTGGGTGAATGCCAGAATTGCAAGGTACTGATCATAATAGGCATTTGTGGATGTGGCATTTGGATTTCCAATTTTTCGCAAATTTTTACTTTGGGGAAACCTCTCTTTTGTTTAAACTTGTGATCTTATTTGTACATAATCTTGTGATTTATACATAAACTTGTGATGTTATTTATACATAATCATTAACAATTCTCTGCTCGGAAAACGAATTCTGGCTAGACCAGAGACTGCAATCTGGAGATCTTAAGAGTGTTTGGGTTAATTAACTCATCATTTGGCTTGTTCACATGTTAATCAGCTCTTGAGGATCAATAAATTCTCATTCAGTACAAATAAATTGAATTGGGAAAACAGTTAATACTGTAATAACAGTGGTGCCTTTTTGGGCTGGTTTGTGTACGTATTTCACTTGTTAATCACCAATCAGTTTGAAATGAGATGTAGTGCAGTGTCTGAGTTGTTTTATTTTCTTTCCACTGGTTAAGAAACAGAAGGATCTGGTGTGGAAGGCTTGGGACACCGCCTGGCAAAAAACAGTCTGGCTTACCACAGAACCTTTCATTTTTACCTTAAAATGCAGACTAGAGATCAGGCTATTCCCATCTTTCCCTCCTCATAGCACTGAATTGTCTGTCATTTAAGCTTTTGAAATTATTGCCAACGGTTTGGGCTGAGCATATTTAATCCTCATCATAGATGCACTTTGCACATTTTCTTTCTCATCAAGGTTTTTATGGCATGCTCATTCGGTAATGAAGACTAGTGGGACACAGAAGACACAGAAGACATTTTAATAATCTTTGAGGACAAATGTCTCCTATGAGTTTTATTTTTCTCTTTAAAAATATTCATTTATTATTTGAGTGCAGTTGATTATAATTTTATAGATCAAGGGATTATCAAACGACATCCTGTGTTTGTGGCATCTCTCACATGGACAGAATCCCCACCTGTAAGAAATGTCTTATCACAGGATCTCATCACAGGATATATATAACATAGGATTGTTTGTATTGCAATGATCCTAGATGTAAGAGGAAAAATGAATCATAAAATTACAAAAGAATGACAAAACCTATATAAAATAAACCCTCTTGTCCAGAATTTTCTAAATATTTTAGCTGTGGATTATGGAATTAGTGTTATAGAGATAATGAAAAGGTACTGAAAGTCATATGGAGTCAGACATCTGAGTCAGCTGCTTTTTTAGATATGAAGATGCTTAACTGTCTTTGTAAATCTTAATAGTCAGACTGTCCAGTGAGCATTTATCTTCCTGTTTATAACATTATAGGCATTCCCTTTTTTCGATGTACTTCACACAGCTCCATAAATCTACAGTCCTTGTGCTCTAAAAATGTTGCTGCTTCTATGGCGTTCTCTTCAAAAGCCTATGTACAATGACATTAACACAAAATCACCAGTCTACCTATAATGCGTGAGCATTTTTTATCATATACTTTCTTTATCACATGCTAACATCTCTGGTGTTGGGATTGACAGGTTTTTAGATGGATGCATTTTGCAGTGATCTTTAATAGAGTAAGGCCTGAAAACAGATCTAAGGTCAGTCACCACAATGAGCAGCTTTGGCTTCTGCAGTGGTCAGTACTTACAAACTGCATGAAAATCAATCAGCCTTTAAGAAATTAAGAGGTGTTTATTGACAGCTTCTCAAGCTGCTTAAATGGCTATAGCTAAACAAAAGAAATTAGAGAAATCAATGCAACTGTGCTCTTTTTTGCTAGTGAAGGATCTGAGGCATTGGTTTTTTGCCCCATGTTTGCCCCATTAGTACGTGTTCCTCACTCTTACGGGGGATATCATTGCTCTTTACAATGAATTACTACTTCTTCAAGCTTTGTACTCTTGAAAACTCTCAAGTAGCTAAACCTCCAGCTCATAACTGGAGCTCACAGCTAAATAGGCCCCACAGACTGAACATTTGCCCTGATGTTCATACAAAAGTGCCATCAGTGGAGTTTATACCACTACACTTAAGTATAAACTTTGTGCCAGTCTAATGGCTATCTTAGGCACATTAAAATAGCTACAGATCATGACATTACTGTAAAACCCCTAATCTGCTGCTAAATAATTATCCTGCACCATTGTAACATGACAAGGACAGAGGAATTGTCCTCTGCTGGTTTCACTACCAGACAGACAGGATCATTTTTTGACCTGCTATTTGCCTTTGCTGCTGCCAGCTTGCCATGCCCAGGGTTTTCACCTGTATGTTTCATTCACTGTTTTTGGAAATGGAAGGTGATCAGAGTTGGTTGTCGGGGGCTGTGCAGTCCCCCTTTTTGATGAAAGATACTTATGCAGCTGCAGGGAGAGGGCAAGAGGGGGCTCTCATCGTGCCGCCACGGGAGCAGAGGTGCAGGTGTGGGTGTGGGGCCACCTGCGAGGTCTCTGTGTGTGGGGGGGGCGTGCAGCCCTTGGCCAGGCCCGCTGACCTGCTGGCAGGCGTCTGCCAGTGCCATGTCTTGAGGCAGGTAAAATCATCAGGTATGATGTGCTATACAGCTGGTAGGTGCCATAATTTCTGTTTGTTGTTACACTTTCTGGAAACTGGAGACTGCGACAAAGCAGGATGTCAAGGGTCTCCAGGAGTGAATTGCTGAGGTTTGATTTTGGGCCAGGCTGGCATTTTTAATGTCATGTTGTCTGGCTTAAGCTCAGGCCGGTAGGACAAATCTTGGCTGCCATTGCTTGAATGGCGAGTGAGCGTGACCTTTGCTGGAAGAGGAGACTTTGGGGTTTTCCTTTGCAATAAGAGGATTTGTATTTTAAGGCTTCCCTGCTGAAAGATTTGTTTTCCTAAAGATTATTGCTAAGAAAGAATGCAACTGCATCCTGCTTGCTATTTTACTAACCAATTTCTATGGGAATCTGTCCTTGCTAGGCACTTTTGGGAATTATGAGGATAGGAAGAGGAAAGATTGTATTGATCTTGGTGCTGTGTGTCGGTCAATGGGTTTGTGTAAGGAGTCATGTCATGTAATGAATAAACTAACACTAATCTTTGTAATTGATTGCTCATTGATTGCTCCCAGGAGATATGTGTTTTGATATGAGAAAGGGACTTGTGTTCAATTCAATTATGGTATGTAAAGAAAAATCAGGATTTATCTGAAGGAGATTGAAAAGGTGATGGGAAAAGTTCACAGTTTATGTTCACTTCAGGGCAAGGTTGGTCTGCCAGAGGAAGCTGATTTTATTTGAGATTACCTAATGCTTATCAATGCAAACATTTAATTTTCTAATGTTCTGTAAGGTTAAAAGCATTGTGCTTTTTCATGCCAATACACTGCCTAACTATAATAATAATTTTACCAATTCATCAAGTGATTCAGTCGGGTTTTTTTTAAGCCATATTTGCTATGCTTGGTGTTGGTATCCAGAAGCTTATAAATGACGACTTTAAATAGCTGAAGTGAAGGTTTGAACTGTGAAGTTTGGGGCTGGCTGAGTCACACAACACATCTGCATTTCTTTGAGCCGGTTGATTCAGATCCATATTTCAGTTTGAGATTTTTGTAATACCAGGTTGCAATAATCTGGAAATAAGTTTGTGGTTCAGACTGATCTCTGTGTTGAAGATGTTTTTTTAATACAATCCTGCTTTACAGATCACAACAGGTTACTCAAGTCAATAGATGTAACAAAGTGCGTGTTGCTAATTTTAGTTAATATCTATTTGAGTTGGAAAGTATCTTTTGCCTGCTTTTACACTCAAAGTCTTGCTTGGATCAAAAAAGGATAAAATCTTACATATAAAGCTAAGAATTTGTATAACTGAAACCTTAGCATTCTAATAAAATAACTATTGTTAATGCAGATCTAAGAGAAAGGAAGAAAGGAATGAATGTTACCGCACAGGAAAGGTCTCAACAATAAAAAATAAGTTAAAATTGTTATGTATATCTCCTGGTATCTAATCCTTTTCCTGTTTTTATGTTCCTCTTTCCACTGTGTTCTAAGGTTGATGGTGGGGGTGTGTTTGGGGGAGTATGGCGAGTCATTGGCATCCAGAGCCCTTTGCCGAGAGGAAGATGGTGTTGAAGTCAATGGTTTCCTCATCTTCCTGCTTGCTGTCACTTTTATGTGTTTTCTAACATGTTTTTAAACCTTATTCTTTCTTGATTGCTCTACATGTCCAGGCCATTCTGATTGCACTGTATACGGTGAGTTTTATGGGTGTCTCATATTTCCTTAGAGACCTCAAATAGAAAAGTGCAAATACTTTTTTTGGCATTGTTACAAAGATAAATGTTCCTAAAATATTGTGGGCTTGGTTTCTGTTCCCCAAATAACCTTATATATATCTAAAAACAATTAGAATTTCCTGCATGACCACCTGGAAATACAATTTATATTACTGTATGGATCTCTGCTCAAACTGAGTATTGTTTGGGAAAGGATGCTGGTAATTGGGCTTCTCTTTAAATTGCTGATAGACAGAACACTTCTTTTTTCCTGCTGGAAGCTCTCATTTGCAATTTCTTCTTTGAATTTTGACCTTTTTCCTTTTCCTTAAGATAGTTTTCCATGATGTGTCAATTTTTTTCATATTCCACGTTTCCTGAAGGAAAAGGAAGAGGATGTTATGGACATAGTATAATTTGGCATGCTAATAAAATAAGGATAGGCACTGAGGTCAAATGCCACAGTGCCACTTGGTAAAGGCAGCAGATAATTTGCCTGAGGAATGAGACTTTTTAATATATAATAAGGATTTCTTTGCTTAAGGAAACAACTCCTCCTGCAAGACTAGCTCTGTTATTTACAGCATCACTTTGGAGGTGTACAATCCTGTATACGTATTGCATAGATGTTGTTAACCACACGGATTAATTGTGGATTTAGTGTTTTTGATTTCCAGTGAAAAAAGACCAGGTAGTAAATGCTGTTCACAACTTTCGTTAACGTAACAGAGGACCGAATGAGAAGAAAGAATAGGTTATCTGGAAAATACATGAGTAACCAGATATATCATACTGCTTTTTTTTCGACTGAAAGCTAGAAATCGTTCCTCCTGCATGCAGGCCTGGATCCTTCCTTTACCCACTGCCGTTTGCCCTGTTTTATGTGAACTGGTCAAGCACATTGTGTAAAAGACTGTGACAAGTTATTAATTCTTGTTAGCAGGAAAATTCTCCTTTACATACTGCGCAGTCCAGATTTGTTAACTTTCTATCTTCGCTTATAATAATACTCCTTGTATTGCATTAAACTCTCTCACTAGGGCCGTATAAAGACATTAGTTTGTAATTAGGTTTTCCTACAAAAATCTCACTACTAGTAGATACAGCCCAGCCTGGTCCTTTTAAAGGCAGCATCTCTTCTGTCATTTCTCATCTTCAGTATGCACCATGAGAAACAGGAAAAAATCTAATTAACCAAGTTAAAAATATATTGCTCAAGGGAGAAATAACTAATGCATAACCACTAAGAAGATATGATCAAGTCCCAAAAGCTTTGTAAAGGAAAAGCAAATATTGCAAAGAAGGCATCCAAAACAATGCAAAGAAAAATTTGTGATGGGTTTGTCCCTCAGTGTCGCCCTGCCTGCAAATGCCTTCTCTGCCAGCAGCACTTGTCCTCTGGCTGCAGCTCCTGCCCTGCCAGGTCTCTACCCTTTCTCATCCTCTACTTCCAGTCACTGCAGCCCTCTAACACTACTTGAACACATACTCTGGACTTGTTATGGTCTGATTCACCATGATATTTTGAACATGCAGCCGGTCTGGTATATTTTACATGAATCTGTCCATACAAGTTTCTCCTAATCTTACATCTTCTGTTATAGCACCTATTCCACCTATGATGACCTTCCACAGTCAAACTACCTTTTTCCCACCACGTTTCTCTTCCTAGTAGTATTTCTTTTTATTTTTCATCAACAATAATTTTCATCTATAAATACTATAACTTTAAATCTTCTTATATCTTCTATAAAAGTGATATATAGATATATATTTCTTTTTATAGTCTTATTTTTATGAATTTAATGGGCAAAGAGTGTGGGTCTGATGTCTGGTCTAGCAGCACTTCAGATTGGATCACTTGGGGCCTGACATGTCTTATACTCAGTTTTTGTGATCTACACGCATCAACTAAGTTGGTGAAGGCTTGGTGTAACATTTTACTATAAGGAAGCAAGAAAGGTAGTTGGTTTTGACCTTCAGATCTATAGCACCACAAAGATGGCAGAACTGTTACGACTTGTTCTAATTTCTTCTGCACAAGGTTTCATAGGTTGGATCAGTGGAAGATTTTGGATTTTTTTATTTCAGGTCTTAGTTCAGATCTTTCTTAAAAAACAGCTTCCAGAAGAGGCTTTTTGGGAACCAAGCAGCGTATTTTTCCAACTTACTTTCTGTTTTGGCCGTTGTCATACAGGATTTTTATCACAAGGTAAAAACAACATTATTTGTATCAAACCAAAGGATTGTAATAAAAGTCATTGGTAAGGGAGAGAGATCTGTACAGTGATGAAGCCTTTTACCTGTCATTGACACAAGCAGATGTCACATGGACCAGTGCTAAAGTCTCTCCAAGACTGAAATGAGCTCAAGAATCTGGAATAAACATCCTTCAGACCTTCAGGCAGGTTTGAAATGTATAAACTTCTTCCTTGTGCAATTCTTCACATGGCAAGGGTTCATTTTTAAACATGGTGCTTAAGTTTTTGGACATTCAAGGTCATAGCAAAGTCTGCAGAATGTTCAAGGCTATATCATGCTGCTGGTATTATGATATGTCTTCACCAAAGTGAGGCATTTTCAAAGACTGAGTGATCAAATAAGACTAGATATGAGTAAAATAGGTCAAAAAATAGAAAAAACCTCCAATAACTTCTACAATGTGCCTTGAGTTCTTTTATATATGTGTGTTTATATATGTGTCTTTTCTGTGTGTGTGTGTAAACTGACCTAGTGGCAAAAGTCCTTGGGAAGTGTATCATAAAATCCCTGGTTGAAAGGTTTCTGCCAAGTGTTAGAGGATTTGGAGGTGGATATTTTCAGGAGCTGGGAAGGAAAATGGCAATTAAGCTTTACTTAACCTCCTCACTAGCACTGCTTGCTACCCTTATGCTCTGTTTTTGCCTGGATTGCTGCCTGGATGGAAGAAGGGGAAGTTGGTTATTTGGGAACGATTCAGCTCTTTTTACCTGTTTGATTGGCTGCTGATGGCAAAGGTGCTGGTAAATGCCTACCACAAGCAGGTGAATTGGCAATGCAGACACAGGCTTAACCAGGCTGGAGCAGGCAGAGCAAGTCCAGTATTTTCTGGGAATCTGGCGCTTACTGCCAGTACTTTTCCAGCATGTACGTGCTCATATTTCTACTCAGGAGATCACACTAAAATGGGAACCTGGACACAGTTCATCACAGTCCTGCACCAAACAATACCGTTGTAGTCCCCCGGTGGTGTGTGCGCTCTGCTTTACCTTGGGTTGGATTTGGGCCTGAAGCATTCCCAATTTCAGGCCCTTAGGAAAACCTGGTGAAAGCAGAAGCCCTTGGCTTTGCCTCAAGGCAGAAAAAGTGTGCAGCAATCTTAGCAGGTGAAAACAACTGATGTTTTTTTCCCAGGGCTTTATTATTAAAAAGGACCTTTTCTTTGCAGTCTCTTCTCCCTCCTCTGAGTCTGCTAAGGGTCTCTTTTTTTCTTTTCTTTCCTCTTTTCTGAACTGGACAATTTTCTGTTCAAGCAAATCACAACCCAGTTGAGTTGAAAGAAAAAGCAATTTATGTGCTTGAGAGTGTGTGTCTCTCCAGACTCCAGGTGCTGTCAGAACAGCCAGGAGGTATACTGGCACATGTGGCAGAAGAGAAAAGCCTATCATAAATTTAGCTATGGTTACTAAGAAGAATCCTGTGCTTATGCTTGCAGAGGCATTTCATTTTCAGAGTTCTTTGTTCAAAAAAACCCAGGAGACATTTTCTTTGTCTGAAAAATAAGATTTGCCCAAGTAAGAGGATTTGCCAAAGACTATGTTAATTTATTTGTTTTCAGACAGTAGTGTCATTGCATTGCCTGCCATATTTGCATATCTTTATTGCATACCTTTCAGAGGATTTTGCACAAACTAAAGGTGAGCTACGTGTGTGTTGTTGTTTTGGAAGTTCTGGGAATGAGAACACTGTATGAATGGGAATTCATTAGGACACCAGTGGATAGTGTTATTATATTCTGCAGTATGAACTCAGCAAACAGGTGCCACCCCATCTGTAATCCTCCTCAGTTTAGGCTGTGACTACAGAATGAATAAGGATTGAAATTAGCAAGTCATTAAAAACTGGTGGGTGTATGTGTTTGTGGCTCTGCCTCATTCCACTCGTTCAAAATCAAACCACTTGCATTCCCACAGACTTTATGCAGAAAACCATGGAACATAGAAATAAAAACAATTTTCTAACTCTTAATATTTTGTGTAGCATATCCTGTAAGTGTAGTTCTAATACTGCAGGATTGCTTCCTGGAGTAATTCTTGAGCTCAGGGAATTGCAGGAGCTCCCCAGCAGGAAGATGAGGCACTCCAGCCATACGGAGATGTGGTATAACTGGAGATCTTCAGGCTTCAGTGGGTTACTACTGATTTTTGTTCAGGAGAAAATGTGGTCTCTCTGGCATGATTGTTCTCTCCAAGTATCCTAGAATATTGAGGAGAAATTCAAAGTGAGAACTCTGAATACTTTCAGTGCCCCCCTGGAGTTACCCGAATTTCTCCAGCAACTGTAGGAAAACCCAGGAGACACCAGCCGAGTAGTGAGAAGTGCATGCTCTTTTCTTTGTTCCCCTACCTTGCACTGTGTCCCCAGGGGCTCTCCTTCAGGTTTTAATATCAACTTTACATTTCTGTTTACCTCTTGTAGTCATTTATATGTTCCAATCTGTGTCCAGTCCTGAAAGATGCCTGACTTCTGAACAGTACCTCAAATTTCTGCAGAACAAGGTGCTATATAGGCCGATAGAAAAGAGGAAGAGAGAAACTGGGTGCTCCAGCACCAAGGAATATCTGTGCAGGATTTTGCAGTTTGTTGTGGGTTTTTTTTGGTTTTTTTTGGTTTTTTTTTTTAAACTTCTCTGCAGCTTGGTGTGATTAGGTGGTAATAACTATAGCTCATGCTAAATCCAACCCTGTCAGCAATGCTGAAATGCTTGTCCCCACTTAAGATCGTTATTGATTGCTACTCTCTGTCGGTGGTAGCAGTAATTATCTGCCCACAGGAACACATAACTTTTCTTCTCTTAGGCTTCTTTATTTTTTCTTCCTGTCTGGGAAAGGCATGGTACTGGGGAGGAGGTGATGCCTCATCTCACTTTGCAGCTCAAGATTTGTCCACTTGTGAACCCGCAGCTGGCAGCAGCCCTGACTCCAGCCTCTGAATCTCTCTTCCCTTCGTGCATTGCAGTGACTGAGGGCTTGACTCTCATGCTGTGGATGATGAATACCATTTGTAGCTTGTGTGTATGTGAGGGGAACGGTTATCCCTCTTGACCTATATGGACTTAAAAACTATGATGTCATTTCTTTTGATTATGGAGGAAAAAGCATGGTGACTTAACTGGTCCTTTGCAGCCCTATTTTCCCAGATAATTCTCATGCTTTTCTAATTTCTGGTCATAAATACAAATAAATAACTAGAAACAAAGATACAAGCTTGCCAAGATAGCATGAGTCAGATAGGAGATTACATAGTTTCTGAATTTAAAGGGGTTTGTTCTCTCTCTTTTATTAGTCACTATGTTTTTTTGGTGTCTCGGGAGGGATTTGTTGGCCTACTGTGACACTGTTATTTGGATTTTGCTCCTGCTCCAAGCAAGCAAGTCGTTTAATGTATGGAAAGCTCCGACTGTTATGTTAAGGCTAATAGCGGGGTTGCCCTTGAGCTGTGAACAGCCATACAATTAGTAGACATAAGTTTCCTTATTCTAGATTATGTTTTGAATGCAGATAGTAAGAAAAAAATCTGCCAGCTGGTGAGCAGTTACTTACCCTATCTTCTCCTCTCCCAATGGGCATTTAGGGAACAAATTTTGGACCCGCATATTTTACCTCTGTACATTCCCATCATTCTGCAGACTGGTCATACGAGGTATAGCACAGGAGGAAAGGATGGACTGTCCTCCCACACCAGGCAAAGAAATATCATTGAAGCAGGGAATTATGTCTCTAGAAACATAGGTGAGCATTTAACTACATGTTAAACCATGAAGTGGCTGTAAGTGTGACTTTGTTTTGTTTTTTAAATACTAAGAGGCTTAACTAGCCTGCCCTGTGTAAAGCTGGGAGAATCTTTTGGTACATAACTTCCTGGGATGGAGGTGGTTCAAACAAACCAAACTTGAAATCAGAATATAGGACTTTTTCAGGACTGCTGTTTCATTTAATGTGTGGGCACTTATAGTAGCCAGGTCAAAACACTGCAGCCCATCTTCTGGCTTGCCTCCCTCCTGTCCCTAATATACTCCTACATTTCTGTGTCACCAAAGCACCTGCAGTGAGGAAACTGTCCCACGGACAAGGTCTTGTGCATGTTCAAGGGGGGATGTAGGGATGGGAAAGGATGGGGGACAGGTAGCATAAGGATGCTGAGAGAGTAATGTCTGCATTTGGAGGAACTTCATCCCAAATGTACATTAAAGGGCAGAAAATATTTATGGTTATGTTGATCCTTGAGAAAAATCAGGCATGGTAATAGTATAAGAGCTTTTTACAGAGACAATAAATAATATTCTTTATAAATAAGCCTTAGAGCCATAAAAATCCCTCCTTGGCCACCTGAAAGCATCTGTATTACCATTAGTTCATAATGCACTATAAATAATAGTGTTTTTCTTAGACCAAAGCATAAAATACACACGAGGTTTTTGAATCAAAGTCACCCTTTTTCCTAAAGGGTAATGAGTGATACATTATTTATTGTAAGATTCAGGTTATTCCTAATTTTTCCCAATTTCTGAAGAGAAGCTCAGATCAATCTGTAATTTTGTAGCTGCAGATATTTATAAGCACAAAGAAACATCGGTGTAATCAATGGCATTTGAATGCCTGTCTATCAGGTTGAGTTATGTCTCTCCAGAGACAAAAAGCAAACAGATTTTTTTCTTTCAGAAGGTATGCAGAGACTGTGAAACAGTTCAGAGCAGCACACAGTTGTCCATGAAAGCACAGTGTGTCTGTTTTTCCTCTATAGCAGAGTGATTGGCACTGAACAGCGTGGAAAATAGCTACCAGAGAGCCGAGCCCTTCGAGGCTTAAAGATGTAACAAGCAGGAGCAGAACTGTAACTGTTACGTCTGCATATACACTGCAGCACCTTCCAGCCTCGGAAACATTATCACCATTGATACATACTTGTAGATACATTTACTTAGATGTGGCCGCATCAGGCCGCAGCTACACCTATCACTACTGGTGGCTATAGCCAGTAAACAACTGATCAAGATAAAATAAAGGATGCACGTATTAGAAGCAAATATTACAGACCCCCATTAGTAACTTCTAGTTTAGTAGAGCATGAGGGCGGTATCTCCATGTTGAGAGAAAAGATAACAGCAAGCCTCCAGTCGTGCTGGCTGCCAGCTCAGACACTTTCAGGATCCAGCTGTTAAGTCTCCTGTCTTCTTTTGGCACCCCATAGCATGAAGAGCTTCCAGGAGTTTCTCTGTCCTTAAGATCTTTTTCTCTAGCAACTCTTCCTGACAAATGAAATCCCCAGCACACTGCCTGTCTATGTGATTATCTGGCAGTATGGGGAAAGGGAGTAAAACACACACTAAACTGCACCATACTTTGCCAGGCAAAGTTTAGTGTCATATTTTTTTCCACAAATGTTTACATATGTATTGCAGTATTTATAGAACTGAAAAATGTCAGCTGTTGGCCAACTGAATGTATCATATCACTACTCTTCTCTACCCACATCACACTTCTAGATGATGCTTTTGGCCACCAATATGCAGTTTGTCTACTTTAGACTTCTGTTGAGAAACACAGCAAAATTGCTAGTAGCAAAACTTTTATTCATCCCAGGAGAGTGAGTCTGGATACACCTGGACTAGTACACTGAACAGTCCCAGGACCCATTCTCTGTCCTTGAAACCAACTGGAATGTTTTGCCTGTGCCCATGCTTTTAAATTACCTTATCATTCAAAACAGAGTGGCTGTATCCAGATGGCCTAGTGGGAATGGTCCCTGACTCACCAGAAACCTCAAATTGTCCCTAGGAGCTGCCTGAGAGAGTGTTAGTTGCCCCTGATTCAAAACCATGTTAAGAACCTTCCAATGGTTATGCAGTAAAGAGGTTACAATTATGTACCAAGATGCTGGCACTGTTGAATTTGCTAGTTTAGATGTAACCCGTCAGAGCTGGATGCCTCTGAAAATGCAGGTTTCTAGATGAATTCCAACATGCAAGTCATGTCTGAGTGTGCATGCATACATGTATGCTGTCATATATGTGTGAAAGAGTGACTGTGTTTATGCTGAGGTCTATACATTTTTTTCTGGTTTGGCTGCTCTCACAAACAAGACAAAACAGTTAAAAGTTTCACAGGCTCTTTTCTGGTTGCCCTATCCTGCTGGCTACACTACTGTAACAGAGATTGTTCCCTTCTTCCATTGTCCTTTAGATGATGGTCGGGTGGAGGGATTCCTCTGAACCCATTTCTCAGAGACTCTTTGGGGCTCCTGGTAGCTTCTGTGATCCAGGACTTGTAGGACTGCAGCACCTACAGCCTCTAACCCCAAATGTTTGGCCAAGAGAGCAGCTTGAATGATTTTAGCACCCACTATGGCCTCCTGAGCTTGGATGCTTTGAAGCTCTGCCTCACCAGTTCATCAGTAGGACAGGGTGATGATCAACTTAATGTGGGTTACTGGGGTGGTGTTCTCCATCTGGGCAGCTTCTTTAGACACTTTTTCTTCTCTTTTGACCTGTATGGCTCCTTTCTGACTGAAGTATGTACATCCTGGATGATCTGGAAGATAAATTGCAGGCTTCCTTCCCAGCTGCTGGATTCCCCACCTCTCGGAGGTTGTCTGTCAGCTGCTCAGGTATGTAAGTCTGGACAGATGAATGTCAGGCCGTGTGTGAAAGCTAAACCCACAGCTTGCCTCTGCCTTGTGGGGATCGAGCTTAGTGGTGCCATAACCAACAGTACACCACTCCTACAATTTCCTTCCTGCTCACTGAGAACAGCACGACCTTCCCTGGACCTCAGCATTGCCTTCAGCTGAACCCCCGCCCTGGGCTGTCTGTGAACTTCAAAGATTCCTCTTGCCTAGTAGCTCTAAAACGCAGATGTCGCTCCATCCCCTCAGCTAGCTCCATCTCTCATCCTTTCCTAACTTGATTATTGCAGCATCCTCTCTTCCTGCACCCTGCATTGCTCGCATTTATCTACAACACTGCTAACTCACTGCTTTCCCAGTTAAGAACTTTGGCCCTATCTTCCATGTGCCATTCTTCTTTGTCCATCCTTTGTCCATTCTTTTTTCATCCATTGCATCTGAAAGAAACATCTTGGTTTTGCTAGGAGGTCATTATTCTTTCCATCTTGACTAGCTAACAGACAGTGCCAGGGCACAGGCAGAGGTGCAGAAGTAGGCTGCCTGCACTGTGAAACTGTTCAAACAGTCCCATGCACAGTTGTGGTTAATTAACAGTCTCCCAGGTAATTCCTGGGACAGTTTGGGAATTAATATAGGAGAGATTATTAACCCTGGGCAGTTTGGATATGGCCATCCTATTTCCAGGCCGAGTTTACCATTCCTGGGTGGATGTGATCAGACTGTGCCAGCTGGTCTCAGGACCAACGAAGGGGCTCAGGACATCTGTGTAGTGCTTCAGGCTTCTGGACATCAGAAATGGTGGTAGATTTCTACTGCAGAAAACTAAAGTGCGTAGTAACAAGTAATTGAGATGTGTAATAAAATTGTCATTGTAACATGTTTGCTCCTGGGACTCACACTCCCACTGTGTTACTTAATTACTGCTGCTTAATATCCCTGCTCTAAACAAGCTCTTGGTTCCCGAGATTATTTCAGTCACCTTTACCAAAGTTTAATGGTCCAGGCAGTGATTATAATTTTGTTATTTAGTAATTACTCTGTAAAGTAATTGAGTCTCCAGACTTTAAAAACACAGAGACATCTGCCTACAAGTTACCTTTTCATGAAGAAAGGAAAGATACTTTTCCAAAAGTTTCAACAGCGCTACCTTTGAAATCACACTGTTGTTGTAGTCTTTTCTCAGACAGCCTCAGATTTGCCTTTCCCATGTACAATTTAATTGGTTTATTTCACACAGATGCTTCATTTGTCAAATCTGTTGTTGCACTTGAAGTATTATTATTGAATTAAAATGTTGCCTATAAAAGAATGGCTAGATACTTAAGCCTCCAGCGTGAAAGCTTCAAAAACATACTAAGATGTAGGAAAGCATCTATTATGAGTGGCAAATTTTGTTACAACTTGATATGATTATGGAGGTCAGCCATTTCTCACTCTAGTTCATCACTAAGTTGTATTAAAAAATGACTTTGCAAACTCTGGGAGTGTCAGACACTGCAGACTGCTGAGATGCACTGAGATGCAAATACCTTGTGTTTTCTGGAGGCCTTTGGTTTCAGAGATGTGTGAATGATTGGGTAAAGTTATCCTCTGGTGGTTAAAATATCCAATCATTTACTGCTAAGGATAGAACACTGGGCTGGGATTCAGGAAACTTGGATTTAATTTCCAAAGCTGTGTCAGCCTGATGGATCACCCTGGGCAGTCACTCCGCCTTTTGTGCCTTATTTTCAATTCTGGAAAACAGGAAAAGTAAGTCTGACCCTGATACCTATTGATGAAAAGCGAAGTATAATAGATGGCCATTATTATTATTACTCATAAAATGTTATCCTGTACTTTATATAATCCTTTTTTTTTTTTTTTTTGAGATAAAGAAGAAATTTTGGGTCTCTTTCACAAAGTACATGTGATGCCATAATGAGAGTAGCCAGTTTTCTTCTGTTGCTCATTCTGCTTTAAAAAAAGCATGTGACTTTGAAGATAAAGCATATGAAATCAATCCTTCATTAGTATGGTTATGTATATGTATGAAAACTTGTAACAATTACTATTTTATTACAAGTTTCAGTTATTTGTGAGTACTTTTCCATTCTCCTTAGTTTTTTACGCTAGAGATAGTACTAATACCTAAAGACTACTTGCTGTGTTTGCAAAAAATTGGTATTTATACTCCCCACTAATTAAGCCACAGAAGTGGTGTTGGAAAGTTCTTGATCACTAAAAAATGTCACTGATATGGAGAGAAAGAATGAGATGATTCTGGGAAGTCTGTTGCAGCCTGCGGTCTCTGTGCATCCCATCCTCCTCTTCCCTTTGAGGCTGCAGAAGTGGAAGATAAACCATGAACTCTGGAGTGTGACCGCTAAAGCAAGCAGTGCAAGCAACGTGGCAGGTATCCTCACCTCCTCGTCCCCTCGGGTCTGGATCCTCCAGAAGATCTGTCCCAAAAGCTAAAGAGCAGCTCTGTAAGTGGAATTGATCTGCAGCTCTTTCATGAAGACTGACACATGGGAGTTGGAAGAGAGGAGAGAAAATATATTTTTCATGGCCTGGCTCTAACCCGTAAGAACCTGGGGATCGGGAGGGGAACGTCTCTCACCCAAAAGGCAGAAGTGGGAAGTTGATTTTAGCTTCTACATGCAATTTTTCTCCCCCACTTTGGACCTTTTTCCTTTATCGTCATCTCCTCACCCTAGCATTTTTTCTTTCTTAATCAGCAGCAAATCCTTAAATCTTAGGCAATGGAATGATTGATGGAATTTGTTCATCAAAGTGCAGGCACTTTTGTGTTTCCTACATTTTGCTGTTTTTCAAAGCACTGTAGGTTCTGCACTGCTCTGACAGATCGAGTTGAGTTTGCCATGGGAAAACGCACAGCCACGTTTCAGCTTTCCATGCCAAGATGCAAGGGGCTGCAGAGCAGATTTGGGTGTGTGTTACAGGGGTGCCTGGAAGCCCTAGACACCATCCCAGGTGTGGTTGTGGTAGATATTGCACAGACACAGCTCTTATTGTCACCCGGCCCTTCCCTGACCGCTGTGTAACATCACACCTTTCCATTCCTATGCCAGGCTGAGTGCGTAGGTGGGTGAAGCTTGTTTGGTACCAGGCAGGGCTACAGGACCAGCGGTGGTCAGGGACCTGCAATGCCCAACCTGGGCCTTGGGGCTCCATGGGCTGCCTCTCCAGTGCACGTGATTTCTGGATTTGAGTCAGGACTGCTTCCTAGTGAGAGGGACGGGAGTTCAAACACGCATCCTTGGGCCTCCTGTTTCCTCCTGGCTGGGTCTAAGCAGCTGTGCATTCAGCATGCATGCCTTTTTGTTGCATCTCAAACTCCTCGCTCTCTGTTCCCTCTGTATATAGCGTGGAAAAGGCCTCTGACTCTCACAGTAGCTCAGTTAATTGTAAGAGTTACACAGCTAGAGTTGGAGGTGTCTAATTAAACACTCTAGAGATCTTTCTTAATTTCTCTGGCCTCATTTCAACAGAGGAAGTCAAGCTGATACCAAATCTAGAGCATTAGCCATTTCACTGAAGTCAATGGGTTGATTCCAAATGTTCATGAATATGTTCCTGTGCATCCCTGCCAGGTGAGAAGGCAATGTCTCTGTACTTCCAGGCAGGAAGCCACAAGTCCTGAATCCTCAGGGCACTCACACGGGTATTTATATCTTTCAGTAGTTCCTTTAGACCCAGGAAATGGCTTGTGCTTAAAGTTAGGCATGTGCTTAAATGATCTGCTATCTGTTTTAAGTTCACTAAGAGTAGTAAGTTGCAATTATCCAAAATAAGATCGAAGAACTTTTCAAGTGCATTGAACTCCTTAATAATTTGTGGAAGTTAGGGCATTGTAGTGTTTGAAAGAACAAATAACATGGTAGACAAGGAGAAAAGTCTGTTCTCAGGGAGAAAAGATGTCTTGAAAACCATTGTTCCAAAATTGGCTGCCTGGGTCTTCCTCCTTGTGACGGCACAAGATACAAGTTTTTGCAGCAGTGACAGAGGAGAATATTCATCTTAGGTGGCTTCAGTGCATTGGAAATTTCCCATTACAGGTTTATCCAGATTTAACTCAAGATCTGCACATGAATTATTCAGGTGCGAGAGCACAATTTCAGTTAGAATAAACACCACAGGAAATTTTGTAACACTGCAACAAAATGCTGCAAGTGACCAGTTAACAAAACAAACCGGTATGGAATAATAAAATTGATGCTTCTGTATTTAACTACATCTTTGTGGTCTCTAGCTACCTGCTCTCTTCATGTCTTTAACATTGCTAACATATCTATCAAAAGAAATTGAAGACCCTATTGCTCGATTCTTCCAACACAGTTGCACAGTTGCACAACACAAGACAACCAAGTAGTAGCTTTGAATTTAAATTGCTTAAGTCCAAACGAGACATCTATTGCAGCACATGAGGAAAGAAAGGAAGAAAGACTGAAGTGATTTCTTCTTTAGCTAATATTTTTTCTTTAATAACTCTGGAAATTCTACAGGGAGGTATATGTTTCCATAGCATAGCAACGTCATCAGGCAGGACATATTAGAGCAGATGCAGTGATTCTCAGTGATTCAGAAGCCAGTTTACATGAAATAAATTCAGTTTGAGCCTAAATAAAAGGTTTGGTTCAGTTATTGGAAAGTAAAGGTTGTTATTATTTTTTCATCTAGGATCTTTTAAGAACTCAATATATGTGAGTCACTTTCCCTATTTTGTGTTATTTTCCATTTTCATAGCACCTCCCTTCCTGACTTTAGCAAAGCAAGTTCCTAAGTACTGTGAGAAAGGCTGTGCTCCTAATGATAACACTGATGATGTTTGCAGAGCTGGGAAGCCACATGAGAAAACTTGTTATGCAGATCCAGAAGGATCAGATAAGCTGCTTCTACTTCAATGGGATCAAAAGTGGAGCCACATTTTAAGAAAAGCTCTTGATACATGTTTTCAAATTTTTGAGTCTGTTTTAAGCATACATGAGGAAGAACGGCTCAGCTGTCACGAATCATGTTGAGGGAACTCTGCCAAGCTACATCTGCTTAATACCTGGTGCTGCAAAGTTATCCCGGTGCTCTTTAGATAATAATTCAGCACATTAAAGAACTTCGGACTACCTCAGTGGAATTGCCTAAATGATAATATATATTAAGATGACTTGAAACATCTGCAAACAAGACTATTTGTTTCTTACTTCGTGTAAAGTTAGAAAGGGTGCAGAGGTAAACAAGTGAGGAAAAAAAGACGCATGCCTAGAAGCATACCTGAGAAATAAAACAAATGGAATTTTGTAGAATTCATCATTCAATGCTTGCTTAATCAATACTGGTAAGTAGTGACCGGTACACCTTCTAATGAAGAGGGACTTCAAGAAGATTACCTAGCAATTTTTGTACAGCACTCACTTTGTAATAGACAACACAGCTCTTGGAACAGTGCACCACAGTCTGCTTCCTTGTGTCTTTTTTGTTAAATGTTAGTGACCGTTTCAACAGTTTTAAAATCAGAACAAGTAACATTTGCCTGTAACAAAGATTATAGATTTTCCCACTTACTGTTTTAGCCTGAATATTGTCAATGCATCTAGCCATTCATTTCTTCTGTTAATGTGCTTTGCAACAGATGGACTATATTAAGTCTAACATTTGGTGAATATGTTTGACTACCAGCTAAGTAATTTCTATTATTTTCTTTACATTCATGATCTCTTCTTCTAGTGCAGTATATGCATCCTTAAATCATGTTTTAGCAAATATGCCAGATTTCCTACTTTTTGTGGTAGCCCACTGGTTTGAATGGTGATCTAGTTTATGGTAGACACCCAGGAATCCCAAACAGGCTTGATGACAAGATCTCTGTGTGCCCTGATTTACTGGCATGTTCTGACCATTTGCACCTGTGTTGGCTTTCCATGGGCAGCAGGTCCAAAACTCCACATGGTCCGCAAAGCTTGGCTGCCTAATCCTGAGCCAAAGGAAGTATTTTTGAATTCTTGCACTCGATGTTACTTTGTAATCCTTACTTTCTAAGTATTAATAATAACATTTGGATATGTAATAGCTGTAAGCATATAAAGGAAGAGAACGTCTGTTTGGCTTTGCTTTATGAGTTTTTATTTGTGGCTATGTAGAGAATTGTGATAATTCTATGAAGCTTTCACTGTAATTTTCATCAACAGCCATCTCCTGAGGCTACCAGATGTTTTGATGCCAGATCTTATCTGTGAAGACACCTTAACTTTGTCTTAGTTCCTGTTTCCATTCTGAGCTTCACATTCTGGTGTTTTTAATGAAACAAGGTTTTTGCATGCTATTGTGTTTCAAAAGTAAATTTGTCCAAAAAAAAGTCCAAAGTAAATTTTTACCTTGCTGTCAAAACCAGAACAGAAGATAAAGGAAGCAACTGGAAACTGTGCTTCCTTTAACAGTGACTAAACAATTCTTCCTCCTTTTAAGAAGTACTTTGTGGCTATCTCATGAGAGGTGCTATGTGACAGCAATAGGCAATAAGGTACATGAGAAGCACTTGATACAGTTTTTGAAATTCTCGAGGCGTTGTCACAAGCAGATATGCACCCAGTTTCCCAAAAGTGTCAATGGCAGAGGGGCAGATAATATGCTTTTGTAAATTTTTCCTAACAAGTTCAGTGTTTTCTATACCTTTTCAAACATGTGCTGAAGACTAAGAACAGAGTAAACCTAAAGGAGGGGATCAGAGCAGGGAGAGGGGCTGGCATCTTGGGCGGCAGCTGCTGGAGCCCTTTGGCAGGAGGTGGCTGAGGCAGGGCTGGGGACAGGGATGTAGGTGCTTGGAGAAGGTGGGAGCCCTTGGATCTGTCTCTCCCTGCACTGAGGGAAAGGGGGAAATTGTAGTGATTAAAGACGATAAGGAGGAAGCTAGAGTTTGCATGGGCTCCTTCAGATGCTGCTTTCTGTTACACCTGTGCTCTTTACCTGTCCTCTTTCCCAGCCATAAATATCCTCAAACAGCTCCACCCTCTGACCATCCCAGCCACCTCCTTTCAGGCACCATCCTCTCTGCTCTCAGTGGTTTCTTGACAGCATGTTTTTCCCCTGATATATTTTATAGTATTGTAAGCCCTCCTATCTACCAACAGACTCTGGTCTGCTGGTTTTACATCAGACAGAGCCTAAAGTGGGATGCAGGATGACTTAAAAAAAAGGAAGCTTCCCTGAGGCTCAGGAAGGTATATTTGGAGACTGGTCCTAATGGAGCTGGTTTTATTTATCTTTTGAAATAATTGAGAAGCTACTCACACAGTAAAGCACATCTACTGCTGCCTTACAGCTAAAGACATTCAGTCTGTCAAGAAGACATTCAGTATAGAAACGTATCTTGTCCTGAGGAACTTCTATAGTTATTTTCATAAATGTATTAATTTATCATAACGGCAACACAACACCTTGAGGAAATGACAGTACACATACATTTGTACTGCTAATTTTATTTGGTGGTGTGTTTAAAGGGAGTAGTTGAGGAGTACAGCCCAGTCAGCAGAAGATGAGAGGTATTGGTATGAATCAATAATCTTTAGAATGTGAAGCAATCAGATTGCATTTGACTACTAATGAAAGGTCTGCAGACATGGTCAAGAGAGCAGTAGAAACCTAAATTTAAATGCAAGGCAATTTTAAAAATTGCCATGTGGTTCCTGTGTTGACCTCATTTTATTGTCTGTCTTTTTAGCAGTTTGATTCATCATTATTCTACACCCACTGTAATCTAAATAGAGATAAAAATACTGAATCTGTGCAAAATTTCTCTTTTTTTTTTTTTCTGTCAGAAAAGCTAGCAATAACTGTAAGAATGTTCATCAATTTTGTACCTTCTTTTGTAATTTGAAATGTCATCCAAAACTGTATTTATTTTCAGAAATGTGAGGGATTTGGGGAAAACTTCTGTTATTTTTTTCTGTCAAATGTAAGAAATTGAAAAGTGAAGCAGAAAAAAAGTTATTTTTGTTCATTATAAAAGTTAAATATTGTAACTGTCTTAACTATCTGGCAACGAATGTAAATTTATTTAAAATAGATATGAGCTAGAAATAATTAAAATGTAAAAGTACTTTGAGCAATTTCATAAAACATAACATTTGTTAAGAGAACAAGTTCTTTAAAGTAACATATTTGTATTACTTTAGGTAGGAAATGACTGGGAGCAAGAATTTGTGGCAGAGGAAGTTAAAAGACCTGAACTATAAATGTAGCTCTGTTGTTTAATACATGATGATTACATTTTACTGCAACATCTCCAGCTGAAAAAACAGGACTATTAAATCCACACATAATTTGAATATCTTCAAGATTGCAAATAACAGTGCCTGAATAATTAAAGGATGTTGCTATTACTATGCACCTGCATACCTTGAATTCTAGGGTGAGAACAAACGGTGAAATCCTCCTTCCAAATTTCATCTGTTAAAGCTAGATCTAGCAGAGCGACAGTGTTGTGAAAAGGCAGGTCTGATCTAGACACCTAAGTTTTTAGTTAATGTGTTACGAAGTAACACAAGGTGTTCTAAAATAATATAAAATTTTCTTCCAACTTAGTCCGAAAACTGGTACATTGTCCTCAGTTTTCTTTCTCACAGAAGGCTAAATTTGGAAGGTGAATCACCTGTTTCAGGAGGAAGTGATTATTTGTTAGAGACTCTGCATGTTCCTTGAGATAGAGCTAGATGCTTCATGTTAATTTAAATGCATTTATCAATTAATGTATCTTCTACAGGGCTTCTACCTGTGAGAATGGAGTACAAAAACCTTTTCCTCTTCAAGCTCAATAATGTTCCATGGGGAGTGTCAGAAACTTCCTGTAATTTCACAGTTTTCCCCAGTGGCCAGGATTTACTGACCCTGGTGAAAAGGCAGACCCAGAAACCATGACAACAACATGTCATGACAAGGAACTGATATGACACCATGTTCTCTGTATCAAAACAGCGATGAGGTAGTACAGATACGTGCACTGAAGATTAAGAGATGGTAATGGACAATATAATAGAAATTAAAATGGAACAAAGAATCCAATTGCTTTTTAACTAGTCAAGACTAACCTAGAGAAGTCAAAGCTTTCAGGTGCAGCTTGGTGTTTGGGGACTGACTGATTTCCAAGGACCTTCTGTTTTGTTTTGTAGCTCTCTCTCTGACGAGGCACGATATTTGTCTTTGTCAGTGTCAAAATCTGTATCGGCCTCTGCAGTGATCAGGCTGTGCTCGCTGTGACTCGACAGAGTCACCTGCACCTGCAAAGCTGGTGAAGTCCTAAGCTAAACAGTAGTCTCGCAACAAAATTACACATTGTAAGGGAGTAGGTGCCCTCCGATGTACGGCCTTCCCTCTGTTTCTGCTCACAAAACAGGAAACGACTGGTATGTTCAGAGACAAAATAACAAAATTCATTAAAATTGTCTGTAAAAAAAAAAGAATTGTACTCTGAAAATATGGTTAATGGAAGTGAGTGAGCTCTTTAGCTCAGAGGCCCAATTTTTTTGGCATGTCATTTGTACAGGCTCTGTACAAACGAAATTATACGCCTGACTTGCATTGCTTTTTCATTGCACTTCTTTAAGATGTCAAATGGGAAAAATAAAGGGCAACAGGTTGCCCAGAGAGGTGGTAGATGCCCCATCCCTGGAAACATTCAAGGTCAGGTTGGACGGGCCTCTGAGCAACCTGATCTAGTTGAAGATGTGCCTGCCCATGGCAGGGGGGTTGGACTAGATGACCTTTAAAGTTCCCTTCCAATCCAAACTATTCTATGATTCTATGAATTTTGAAATCGGTTAATCTTTAAATGTTTAGTATGGTTCCACTCCTCATAATGTAATTGAATGTCCAAATATAGGTAAGAAGGAAGTGAAGATTGTTACTCTATCTCTTAAAAATAAAGATGGAAAATGCAATAACATTTTGCTAAAGTCTAAGCTTTTACACTGAGAAAATAAAAAGGACTGTTTTGTTTCAACCCAGATCCAAAGACTTCAAATTGGTTAGTTAATTGGAAACACTTAACATCGAATAGTATTTCCTAGCAATTCCTGGGGTGTTGTTTGAGAGTGCACTCTTCCCTGTGAGCTGAACCCCCCGGAGGACTACACAGCCCAGGACATAATGAAGAATTTCCCTCTGGACAATGTTGTGTTATATGCTCTGAGATGACCGTAATTGTGGAGAGACCGTATGATGAGGTGGCTTGCACCTGTAAAGCATTGCAATTTAACATACTTAAAATGAAATGTTGTGCATCAGCCCTGGACTGAACTGGAAGATTTCTTTTGCTCAGCACTTGTGAAATGAAACATTTCAGCATACTTGAACCAAAAATATTGGAATTTTTTACTGTGTGAAAACATTTGATATTGTAAATTTTGTCTAGGCAAAGGGCAAGTGTTGAAATATGTGTCTTCTTCTGGGCTGGAAATTTGAAATTTGATTAATGTTAAGTTGGGAGGAAATTCTTGTTGGGATATATTCTGAGCTATAGTGATCCCTACAAAGTGAATAAAACGCCTCCTGCATCATGTCTATATTTGTACTTCTCACTGTTGTACAGGGCAAAGGAGGGAAGTACTATTCAACATTTATGAGACTATGTTCCTCAGGAAAAGGCATTGCTGGTTCTGGGCTCAAACGTTGATGGGGCTAAATGCGGCATTTCTTTAAGACCATACGTGGAAGGGCAAAAGTCAAGTTTTTAGGATCAGCTTTTAGGCTGGTGCTGAATATTCCCTGCAATATGCAGGACCTGTCCTTTGGAGCAACCCTGAGAAGATAAAGTCATTTCAGAAACATAAAAAACTGAGTCAGCATCAGAATTAAGGACTGACCCCAAGGATATCAGGTTCGTTGGCTACAGTCACTACTAAACTGTGCACTTGCTTCGTTAGAAGACTATAGGAAGCGCATTTCAGTTTTGTGCAACCATGTAGTGCAACGGACATGCACTCAGTCCAGGTCACTAAACATTGAAACTAACAGAGCTACCCCAATGACTGCTAAATATCAGGAGTCCCAGGCACTAGAGTAACTGAGACTATGGCAAGCAATTTCTTGCCTTTATAAACTGGAACAATTATATTTTAAGGTGTCAAGAAAAGTATCTTTGTTTAAATTGTCCTCAGGAATACCACTGTATGTTTCAGTAACTTGATTTGTGATCCATACAACCAAGAAAAAATGTTCCGGTTTATAAATGTCAAAAACAAATTGTATTAATAAAATGACGCTTTTTACTGCAAACGTAGCTCGTTCCAATGTGTTGGTAAATGCCAGCTACTCCAGACTCAAATGATGCAAGTGAGCATAAGGCCATTGATTTCAATGAAGTTGTGCTAATTTATATCAGCTTAGTAATTTGGTCCCATATATTCCATAATCAGAGAAAAAAAATATAGATTTGTGGGATTATTTTCTGTCATATCTCCTCAATCGCTCTTCTTTGCTGGATTTATGAGTAATTGACTCATAAACCAGTCTGAATTAAATGAAATGTAATTACTGAGTACTACCTTTGCATCTGCAGCTCAGAGATTGTTTTAATGAATTATTCTGCTGTTTTTTCAGTTTAAGTCTACCAGATGTGCCATCATCTGTGAACTTCCCTGTTTCTTCCCACACATGAACAAATGGATTTGGGAGCACTATGTTCTAATAAGTGGGCCCTAAACCCCCAGATTCTCCACTGGAAGGCATGGGCATCCAGGTACATTGTTCACCAGGAAAATTGTTGGAACTTGCTAACACTGACTTAGAAAGGACTGCCCAAATGAGCAGGAGGAATAATCCTGCTTTGGTGAACATCAACTTCAAATTCAATAACTACTATTGACTTGGGATAATGACTTTTTTTTTTTCTTCTGTGAATATAAAAATGCTGCAGCCAGAAGTTGAATCTTGGATACATGCTGAAGCAATTTTTTTATGATCTGTTTTTTGTAAAAAAACCCCTGTAACTAAAAAAGATTCTGCACCATAAATCTCTACAAAGCATTTTTTTCATGAGCTATATATCCAGTCATTCAGTATTTGAAGAGTTTTAGAATAGTCTTGATGCTATCACATTATTTTAAAATATGCCACAAGGCAGACCTGGCTTCATTTCACATGGGAAAAATATTCCATAGATTCAGAGAGTTAGCATAAGTTCAGAGAGTTTACTATCAGGTAGATTTACCCAAATATTCAACATACATGGACCTTCTCCAAGCTTCATCCCAATTATTTGGATTATAATTGTCATTATTACAAGTTTAAATATTCAATTCCAAGACAAATTTTAAAACAAAAATGGAAATAAGACATATAACTGAATTTAAAAATATGAGGTCCTGAAAATGTACTTACCTTTTTTTCATGATTGGATCTGAGATATTCAAGCACTCAAAATCAAGTTTTTACAGGTTTTTGCCCTATGTTTGTTACCATGGTAGCTCCTCATACTGTATGTTGTAGAGTTTTATCTGCCTTACCTTGTGAGTTGGGCTGAACTTGCAAGCCTTTACAGAACTTGTATCCTAGTATAAAAACTGGGCTACATTTAAATTATAGTATCAGTTGGACTGGTCAAGAATAGCTTACCAAATCATTGTCTTTAAGCCAACAAGCCTTGTAAAATGATACTGTTAAAATCTGCGGTAAACAAAAGGTTGCATGGCATTTATTTAATGGATGAGCTGCTCAGCAGAACCACTTCTCTTTGGGTAAACAGCCTGACCTGTATTAGTTTCATAGCTTCACTATAATTACATTATTGGCTATAATACAGCGTTGGGCAAAGCTGTATAGGGACATGGTGTAGTGGGCATGGTGTGTTGGGTTGACGGTTGGACTCGATGATCTTAGAGGTCTTTTCCAACCTTAATGATTCTATGATTCTATGAAAGCAAGTGAAAAACAAAATCGCATTAAAAGAGAACGTTTAAACTAGAAGGCAGTTTTTGTAATAGAGGTTACTTTCATTTCTTTTGGCTAAATAATTCTTTTGTGATAGTTGGTTACGTATAAAAATAGCCTAATGGAGTAAACTCTGTGAATTGTGGAAGCTGCACAAATGTTATCACTAGGCAATAAATAATTCCCAGAGAATGTACCAAGACAAGATAATTCACAATTGTACAATTTTGACATATTTTGTTAAAAGGGTGTTTTGTAGTAAAAGTTCACTGTAGTCTTGCTCATTTTAAAAGAGCATTTTTACAAAGCTAGACTCAGGTTTTAAAAATGGTGGAAGAGAAAATAATGACAGAATTCACCTCTGGACAATGTTGTGTTATATGCTCTGAGATGAGCATAATTATGGCTACTTAATAACAAAATGAGGACAGATTATGTTTATATTTTTATTGATTCTTCTACTCATTTTTCTGCTAACCTGGGAAGTGTTTTCCATCTGATAAAGCTGTTATCACAATGTGTTGCAACACAGCGTGTGAGAACCAAGTAGCAAAAAGCGAAGCAACCCCAAATCTACTATCCCCCACCTGCCAAAGACATGCAAAGATACTGAAAAAAAGAAAGAAACTTTGTTTTGTTCTCTCTTTTTCTACTCAGGAGAATAAAGTGAAATAACTTTCACAATTGTGTTATATGTCAGAAACTCGGGCCAGGTTTTGGAAAGACTTAGAAAGTATGTGATAGAATATAGTTTGGAATAAATGTGGCATATTCAGGGACTGTGATCACATAGATATGACAAAAAATGCTCCCTCATTTTCCAGACAGGTTAAACAACTACATTTCACTGAATGACAGTCACTAATCACATAAGTGAGGAAGAGCAGCTTAGACCTATTTTACAATT
Source organism: Calonectris borealis (assembly GCF_964195595.1). Classification (NCBI taxonomy): domain Eukaryota; kingdom Metazoa; phylum Chordata; class Aves; order Procellariiformes; family Procellariidae; genus Calonectris; species Calonectris borealis. The sequence continues at coordinate 86,182,770 of NC_134314.1, forward strand.
AGGATAACGTGGTAACTTTTCTTTCATATGCAATTCTATGAAAACACATAATGATCAAAATAACTTCAGATTCAATAGATGCCAGTGCATTTCTTGAAGATTGTATGGTGTCTGGATTTTCTTTTTGCTGACAGATGCATGATGAAAATCCACACTGGTATCAGGAGCTGAAGGAAACAGCTCTCCTTTGGAGGCAATCAACTATATATCAGCTCATACTTGGACTACCTCTATTAAAAGCCTTTCTTTTGCAGTGTTTTAAGGATAAAAGGGAGGTCACACAAAACGTAAATGATGACATGCATAGGTTTTGTAGGTGTAGGTTTTGTATATTGAATAATGTTTACACAAAGGCTGCCCCAACTCATTTAGTACCTTTGGTGAAAGGATGTGAAGAACTGTTTCCTCTTCTCTGGCTTGTTATTTTTTTTCTGTCAGTTTTTTTTTTTGTACATATTTGAAATTCTGGGTTTATCTATAATGCTTTAAGAGAAGTAAAGTTCTCTGAACAGCTTGTTTTCTGGGGATGCCATATGATGGATCAAGTTACCACTATAACAACATCCTCTTCATAATGCAAGACTACACAGGAGCTGTGTTGGATGACTCAGTAAGAGGTTTATTCATTTGTTTTTATCAAAGCAATGACTAAGATGTAATGACTTGACTGAAGAAAAAACCATACAATTAGTATTACAGCTAGTATTACAGCTAGGAAGATTAAACATAATGCAAATTTTTTCTAGGTTATGTGGAAATATTCAAGGTGGAACAGAAAAGCAAAGTAATCTTGCTGCTGAAGGAAGAATGGATGAAAAAGACAATTAAAAGTTGGAAATCTGAAGGAAAAATGACTAAGATATAAACAAGAGTTTCCTTTTATGATTTTTAAGGGACTGGAGGGAAAACAGTTGTTACAAAATCCAGCACACTCATTAGAATATTTAGTCAGGAGTAATGAATAGCCGAGAAGTTACAGCAACTTTCTAAAATATTAGACCGTGACATAGTACAGGCTGTGGTTTAAAAGCTGTTTTCCAGAAAGGCCACTGATGGGAAGATGCTAACAAGAGGCACTGTAGCAGATTCAGGAAGTCAAATTCACATCCTTAAACCGCTTCTTTATCCTACCTGAGTGTGCAGACAGCATTACCAAACATAAAAGGTGTTTTACACCTAGTTGTGCAATAGACACAACAGAGTACAAAACCGTGCAGGCTCAGGACCTCTTCTGTTAAAAAACTCTCCATCCATTACCACATACAAGAGAATGATGATGAAAATAAAAAAAGTAAATAGATGGAAGTCTTTTGAAGCAAGAGGATGCTATAGCACCAGCTGTCCAATAAGCTGTGTAGGAAATGACTTAATTTTAAGCAGTATGGATTAAAATATGATGTGAAGTGTGTTGGACACAATAGCTTTGATTTTTTTTGGCGCCTGAGTTGTAGTGATAAATATTGCTATGTGCTTGTCTAGTTCTTCCCACTTTTCATCATAAAACTGTCTTTCATGATGCAACCTCGTTTATACAGGACACATTTTTGTGAGGTGTTTTCTGTTAAAGTAGGTTGAACCTGTCTCTTTAACCAGAGTCCTCTTTGACTTTCCATTTCCAGAATACTTGAAGTGGTCATTAGAAAAAAGCAAGTTGTGGCTTCTGATGTGTTGTAGTTATATAGCTGTAGCAGCCTGCTTGTTTGAATAAAATAAAACAATACAGCAATTGCATAGAAAAAAGAAACAGGGGATCAACTTATACTTAAAAATATATTTTGGTAAAAAAAAGTCTCAAGGAAAAATTGAAGTCATGTAATCCCACGTCCTGTCTAGTGAGGCTGCATTTCAAACCTTGAAAATGTGGAACAGTCACTCAAAAAATATTTCTCACACATTAAGCTCATGAGAAAATTATGAGAATGTCAAATCTCCAGAAGAGGAGCTGTGAATCACAGCCTGTAATAGACCAGACAGGAGAAATTGTGGAAAGCACTTTTGCTTGGGTTTTGCTGTGAAGAAGGTCATGCTCATAGACTAGTTCCTTAAAGAAACTCAAAGTTTCTATTTTCTCAAGGGCTGTTTCTTCTTCTCCCTTGGTTTTGTTATTCTGACATTCTGATTCATCTCAATTGCCTTTTATTTACCTAGCAGTGAGAGAAGAGGTAAGTCAGGCTTTCTAAATTATCTGTCAGAGAGAGGGAAATAAATAATTGTCAGAATTGGAAATAGAGTTTTTCACTCATTTCAGGTTCAACTGCCAAAGCAAGGGATCAGTCCTGATGTTAATATGTTAGCTGCAAGTTTAGGAAAAGAATCAAAAGATTTAAGTCCAAATTTGAAGCTACGTTAAAATTTACTTGGTACTAGAGGAGGACTGGGTCAGAATCAGCAACTGGCAGAGTGCCCCTCCAGTTTAAATTATGGAAGCTGAATGGCTACGGTGACAAATGCCACCCGGGTATTGCTTCCAAGAGATTGTGTCCCAGCAAGAATGGGTGCAACTAGAAAAGCACTCCCCGAGGTCAAGGAAGCTGGATAAACTGTGATGCAGCGGGCAAGGTGCAGTCCTGTTTGGTAACTGGCAATGGATTGGGCAGCAGGCTATACAGGAATTGCTACTGCTGGGCAAGGTCTTGACGGGTTATGGCACTGGCCGCAGCAGGAGCAGGAGTATAATTGAGTCTGAGGAAATTAATTTTTAATTTAACCGAACATTCATTTTCTATTTAGCTGTCCTGACCTGGAGTACAGGCCAGCCATGAAAACCAAACAATGCAGCTAAGCAGGAGAGAGGTCATTCTAGGAATGGGATAGGAATTAAAGAAAAAGGAAAAAAAAGATTGTGCAAGCTGTAGAATGAAAATTAAAGAAAGAGATAACTGTAATTTACAAGCTGTGGGCTAGAGAAGAGAGTATAAAAATTGCCCATTTTTGTACTCTCTTTTTGGGTTTAGCTCTATACTTTTATTATTTGCGTTTTATTCTTTCTGCTTCTGGTACAATTATGTCATCAAATATTAGTGCATTAAAGTAATTTTTGTTTCTGGGATGGACTGTCAGTGTTTCGGCAAGCCAGCCAGGCTGTTTCCAATGCCTGCTCTTTGTCAGAATGCTTCAGGAGAGGCAGTTTCTCTTAAGCTGTCTGTATTTCACACCCTCTTAAATCACCAGGATACTGGCTTTTCTGTCTGCCTTGTTCCCCAGCTACGATCCATCTGGCGATAGGATACTCACTGGCAGCCATACGAGGGAGTTATCTGCAGTGAATGGAAAAATATTTTACAATGAGTCTTTGATGTTTGTAGACAGTTCAAAGTTTCTCCCATTTTGAGTACGAATGAATGGAGGGAAAAGGGAGGTCAGTGTCATTGGTCTGAAAAGATTCATCGGTTCACAGCCGCAATTGCATGCAGAGACTGCTCCTCCCATCTCCCACAGTTTCCCTCTGGGAAGAATGCTTGTTGGCTTTTTGCTGGAGTGGAGCTTTTTTGGAGAAATCCATTGCTAAGAGTCACTGTTGGATGTTGGATGTAGAAGGCTGTTAACTGGGGTACACTCAAAAGCACCTATGAGTAAGAAGTATCTGGTCTTAATCTGGTGAAGTGTGTCCATTAATTTATCTGGCTTGGGATTCAATCTCTGTGAGCAGAAACAATATTGCAACACTCCATGATTAATTGTAAGTATGCTTGGGATAATCATCATCTTTACGTAAGACTTTTGCTTACCCTCTGCACGTTAAGGTCTTGCATAGGCCTTATTTTCATCCTCTTCATGAGAATCCCACCCCGCCTGGCACTTCTAGCCTGTGTATCTCAGGAAAGTAAAGAGTCAAAGATTTGTGAAGATGCCTAGTTCTCTGGGTTGCCTTTCTTGTGCATCTGCAGACAATCTTTCACATGATAACCAAGAGGAAGGATGATCAGGTAAGTCTTTGCATATACCAAATCCAGGCATATTTGAGCAAACTGAGATTGCCAGCTATGGTCTTTCTGATAGCAGACCTACCATGAAAGACCAAGTGTGATGCATATCTTACTAAGACACATAAAGACTGAGATGTGAAACTTGTTAAGTCAATAACTGAAACTTCAATAGATGATTGGGAGAAAGCACTGGATACATATTATTAAAGGACAGAAACTTATAAGATTTTTGTGTTAAGTGATAAAGAGTGTATTTAATACAAAAAATGTATTTGATCAAATGTATTTGATCATAAGTCCAGCTCATTGGATTAAGGTTGACAGCAATAAGAAAAATTGTCTTGTTTGAAGGACTGGAAAATTTTTGTCAAACAATACGTCTGGTATTGGGGAAGACGTGTATCAGACACAGCTTTAAAGTAAAGAAACATGATTCTTCAGAGAAAGCAGACTTATTTCCTCACTCTTGCATTAGCAATTGCTTTAATTCATGTTTTAAATGTCATCTTTTACTTCTTTTTTATTTTCATGGCAATATTAATTGTGAAAATAATTCCTTCCTCTACAGATTTGCAGTTGGTGCAACGGAGATGTGAACTGGAAAGACTCTTGGAATGCAGGACGTGCCACTCACCTCCTCTATGGACATGTTGGTGGTCTCCATAGAGGACAAATGAGAAAAAAAGTAGCTACTTCCACTTGCTGCTCATAGAGGCCAGATGGCCAGATGTCTCAGCCATCGTTTGCAGCAGGCAGTTAATTTGAGTCAGTGACATGCTGTGCTAGATCTGGGTAGGATTTAATAGCCTTGTTTCTGCAGGGAAAAAGGATCTGTGACCCCATCTCTTCTGTGCGTGCCAGGGTCTAGCAACCTAAGCACAAAACGGAAAAGGAATAATGATTTTGGGCAGTGACTTACAAAAACTCTGTGAAGACATGTCCACAGGATCAAGAGACCCCTAGGCTAAAAGAAACCTCTTGCCTGCTGCAACCCGTGGCTGTGCTGCTTCCCAGCTGATTATGTTCAAATGGTGTGTCCTCACACTTGGGTCTAAAAGCACAGTTTATTTAATGCAGAAACCGTGCAAGTGAATCTCATTGTTTTATTTTTGAGTTCTGCTTGGCCTCCTTTACAATTTATGTCTTTTCTGTACAAAGCCAGGGTAGGATCCAGCTGCTCCACAGACAAGCTGTTGTATGGCTGACAGCACAAACCACCCTGGGCCGTTCTGGTAAAGAAAATTTCTGGCTGGTTCTCTCTGGTTATCCTGGCAGGCTGCATGTTTGTCTGTTTCAATAAGTTTAAGATTTTTAAATATTTACTTGGCTCTTTGCTTTTCTATTAGAAAATGGTGAGGCAGATTGTTTCTAATATCTGCCACGATCTTTTCAGCTTGTGAGGTTACTTTCCTTAAATTCCTAAGCACAATCTTTACAGAGAGGGATGAGGAAGAGGTCACACCGCTGTAAGGTTGAACCAGAACCACAGGTGAAGCAACGCCATGTTGATGTTGAAGCTACAGGGCCATCCCAAGGTCATACTTTCAAAGTGGCTCTGAAGAGTTACACTCTTAAATCCCATTAAAATTAGCAGCCCTGTTAAACATCTATCTTTCTGTGGTATTTTGGAAACCGTAGTGTCACCCAGCAGGAAAGGGAGCTGTCTCCTTCCTGTGGGAAGGACAGGGCCAGTCGGGGGCTAACGGGGGCAAACAGGAAGAAGATGGCCAGCACCATCACGGCTGAAATCCTGCCCCCGAAAGAAGGTTGCTGCTTCTGGAAAAGGGATATGGGGTTTTGAGCCCCCAGGAAAGGAGGAGCCCAGAAACAGCTGGGAAGAAAGGGTAGGGATGATGGCGAGGTGGGATGGTAACAGAAACCGTGGGAAAGTGGGAGGGGGGAATGGCAGAGGTGTCCAAAATGAATGGTGAGCAAATGGAGCACATGAAAGTAAGTTGAATGCTTCCTGGGCAGAAGAAAACATTGAATGATCTACCCTGTTTGAGCAGTATTAGACTAGCTGTCAGTCATTACTGCAAAAGGCCTGAAGACTACATGTTGACAAGACATTAATGCTAATTTTATTTTGTGCACTGAGAAGATTTTAAATATGTATATGTATAAATGCAAAGATGCAAAGAATGCATATATCTGTTTGCCAGATATTTATGCTTCAGCGATACAGTCAAGCTATTGAAACCTTGATCTCCTTGACCCCGCTAATTGAAAAATGCTTAAGCTATGATTTTGAGTATTTGTTCATTATATTAATGTCAAATGCTTCTTCAGTAATCACACAACTATGTGGGAGATGGGGGGATTCAGACATATGAGGTTCAACGATTCCTGTGAAGAAAAGAAAATAGTTTTTCTGGTCCAGATGTGATCAAAGATTAAAAAGTACCACAACGCATGCAAAATTATTTCGTTCTGTATTTATGGCTGGGTTAGTCTTGGCAAATAGAAAATAATACCTTACTGAGAGCAGACTAAGTACTGGGATCAGATTCATTGGCATGTTCTGGCTGCTCGGTGGTCTCTCAGAGAGTACAGCTGGTTTGTGTCGTCGGAGCAGCAGAAAGCAGCCAGGAGTTACAAGAGAAACTGGGCCAGCGTGTGCTTTTTTATTATTATTATTTTTAAAGGTAAATTGAAAAAAAAAACATTGTCAAGCATCCCAAAGCCAACACCTGCTCTATAGTCAATTTGACATGACAGACTGACTTTTCGGAGGCTGCTACAGTTATTTAAAGCCATGCTACTCTTGAGCATAATTGCTGTAACACGTGTCCAGCCACAGGCCATACCCAGGGCTGTCTTTCACCATCTCTCTGCAAGCAGCCAGAGGCAAGCGAAGCCTGACTTGTAGCCAGGAAATGAGCAGTTTGATCCCTGGATTTGGTCAGTTAATTTCAGGCCAGAGTCCCTGCTGTTATCCTACCCTTTCTGTGCTGCGTGAGGGAGTTCCCCCAGCATGGGGCAATTCACGTATTACATCGAAGTACTGTGCCACTCCTTGAAATGCTGCTTTAATGGGTGCTGAAACCGTGGCTGGGAAAGAGTTAGCTGCTTTGAAAGTATTGACCTCTGTGACATGCTGAGGCAAAGGTGGCACCTCGGTCACAGCTTCAGTCTCCTGCATCCCACACGCATGCTCTAAAGGCAGTTTGTGATTATTTACAGCTGATTATATAAATTAAAACCTGTGGCAATATTATCGTTTATGTTACTGCCTTAGCTGCTCAGGTTTTCTTTCAGAAATCACTATTGCTTTACCTACCAGTGGAGATTCTTGTGTGTTTGCTCAAACTTGCTCCAATTCAAATGACTTTGCTAGCATACATACTGTGTTTTGACTGCTTAAAGCAACCTAACTCATTTTGACTAAAACAAATTATGGACTGATTGCCTCAGAGAGGTCGGTCAGCAGATGTGACTGAAAAGTGTCTTCCAACAGCGTTCAGTCAGGAGCTTTAGCCTCTTTAATTGGCACACTAGCCAGAAGACAAGCTGTGTACATTGCCTCAGCAAGCCCTCTGGGGCACAAGCTGTCATCTGGTCATCTGCACTGTGCCAGCCGCTGGCCTCTGCTTGGGATTCAAAACTTTGCTCCAACAGAAGTAAAGGCAAGCAACATGGTTCCAATCATCAAGCAAAAATCTGCCTGTGGTTATTTCTTACTTTGTCATCCCTTTGATATTAACTTACCTCCACACAGAGAAGAGCCAAAGACAACATTGTCAAACCGCGCTGAAAAAATACAGTAACAGGGGCGGCTGGTAGCAGTATTAGGACTGGGGGAGCAAGAGAGCCTGGAACCGCTGCCAAGCAAATCCCCAGAACAGGAATTTTAGTTTCATAGAATCATAGAATCATAGTATCATTAAGGTTGGAAAAGACCTCTAAGATCATCGAGTCCAACCATCAACCCAACACCACCATACGCACTAAACCATGTCCCTAAGTGCCTCATCTACACGTCTTTTAAATACTTCCAGGGATGGTGACTCAACCACTTCCCTAGGCAGCCTGTTCCAAGGCCTGACCACTCTTTCAGTAAAGAAATTTTTCCTAATGTCCAATCTAAACCTCCCTTGGTGCAACTTGAGGCCATTTCCTCTCGTCCTATCGCTAGTTACTTGGGAGAAGAGACCAACACCCACCTCACTACAACCTCCTTTCAGGGAGTTGTAGAGCGCGATGAGTCTCCCCTCAGCCTCCTCTTCTCCAGGCTAAACAACCCCAGTTCCCTCAGCCGCTCCTCACAAGACTTGTGCTCCAGGCCCTTCACCAGCTTCGTTGCCCTCCTCTGGACACGCTCCAGCACCTCCATGTCCTTCTTGTAGTGAGGGGCCCAAAACTGAACACAGGATTCGAGGTGCGGCCTCACCAGTGCCGAGTACAGGGGCACGATCACCTCCCTGCTCCTGCTGGCCACACTATTTCTGATACAGGCCAGGATGCCATTGGCCTTCTTGGCCACCTGGGCACACTGCCGGCTCATGTTCAGCCGGCTGTCAACCAGCACCCCCAGGTCCTTTTCCTCTGGACAGCCACTCTTCCCCAAGCCTGTAGCGTTGCATGGGGTTGTTGTGGCCGAAGTGCAGGACCCGGCACTTGGCCTTGTTGAACCTCATACAGTTGGCCTCAGCCCATCGATCCAGCCTGTCCAGGTAATCAGTTTAATCAGAGCTGTAGTGTCATCTCCTGTAACAGATACCTGAGTATATGTTTAAGAGATTTTATGAAATTTTTTTTTAGTTAGTTTGATCCTTTTCGTTAGTTCTTAGATTTACAAGGAGAAGTATGTGGTTAAGATCCCCACTTTTTCTACACCTTTTCATAAGTTCATAAACTGAGTTTTATAATGCACACAGTACCATCCTGGTTAGATGAGACCTACCATGGACATTTAGGAAGTGATTATACTGTAAATCAGGCCTGTAAAACTGGCAAATACAGAAAATCTGGTTCTCGCTCTTGTAGTTGGCACTAGGATAACAAGGATACTGATATGGGTTGATATTTTTATAGACATGCAAACAAAAATGTTAAATCTTGCATTTTATTTTTGTTTTGTTCTCGCTGATTAGTGAAAATGGAGGGTGAGATATGACATAGTGAGGCTTCAGATCTGACCACTAATGAAGACAAATTCCAGACATGAAAGGACTGCCTGATGTTTAGAAATCATCAAAAGCTAAAAAATACTCTCTGTGAGGGAGCTGGAATAGAACAGTTCTTCGGAAAATAAACAAAAACATTAGAAATTGCTTTCAGAAGTTCTGCTGAGAGGTTGATTGTGCAACTGCCATTTTTGTAAACTTTTAAGCTGCTTGAATGACTGTCTTGACCGCAGCAAACAGGCAGCAAAGGGCAACTGATCTTGCATCCAGCTGTGTGCTGATCAGTGACTTATTAATTGGCTTTATAAAATTTAAATTTGGGGCTTATTTTTAACTAAACAGAATGGAGTTATTGCTGGTATTACTACATAATGTATGTAAATGAACAAACATTACTTTTTGCTGTATACAATCCATGAGTGGTTTTGTTAGTATTTTATGATTCATTCTTCTAGGACCCATGTGTGCAGAAAGTCATGCCTAAAAGGTGTCCATTTATTTGTCTTTATAACTTGTTTTTTAATAGGAGAAGCAAACCCCTGCATAATGCTGTTTTCCTATTTCCCTAACAATCAGTAATCTTCTAGCCTTCCTGACACTACAACCTAAATATCCATCATAATTACAGTGACTTCCAAAAGTGTTTGTTCTCCTGCTGCACTACCTGAGAGTATAATGGTATAAGGAATATAGGAGATGATAGATTATTTAGTCTTTTTGCACAGGAATTATATGACCTATAGAAGATACAGGAACTGAACTAAGACCTTCATGGTCCACCTCCTAGTAATATTTTCTTTCTAGAAGGGCTCTGAGAGATACTGCCAAGGAGAGCATGTGTGCAAGATGTGCCCGTGTAAATTTTGCCACGGTACATGTTCAGTTCATCTCCCAGTGTGTTACCTCTCTGGACTGGGGCAAAGACTCAGACCTTATACTCCAGAACAGTCCAGAGAGGGAAAGGCAGATACAGCACTCTAAGCCACTTGGTTTAGGGGACACTCAGATCACTTTTCTTGATTCACGCTTGGCATCAGCTCATCATTGCAGTTCACTGTATACCACTAATACTTCCCTAACATTTTTAATAATTAACCTACAAAGTTCATCTACAAGCAGCAAATCATGCAAACAGGTATTTGAGATAGATTCTTGTCTGCTATGAAACCCCAGTTTAATAGAAACAAAGAAACTCTGCAACACAGCCAGCTACTGGTAGCTATGGGCAGCTTATGCTGTAGGCACTGGGAAAGTCAGTGGTTGCCTAAAGCAACAATCTGCCTGGGAGGGTAAAATGATCACATGTATGCATTAAAATACAAATGGATTTCAAAATACATTTCTGTAATTTGTCTGAAAGTGCCCATGCACTCTTCTCCCTGGGTACCCAGACAGCATCGTGCCTGCATGCCATGAGCAGGGGCTCAGAGCCAGCCTGGCAGGGAGGAAGGGGAGGCTGTGAGTAGAAAAGAGACCCAGGAGCCAGACTGGATAATCAGCTGGGCATGGTAATATAATGCACATTTGCAGTGGGAAAAAATGTGTGTAAAGCAAAGACAGGAAGGTGTAACTGTACAACAGCGGTGCTCTCTGGCTGTCTCTGAACCTGTGCAGCTGGGTGAAGTTCAGGGTGCTATGATCAACCCATATTGTAAAGATTTAAAAGATAACCAAATCAAAATATATTTGATGCCACCATGTCATGAGTGGAGGAAAGAGCTAAACTGAGGGATACCTCCATGCATTAGGTGCATTAGTGCTCACCTCTTGTTTTACTTGCAGGGATTCAGTCCGTCATCTCTGCTTGTAAGTCTATTTCCACATTTTTGAAGTGAAGCCTAAAAAATGTTCAACAGTGCCAAATTTTTCAAATAAAAAAGTGTGCTAGAAATACTTAGTACATATTTTCATTTATCCTCTGTTTTTCATCTGTGCTTTGATAAGCAGATCTAACACTTAAAAACGGCAATGGCCAATCCCATTTCCTTGAAAATCAATACCGCAAGCCCTGTCTCAGTAACGTGAATTCGGGATCAGCGTTTTAATTTCTATAAACTCCAAAAGGGCTTTTATGTTTAATTTAAATTGTTAAAATGGTAGGATTCAAAGTTTTATTTCTTCTAGTACCACCAAGTTCTGGTCAGACATTATAAATTGTCAGTAAAAACGTGGTTAGATGTTTGTTCCTAAATTTAAATGTGCTTCCCACAGGTCTTTGTCACTTTCTTCTGAAACTCTCCGCTGAAGTAAATTTTTACTTCATACAGAGGGAATGAATGAAAGCATCTGTTATTTTGTTAATTATCTGTATATATATTTATATTTAAAATATTTCAAGAGGAAGAAAGCTTAGCAATTCTTTCATTAGCTCAAATGGCGTCGCTTGTTCTTTTGGAAGCAGCTGGCACCCATTCAGCCACTGAATGGCTGAGTCCTTTGGTGACAGCTGAGGGATATCCTCATCAGTGAGCGCTTTGGGAAGAATCTGACTCAAGAAATTCTTTTGCCAAAGGTGAACCAAGCTGTTCTTGTTGCAAATGTTTGTCAGACCTGGAGCTGGTCCTGGAGAGGATTTCACTGACAGTCCAGGTGAAAGTGGATTGAAAAAAAAGGAGGTTTTGACTGCATTAGGAAAGGACACCAGGCTGAAGGTTGCAGTGAGAGGAGGAAAAGGAAGTTCTTTGTCTTCAGTTCATCCTTAAACCTCTCACAAGTTGTCTGCTGGCAAGCAGCTGCACCTACCCTGAACTACCTGGGCCATTTCTATGAATCATGCAAACATACGTCCCGATATATTCTAGATATACACCTGCAACAAGCAATTGGTAATTTTAGAATACGGTGGAAATAATGGATTTAGGATGTCTTACAGCAAAGCTTTACATCTTTTAAAAATAAAAGCCCTGCAAATTTCGTATTTCCTCTACTACATCTCTTTCACCTGATTGCATAAATCCTGCTGCTTGTCCAGGAGCCAGAAAGCATTAAGATTCCAGATCACAGCATGTAGCACACTGTATATTCACATAACCACAGTTGTATATGAGGATGCAATCCCAAGTTAATTTAGGATTCTGATAATATCCAATCTCTATAACATTTAGATCCATTTACTTTTTGGTTTTTTACATCTTTTGCTTTTGAGATTCTTTTAAATAAATTCATGTAAGTCACCTAGAAATGAAGTACACTGAATTATCTAGCTCAATGCATTAAATCTGTTTTACTCTGGATGCATTTATTAATCACTGTTAGTCCCTATAAGATATTTGACAATCTTAGCAAATAATGATGTATTATGCAAGTAACTGAAGCTGAAGTAAAAAATATTGTTTGGTTTTGTAACAATTGTACCAACGGATAATTCACTGTTGACGTCATAAATAAGGGGAGATTGTTATTGGTTTATGCCAAAATGATGCCAAAGTGGTTTTGCTATAGCTGTGTTCTTCATTGCCATATCTATCTCCTTTTCTATCTTACCATCCAATTACTATGTAGTAGTTGTAATAACAAGAGAAATAGAATTTCCACTATTATACCCTGTCACGCTACTCTTCAGCTCCTACTGGGAAGAAAATGAAATGGGGAAATATTAAAGCATAATAGTGTTTTTATTCTCTAAGTAGTTCAGTGGGACTATGTTTGCTTTCTGGCTCCTGTTCTACAACAAGGTCAGGAAAACCTCTGTTGTGTTCTCATTTCTAATTTCAAAGCTCTCCTCTCTCTACCTTCTCCCAGTGGTGACTGCAAAACATGTCCATGGCATTTTACAAATGCTCACAAAGAAGAGCAATATTTAGAGAGTCTTTAATAAATTTTTCCTGTCTTTTTCAACCCTGCCATCCCCCTTCGTACAGTTGACCTGTGCTAGGGTTGTTACCAGGGGACCAGGCTCAGCTGCAGAACCCAAACAGAAATTAAAGGAGGGGGACTGGGCACGTGGAGTCATTTTTACTATCTTGGTACCCTTGCTGCCATGAGGTTAGTACGGTTTTCCTCAGGCAGAGCATGAGAGATCTGTGGAAGCTGTTGTTTTTGTGAAGCGATTTACAATTTTTTTTTTTTTGAGGAAAATTCTTTAACTTTATAATTTCTATCCTTGGATTGCAATAACAGATGGTGAGGAAAGGAAATATTGCAGTTCTCAGCATGCCGAGCTAAGGTTGATCTTGGCTCTGCTCAGCTTGCTTTATCTCAAAAACAGCTGAGAAGTGGCAATAAGGGAAAGAAATCGTGAATATGTACACTTTAAAACATTATTATGTCACAACCACCAGGGATCACCAGGGACGTGCAGTCAGAAAAGATTGCTGGTATACAAAATACTTACTCTAACATAGACAGTGACACCAAAACACACAAAAACCCATGGACTGCTACATAAAACTTTTCACTTTACTCAAGACTTCCTTCAAGACCCAAGCTCCTTCTAAACAGCATCTTTCCTTTTTATAGCAGGAAGGCGATCCTGGTAGAGCAAAGCCTCTTTCAGCCTCTTTGCCATAAAACCTCTTGATTTTCTGTGTCTCACTGACACCCACTTCACTTCTTCAAGTTGAATAGCTTTGCCTGAAGGAGCAGGGGAAGAAGAAAGGGCTACATAGTCCAGGAGGAGGGGTGGAGCGAGGGTCTCTGGGTAGATCTGACCACTGGTCACTTCTTTCTTATAACAAAGAAAGACCATGAAAGGGAATCAGCATAAAACAAAAAAGCAAGAAAGAAAACTGCAGAGGACTTAATGTTTCTCTTGCAAATTCTTTTGCAGAATGAGAAACTATAAAAAAGCCAAGCTCTTATGGCAGGCACTGCTTCTTACTGTCCAGGTCCAGCTCCTGAGCTCAGCAAGAGCTGGGGAGGCTTTTAAGTGGTCTCTACACTGCTGTCCCAGAGGCACGCTATCACTTATGCTCAGCAAGAACATTTGAATGGGCTAAAACATACCTGGAACAGCACAGACGATACCCCAGATCTCCTTCTGGGGCATTTTCTGATTAAATATGGTACAGCTGCTTGTGGAGAGAGTTCAGTGGTGCTAAGGCTGAGGGGGGATAAATCTGCACTGGTACAGTGTAATTCCCCTTGGACATATGGAGCTTTTTCAGCACATCTTGATTTCTATTTTTAGGTATAAGCTCAGAAACTACAACTGGTAAATTAGGTTAGTCAAAATATGCAAGAGAGAAGGAAGGACAAAAAAAGCCGATTTTTTCTTAGACTCTGTGTTCTTTTTTTCCCATTTCATGCACATTTATTATTATTATTTTACAAGTATTGTAATATATTCTAAATGGCTTACTAAAAGGGATAGAGAAACTTGTCCTATTTTGGAGCTATGACATATATCCAGGGGGAACACACAAAAAATCTTGTTCTACTGCTATTCAATGTATTTTTGCTGCTGAGCTCCCCTGCTGTAAAAGGACACTTTTCAAATTAATTCACTCAGATTTCCCTATAATAAAGAGAACAGCATGGTATTTATTTCATGCTAATCATTTCTCTGACTTGCACATGGAGCTAATTTATTTGCAGGAAGTGACATGTCCTTAAAGCCTTTTTGAATACCAGCAATGTGGAGAAAAGATTAACTAGGTTTGTGGCAAGAAAAATTCCTGTAAATATTTTGGTGAAAGTACGTGGTGAGGAAGGTATTTCTTACATTGTTTAAAATAATTGTAAACTGTTAGCCTTATATTTCTCTTGAGCAGGACTGTTTATATTCATGGACTTCTAAAAATATGTTGTACAGTTTCAGTACATTTGAAGCTACAGGAAGAAATTTGCTCTACGGTGTATTGCAATCTAGTATAAATTGCTATCAGTATGGAATGTTCTTTTATTATTGCTATAACTACTCCGTAGTCAAAGCTGCTTTTTCTCCCTCTTAACTTGGGTTGATATCTATTGAAATCAAAGTGTGGTATGCTCTTTTATGCTTGCTGCTTTGGATCATGTTTAACAGTAGTTTCCTGGAATAAAATGAGCTCTTCCCAGTTAGGTGAAAGCATTGCTATTGGGAATAATTGTAATGCTGAATTTTGCATACAGAGGTAACTCACTGAGATGAGAGAAACTAATTTAATGTCTGTGCCTTCAGTCCCATGTCGAGATGGACTCTAAGGGGCTCAGTCAGTCTCAGCTGTAGCTCGTTTACCCACACAGTTCACACCTCCCTGGGTTTGTTGGGCAGTCGGAAACTGATATGGCTGGAGTGTGGTTTTTCATTCTTGATGTGGCTATTTTTCCACTCATGGGGTATTTTGAGCTGTTTCGCTGTGAAGAGAACGTGGCCACGGGTGCTGTTAACTATCCCCCCGTGCACCGAGGTGGCGGAGGTCAGGCTCTGAGCCTCCGCCTCGAGCAGTGGTCGCTGCCCTGAAGCTCCACAGGGTTTGTCACATAGCAGTCCAAAATGTGCAAGCACTTGGTTGCATAGCTAGTACTTTTAGACGAAAATGTTTGGATCTGCATTAAAAATAGCATCTTGTCTGCCCAAATCAGTAGGGTTTTCCCCAACTCACAGAGAAGTGTGGTAAGGTTAAGACTGTTGTGACAGGCAACAATGCGGCAGAAGTACAACCAGAGATGCTAGAGCTGAACTTGCCAAAATGGTGACTCCTCCAAAATGTCTTCTTATCCTCCTAGAAAAAGGAAAAATACCATGCCACTTCTATTGCTTATTGATATACTCATTTTCACAACCTGCTGGCCCTATTCCTTTTACATTTTTTGTCCCACTATCATGTCTACCATCATCTTGAAAGTAAGGTACTATGTTTGTGGGGGTTTTTGTAACTTGAATATATAATATTGGCACAGCTATCTGTACTGGAGTGTTTCAAACTCCTAGTGCAATGCAGAATAATAATTCATTGAACTAACTTTATGATATCCACAAAGAAACACAGATGCTCTATGTTGCTTTCTTAGGAAGCATTTAAAGATCCTACAGGGCTTTGCAAATTCTAGCTTCAGCCTCAGATTGTAAGCTGAACTCAATTTTTGAAGAAGTATTTTTCTTTGTACTCTTTCCAACTAAAACACCCCCCCCCCCCAACTTTCATTGCTGTTAGCAGCTGTTGTACTTTTTAACATGTGCTCCAGTCTTTCAGGAGAAACAGAATTTGTGAAATTCTGTCATGTGAGATGAGATATTAGGAAACGAATGAGTAACTCCAGTGGGGATGGAAGTGAAAGAGATTATACAACTTTAATTATGGCTCCTTCAGCAACTGACCAGTAAAATATTGATATTAAAACATAAGCAGGAGCTTCACAATTTTAGCCATTGTGTTCAGTTTGCCTGCTGTCTATGGTGTCTGGCCTGCTGTGAGGCAGCATCATGGCAGCATATTGCTTTGAGAGAAAAAATTCTTTTGTTTAAGCTCGTATCAGAAAGTGCCTGAAGATGTATGTTGCTTCCATCTGCTTCAAACTTTTCAGATTGGACAGACGCCATTTCAAATGACAGCAGATGTTCTAGCTGACAAAAGAATGTTTAAAATGATGAATTATGCCACATCATAACCAGGATTACATAAACTAACATAAAACACACAGATCTTTAAATCAGCCATCATTTACCACACACACATGTGCTTCTTCATTAGATGACTTGTTCCATGAAACAAAGAGAAATACTCCATTTCATAGATTATAATGTCACTGGTATATAACCTCTCTTTCTAATGTTTTTTTGTGAAATCTCCTATTCAACTTTTTCTTTATTATGATTTTTCTAGCCCAGGTAAGTCAGATTTGGTTTTCTGGCATATGAAGTAAGCTATTGTTCATATGCTGGATCTATGCCTTAGACTTTCATTTTCCTAGCTTTCACAGGTTTATTTTGTGGTGTTACTATACTGGTGTCAGAAATACATAGGTATTAAATTGAGGCTTCACAAAATCTCAGGAGTGCATGCTAGGTGGATTGGAAATCATTCTGAGTTTCTCTCTTTGTTAGCTTTTTATATCCCTCAATTTGGCTTCAACTCAGGGAAGCACTCAAGCAAGTGCTTAACTCTGAGAATGTGTTTAAATCCAGCTTTTTTTTTTCCAGTGGAAATGTAGGCTTACGCTAAGTGCTTTGCAAAGCAAGAAATTTTGCCATTTTCCCACAGGGTGTCCCTCATATTTCAGCCATGTGCTTGCCTGTAACTTTAGATTAAGGATTTCTGCACTTCTAGAAGAAATGCAGAAAATAAGTCTGTAGGTAGACTGGATGAATTCAAACCTGTTTTCCTATCTTTACTCATAACTTTTAACTGGCTTTTATTCCTGTAAACTGAATAAATGTATCTAAAATACAACCCACATGAGCTTGAATACTTTTCATCTACCTTTTAAAATGGGATCACTATTTAAGTAGTCTTGACAGTGATACTTTCCCAAGGGATGCTATCTTCCTGTGCTTAATCAATTGTCACTGAATCTCACAGGATTGTGCAGACAATTTCTGCATAATTCCAATTTATTCACATAAAATTTGCATGTGAGAGTTGAATGTAGGTTACATGTTCTCTTCATCACTGCTAACAGCTAAGCTGGGAGAAAAAAAGACTCAAAACCAGATATGGAATATTACGTAGTCTCAATTCTTGCTGTCTCTGGAACCCTATCTTAAAATTAGTTTTAAGTCCTCAGTTAGGAGAATTATCTATCCAAAGGAAGTTCAATGGATGCAGAATTGAGAATTTTGCTGTAATAAATCAGAAAGTTCCTTTTTTGCATTAACAACATTCTAACTACCAAAAAGAGGGAAAGACAGCAGTCATTTAATTCTTTTCTTTCAACGAGATACGGTGGAAAACAAAATGTGTCTATTTTCTGTATTTAAAAATAATCCAAAATTCTGAATAACATTTTGTATTTCTTTAATCAGTTCTGATAGGACTTAGTTGGAAATCCTGAAAAACTAGGTCTTTCAGAAATTATTTTGCTGATACATACTGTATCTTTTGTCTTGGTCTATCTGTTGTTAAATTGCTAAAACTATGTAGATGATTATCAGAATAGTTATTTCATTAAATGGCACTTAGAGGTAGAGCTAGAGGTGAGATATAAACATTGAAAACAAACCCCCTTGACAAAATAAAATGATCACATTTAAATAAAAGTGTCGCTTATTTAGTATTATTAGTAATATTGTAAGCACTAATTTTAACACCTCAAAAATGAGTTGTAGAGCTGGCAATGAAATCCATCATATAGACTGGAAATGTCCTTTCAAAAAAGGGAAACTGTGGGCAAGCATACTTATTTATTGGCTTATTTAAAGTGAAGACCAGTAAGAGTAGAGGACATGAAAATTCTTGCAGAAATGCACCAAATTCTGCAAAAGTTTTCCTATTCTATCGTTTGAATAGAGAGGGATGCTGCAGCCTCAGTGCCGTGGCAGATACCATTCAGGTAGTTAACTTCCATGCATACAGAAGAGGCAGGGTGGAGAAAGGACATGAATAAAGGCCTTTGGAGACCTTCTGAAAAGAGAGAAGCTTGTTTGTATGAGAATACAAAATAGCTATACAGGAATAATTATTCTGATGTAGTTGTTCTAGACTGACTGCCTTACACATTCTCTCCATCTAGAACAATAATGTAGAGATGAGGTGTCTCAGTGAGCTTTAGCTATTAGACTCCAAATGAACCTCCCCTCTTTGTTCCTGACTAGGGCCTCTAAGAACACATCTCTTGTGGAGACCATATAAAGAACAAAAAAAAACCCCAACCCCAAACCCCTCAACAAAGCAAGTAGTATGATTTTATAAGCATTTAGTTGATAAAGGGCTGCACACTAAGTAGATGTTTTTTATGTAATGACTGGTTAGGTAGTTCTTTTAGAAAATCTCTTTAGTGGGGCATCAGAAATGGGAGTTTGGGGCATGGTATCACTCATATTTCTTGAAGATGATAGAAAAGCATATTCAAAGACTGATAAAGGGATTAGAGAGCATGTTTTCGTAAGTTCTAAAAAAACCAGAAAGAAGCAAATCCTTCCCCAGATTTTTTAGAATAACTTGTGATTGCAAAATGAAAAAATTACAGAAGGTTACAGACTTTTTAAAAAAAGTATAAATGCAACTTACAGGTGTAAAATACAATTCCTGTTTAAAGTTTCCATAAATAGAGAGTTGCTTTTTTTTTTTTTAATTCATATGCTACAATTTTATATATATCTAGTCCCTCATTTGGCTGAATGATTATCAGAAGATTTTTACTAACAATTAAGAACATTCTGTGAATCTGCACAAATGTTATTTTTCTGCAGTTTAATGTGGGTGACACAGCTAAGTTGGTTGTATTTGTACAGGTGATTCTTGAAAGCGATTCTGCACCTTGATTGCATGTGCCAGTGGGCAGGGACATGCTTGTTGCTCTCTTTCTGCACAGTTGTAGCATTTCTGGACACAGTAATGAACCAAGAGGTTGTGGTCCAGCCTCACTCTGTCTAATTTAGACACGTTATTAAGGCATTTGTGGCCAGACTCCAATCACCCTATGCTCTGCATGTAGCCACGGGAGAGTGACAATTATTTCCAGGTGGTAAGTCACCTAGCCTGCTCTGGGGCCTATCTTGAGATGGGCTGCTGTGTCCTGTCTCTCTCCTCCAAGTAACAAAGATGTGTGGGTGCTGGGAGATGAAGAGATTGAGAGCAGCCCTGCCGAGAAGGACTTGGGGGTACTGGTGGGTGAAAAGCTGGACATGAGCCGGCAATGTGCGCTCGCAGCCCAGAAGGCCAACCGTATCCCTGGGCTGCATCAAAAGAAGCGTGGCCAGCAGGTCGAGGGAGGTGATTCTGCCCCGCTACTCTGCTCTGGTGAGACCCCACCTGGAGTACTGCATCCAGCTCTGGAGCCCTCAGCACAAGAAAGACATGGACCTGTTGGAGCAGGTCCAGAGGAGGACCACAAAAATAATCAGAGGGATGGAACGCCTCTCCTACGAAGAAAGGCTGAGAGAGTTGGGGTTGTTCAGCCTGGAGAAGAGAAGGCTTCGGGGAGACTTTATTGCGGCCTATCAGTACTTAAAGGGGACCTATAAGAAAGATGGGCCTGATGCGATAGGACAAGGGGGAATGGTTTTAAACCACAAGAGGGTAGATTTAGACTAGATATAAGGAAGAAATTTCTTACAATGAGGGTGTTGAAACCCTGGAACGGGTTGCCCAGAGAGGTTGTAGATGCCCCCTCCCTGGAAACATTCAAGGCTAAGTTGGATGGGGCTCTGAGCAACCTGGTCTAGTTGAAGATGTCCCTGGCCATGTCAGGGGGGTTGGACTAGATGACCTTTAAAGGTCCCTTCCAACCCAAACTATTCTATGATTCTATGATTAGTAAAGGTGAATATTCATTTTTCGAACACCTATGTTTATGGAAGAAAAAGTCTACTGTTTAGGTACCTCTACTCACAGAAGAGAGCACACAGGTGTGAATAATGAAGTACTTTCCCATTTTGTGGAATTACTTGCACTCTGAGTAATTTTTGTAATTAACGACAAACATAATCTTACAGCGAATGATTTACCTCACCACATCACTGAGGACTGTCTTTAAAGGCACTGCCTTCTCTTCCTCTGGCCACAGCCTAGAAGATGCAGTGGTGCAGTGAACAGGGCTTGTTTGTTTTATTTCTAAGTCCTGGATAGCTGATTGGAAGATCAGTGAATGTTGTGTAAAAGTTTCCCAGTAATCAATTGTGTTTAGATCGGTAAACCTCCAAGCAGCATTTGTGAAGATAATAGTATGTGTATATTATCAATATATCTCCATTGCAACCACAGCTGATAATACTGTAAAAGGACTGACCATCCCTGCTCCAAATACTCTGAGTGTAGAGTTGAAGTACTGTGCAACAGAGAAAAGCAACGTCAGACTCAAACAGGGATGATGAGGCAACAAAGTTATAGCTGAACAGGAAACTAGCATAATACAGAATAGTAGAACAATGCCTGAGGAAAGCTTTATCCATTTTTCCAGTTGATGAAGGATAGTATTACTCCCTATAAATGTTGTCTCAGAATACCCTCCAACCAACATGGAGGCAAAGGCACTGGTACTAAAGAATCTCAGAAACTGCTGAGAGATATATTCCTTCAAGATTTAAAGGATGCATAGTGCTTCACTGAAATTTTTCTTGCTTACTTTAGCCATGATGCATCACAACCTGAACAATACAGCTAGAACGGCATCTGATAGCAAATACGGTGCTTGACTACTACAGAAGGTTATTTGGAAACATATTGGCATTCATATGTCCCTAAAGGCAACTCCTGAAAGATGTTTGTTTCTGTTTTCTGGAATGCAGAATGATCGATAGTCTGGTCGAAAATGCAGTTCTTATACAGGTAGAGGAGCCAGAAGGAGAAAGTAAGATCTTAAAGACAGAAAACAATGTGGAAGCAGATTGCATGACACATTTTTCTTCCAAATAACCTTTATGTCCCACTGGCATTGAAAGATATAGTTGCTCAGTGCTACAGAAAATGATAATGTGCTTTCTGAAATGTTTTCTCTGTTATATCATGTTCCAGAGAACCCGATGATGACTTTTATTGTCAGAAACTGGAGAAAGAAATTGGGTCTCCTGGAAGTTACAGCTATTTTCTTTCACTTTTTTTCTCCTTCTGACTTAACTGTTTTCTCTCATCTCTATTTAATTTTTTAAATTATTATTTTAATACGGAAAAACATCATAGATTTCAAGTTTGATACCTTAGGTTCCACAAAATACTGCAAATTAAGAAAAATGTAGCTGAATGAGTCCTCCAGGGGTGGGTTAGAAGCACAAGGGACTTGTGCAAAAGGATTTATCATTGGCGCTACAGCCAGCAGTGACACCATTGCCGCTGAGAGCGACTCCTGCTCCACCTGAGGTGGCAAAGAAAAATGAGAGCAACTGTAGAAGCATCTCCAGTCCGCCTAATCAGTTCGTCTACAAGTCTGCTGTTACCTGCAGGACACGAGGAGAAAGCAAATGGCAGCTGGCCAAAACTCTGTCATGAAGAACAGATAAAAAAGCAAGTGAACTGTGGTCTTTTTTTTTTAAAATGGCCTTTTCATCATTCAGTTGTCAATGTGTACTTTTTTGCAAAGTGTTTTTACTTTGAAAGTCATCTTTGTCTAATGTTTCAGACAAGCAAAGGAGTTTAGAAATTTATTTAGAAATAGGGAGGTTTAATAATTCTTTAGAGTTTTGTATCAGAGGCTTGATCTTTTTGAATACTCGTCTCTGAGATTTAAATAAATTTATAAGAGACGTCTAACTTCTGGGCTACAAACTGGTATCAGTGGGGTTGTTATGCATGAAGTCATTAGTACGCAGAAAGATTTTAGAAAACTGATAAGAAGGGAAAATAACGGGATCACAGCTGCATGGCATTTTAGCTGACAGGCTAGTGCGATGCTGACAGCAGGATAGGAGCCTGCCTTCCTCAGAGGCAGTGCTGGAAGCTGGATGACTGGGGCAGGATGGTTCATAACTATGCTATTTTACCCTGGGATTAAGTTGCTTTAAGGTAAGCATTTAAATAGCCTTACAAAATAATGCCTTTTGCAGTATAACTATTTTCAGAAACAGGACAAACATTTCTCTATTTTTCTCAGATACTTACTCAAAAAGGTTTTTTACCTTTTTTTTTTTTAAATGACCATTTCTGGGCAGAAATGGATAGCTTAAAACAATCCCCATCAAAGGAGAGTACTTGCAAGTCTGATGTATTTCCTCCTTCACAGGAAGAACCCATCCAAATGAAAGACCAGGCTTGTCAATGCAAAGTAGATGGTCTCTCTGAAGTTGTGGCTGCTTGTAAGGAGGTGCAGGTATGTGAGTCTTGGATTATTTTGATACTATTTTAAACTAATAGAATAAGTGTATTGGGCAAATCCTTTTGGTATGTGAAAGTAGGTCTCCCAACTACCCAAACCAATCAGTTTTCATTATTTAATTCTGTAAGTCCATAGCCCTCTGCTATCATGAAATTCCCTATGGGAAAAAAGTGTTTTGAGGACATTTAGAGTCTTATATATCCCAGATTCATACTCTGTTCTTCCTGTTGACCAATAGACCTCCTTTAGGTCATGCCAGAATGGGAACTGTAAGGTCTGGAAGAGACTCTAGCATGGCCATGGAGGTGATACAAGAGCCGGATCAAGTAGTAGTTCTTTCTATTAATTCAAGGACAGCGTTTGACCGTCAAAATTAGGTTTTGCTTACCAGGGTTTCATCTGTTCTGTACTTCTGTGGCATATACTCATTTGCAGAGAATGGTTATAAGCATGTTTAATTTACCAGTATAGTCATGGCTACCAAGTCCAGGGAGAAGCTATGTCACGTGTGGACATGGAGCCCATCTCCTGACGGTACAGTAATCCACATCCTCAGGGATCTGTACCTTTCCTTAATTTGAAGAATCTATGGGAACAGGGGGAAAAAAAGCACATATACCTGCAGTGCCAAGTGGTCCTCCTGACAAGTTTGAATATGCTGCTCCAAAGGATTATTTTTTATGAAACGATTATCAGAACTGTTATTTGTTTCAATTTTTAAGAGAGCACAAAACACAATGTTTGCCACAGTACTATTTTCTGTGTGATTTTTTTATGCTAAAATGTTTCAGACAAATTCAGACGCCATCACAGGAAAGTTAAACCTAATGACTAAATTATGGATAAATTATAAGCAAATTAAAAACAGATTTCCTAATGTAAACTGTTACACAAGACACAGATTTCCGGTGCAAGTCTATCTTAAACATCAATCTCTTTCAGGTCCACTTTTAGAAATAAACTATTCTGGTCTACAGGCCCATATATCTTCTATTCTAATGTTCATCTATTTGAATAACTAATGATTTATAATAAAATCTTTTGAGTTCTAGCAGGATGGCATATAGCTTTCTGTGGAGTTAAATATTTATCATAAAATATGAATATTAAGATTAGGAGTTATTTTTCTACTAACATCAAGATTCTCTGGCATATTGTCATTTTATTCATAATAACCTAAATTACTATTGTTTTATGGTCTGAAATAGACTTATCTGAGAATATTTGGGTAAATTTATGTAGAAGTCAAAGTATGGCCAATATGCTCTGTGCAAGCTGGTTGTTTACATTTAAAACCAGAGGTAGAAATAAATTCATTAAATGTATTAGGGAAAATTGACAATTTGCAATGTTTAAGATGAATAATGAAACCTTACCAATGGCATAATTTCTTTAACATTTCCTCTAGCCCCTTCCAGGAAGAAGTCAGTGAGTGCTACAAGCATATCTGAATGCAGTAACTGACCCACTGAAAATTCAAAAGGCTTACAGAGTTTAAGGATTATTGCAAAGTTCCTGTGAATATTTCACCAACCAACCTGTCTGACTGACAGATACTACTGACACTTTTAGAAATTCGTTTATTCAAATAAATACCATCTCATTATGTGAGAAGCTTATCTAATAGACGAGTCCTTTTTTCAAGCTGGAACTTTCATCTGTAATTTTAAACTAAGTGGAAATGCTTTGCTGCTTGAAAGATGGTATGTTGTTTACTGGATTTCTCAGTGCAAAATTACAACCCATAGCAGTGTTGTATTCTTGCAAATAATTACGACAGATTTTAATATTGTTTTTTTTTGACTAGACAGTGGCTTCACTGTGGACAGTTATGGTTGGTTTAGCACATGGTCCATGAAACATTTGGAATTTGTTATCTAGCAGTAAGCCACACCTCTGCAAATCTCCCTATGAATAGGTTCACTCTTCAGCTGTTATGTTGCAAGCTGGATGAGACAGAGTAATTTCTTTTCTAGTCAGAGACCTTTCAGATATATCTTATATATGAGATGTGCCTAGAAGAAAAAAAAGGAGCTGTCTAAAAGCCAACATGGATAAGACAAGAAAAGTTCTGTAGGGCTGATCTAGTTTCCATCTGTGACACTGCTGAACCTGTGGTTTTGTGAATCACAGAAGATGTCATACCTCTTAACTTTTGTAAGACTTTTGAAGTCGTCTTCCCCAATGCTCTCAAGAGCGAACTGGGGAGGTATGGCCAAAGTGGAAAGGTGAGTGGTAGGTGCAGAACTGGTGAAATAACTGCACCAAGGGCATAGGAAAGTGGGACAAAACACCGTTTTATTATTTATTTAGTCCTACACTCCTTCTTTTCCCTATGTTTTGTATCACACTTGGTAAAGAAAACTTAGACTTGGATGTGGAAAGTCTTTAAAAAGAAGAAAAGAAATACTTTTTCACTGTCTTGTATCTAAAATATGTCTTATTTGAAACACATTCAGTCAAAAGGTCTGCTATTTTTAAAAGTAAGTGTTCCCATTGTGACTCACAATAAAAGGTTTAGATCTAACTCAGACCTGACCTGGAACACGCTCTTGCCAGCTGAAGGGCTAAATTTGATCCTGTGTTTCAACTTCAGCCGTAGCAGTGGTTCTATGTCTGCATTATCCCTGAAGAGGACAGATATTGGGACATTTATTAATAAATAACCCAAGAAGAAAAGGAAGAAATTATAGGCAAAAGTAAAATCTTAATGAAATGATGACAGTTCAATTTTCAGTCACAGTATGGTATAGTAGCCAAGTGGATAAAGCCCAAATATTTAAAATGTAATAAAGCTTTATTATTATCACCTATTGTATGCTATTTCAAAATAATTATATAGTATATTTCTGCTTGTGACAAGCATCTGGGACCATAAGTGATAATTGAAAATATGGCCTCATTATCAATACAATTGTTTTCTTCTAGATAAATTCAGAGAGGAGGTGGAATGTGTTTTAGAAGAAAAGTTACACTGGAAATTGACTTTTCAGAAGTGAAGCCTCTTTCTGTTAGATAAGCAGACCCATGGCTTTTCTGCAAATGCATGCAAGTTTAAGGCACTAAAGATCTGGGACCCCTACCAATCTACTCATAATGCTTTGTGTTTTCTTTATACACAGAATGCTGGCTCTAGACAAATGGTGTCCAAATAACGTTCAGTATACACCCATTGAAAGACAATGAAAATCAGAGCTTGTCTATGCTAGAAGGTTATAAAACTTTATCTTTCCTGAAGTTTAAGTTGAATGACTGCTCCACATTGATGCAGTTATACTGATCTTTATATTAGTTATTTGTTCTACTTTGGAAAGGAAAGACATTTTACCAATACATATCTGGTTTTACGGGGACGATGCTAGGCTCTTTATTGATAAAATCAATTCAAGTAATAAAAGAACCCTAATAGCAAACCTACAACTTACTGAAACAATTTTCATGTTACAGCTTTCAAGGGTATCTAACTCTTTTATACTGCTTGAAAAAGTCAAAATGCATAAATGGTTCCACTAATACAGAGCTATTATTCAGAGCATATATGTGTTTAATGGAGAGAGTTTATTGAAAACAGGCAGGGTCAAAACCAGTCTTTTTGACATTAAATGAACTGCTACTCTTATAAATGTGTACTTGAGCAGTAAAACACTCATTTATGTAGATAGGAGGTACTTTAAATTCATGTTCTAGTCAGCTGGACAGAAGCAAAGATTAGTCCTACAATAGTATGATGCTCTGTCAAGAACCTGAAGGACAATATGAAACTTAAAACCGTTGAAGTTTTACCTGAAAAAATAATTTTCAGTCAATGCAATATTTGGCATTGATTTAGGAGACTAATAGAAATATCTTAGGCTAAGAGAACAAAGGACATTTCTGATGCAGCATATCTGATGCTTAAGAGTAATACTAGACTTATCACAACATGTAGCATGAAGGTCAGAGATACTTAACTCTCCTTCTGTCAGCAATGTTTTCAAGTCTATTTCTGGCTGTAGCCTTAGAAGAGACTCATTCTTTGCAGAGGCTGAATTTTTCTGTAAGATGAACACGTGAGGGTCCAGAGAGCTTGGGAATACACCAGCTGGGGAAGGACAAACTCACCTGTTTTACCTCCTCACCTCATCAATACAAAGACAATAAGATGATTATTCAGTTGTTTAATTTAAACAGACTTGGATTTAAGCCAGTAGAAAAAGTGGAACAAAAATAGGCAAGAATATTCAAAGAACTATAAGCGTCTCTGAGTGTCTCCTAATTTTTTTGCTGTGAATTTTCTTTTTGTTAGAAAATTTTTTAGCTTATGCCAAATAAGGCAATTTATCTGCATTTGACAGCAGGTTTCTGTAAAGCTTTATGGCTTCAATCCATGTGGATACTTTTTTATGTTGTTGCCCTCTTAAAGCGAGTATGAAAGCAATCCATCTTCTTTTTTTTTTTTTTGTTTGAGATTCGGAGATAATTTTTTCCGTTTCACAGGGATTGTAGGGGAAAAAACCACTAGCTTGTGTATTTTTCTATTGCTCCTGCAAACCTCAGTCACAGCCACCTCAAAGCTCTGCAGAAGTGTAGATGGTATTCAATTTTCCCATCTTAGACTTCTTTCAATTTTCTACCTGTAAAGCAATGAGAGACGATAGCTGAGAGAACTCAGTGGGAACAAGATGGGTAGCTAAAGGGGTTGTAAAGGGTAGATGGTATGAGTCAATAGTGTACTAGGACGTGGCTGCACTGTTTTTTGTGGTTCCTAGGCAATATAAGGAGACTGGCAGGGTTAAGAGGCTCCAGGGGGAAAATAAGTTCTACTCATCCCATGTCTCCATCTTATAAATTGTTCCTCCTCTTCCACATTCCTCAAGTATGGGACCTCCTTCACTCCTGTAGTCACCTTCCACTGTTCCTCATTTCCTGTAAGTAGGGGACTCTTCTTCTCTAACTCTTCATAAACCCATTACTCAGACTTGTGTGGCCCCGGTAACTCTCAGAGGTGGGAACAGTTCTGGAAACCTGTCAAGTTAGAGCAACTCCTAGGATGCACTAACCTCTGCTGGTTTAGAGAAGCAGCATATCCTTCTGTTAGAGAAGTCTAACATATCCTTTTTGAATGCATACTACAGTCAAACTTCTGACGTTTTAAGGATGAAGTAAACTCTTATGCAAGGTCTATGTAGCAAGATGGAAGTTTAAATTCTGCAGTTTAAATCTCGTGGCTCTGCTGTGCTGAGATCTGAGTCAAGTGCAGACAGGCACACAACTGAGAGGTTCTGCCAAAGATGGAAATAAGTTATTACAAATAAAGACAGCATTTAGATATATTGCTGAGGCTGCATCAGGGCATGGCATCTTAATCTGAATTATTGATGAAAATAAAGAAGGTAAGAGGAAAGTTTCATAATTCTTTCATATACCCTTCAAGATTGTCAATAATGCATTCCCTAAAGGTGTTTGTTTCATTCTTGTCCAAACCTAATATGTGACCATATGACACTTATTAAAGCTTTAATGGCAGTTTCTCACCTTGTGTTAGTCTATCTATATGAGAGATTATAAAGTTGCTATATGGGCTTTTGCATTAGCTTATTTGATTTTATAAAAGCTAAGTCATCCAGAAGGTTTGACTGTTAATGTCAATGGAAATAGGAACAATAACTTGACAATTATGCACATAATTCCTCTTGATTTCAGCAGGATTTAGCTACAGAACTATCTTAGTACATTTGGATTTAAATTCCTCTCTATATCTTCATTAATCTTCATTTCATTTAAAAAGAGGTCAGGAAGGCATTTTCAAAAGGAAAAGCTAAAAGCTAATTTAGAAAGCTAACCCTCTAGACAATTCTATATGCCAAAATATATGTAACTTTATGCACAGGCTGACCAAAAAGCAGCAGCCTTTTTGTCTGAACAAAATCTCAACCAACAATATCAATCTTCTTTCTTGAAGTAACAAACATATTAATGGTTGTTCTGTACAATAACTACTGATTTGTTTGTTACTTCCTAAATTAAAAAAAAGGGATAAAAATACTATTCATATGTGAGAGTAAATGAACCTATTTTCCCAATCTTCCAACTCTACTAGTCAGAGAGCTGCCTGATGCTTTCACATGAATCACGCACCTGCGATGTTTCTCCTAATCATCATTACAATTGCGGAAAAGTTTGGTGGGAAAGCTTGCCAACATTTTCCTTTTTTAAAGTGTTTGTTCTTTCTGCACAACTGATCAAAAGGTATGTGGGTGGGATGCAGAGAGAGAGAGAGAGACTATCACTCTTTTGTACTTGAATTGCAAAGAATTTTACTTTTTTTTTTTCTTCTATGTATTAGTTTGTGCAAAAAGATACTGAAACAACACTTACATAACCAAGCCTAAACAACACAGAAGAATCATAGAATCATAGAATCATAGAATCATTAAGGTTGGAAAAGACCTCTAAGATCATCGTGTCCAACCGTCAACCCAACACCACCATGCCCACTACACCATGTCCCTAAGGGCCTCATCTACACGTCTTTTAAATACCTCCAGGGATGGTGACTCCACCACTTCCCTGGGCAGCCTGTTCCAAGGCCTGACCACTCTTTCAGTAAAGAAATTTTTCCTAATGTTCAATCTAAACCTCCCTTGGCGCAACTTGAGGCCATTTCCTCTTGTCCTATCGCTAGTTACTTGGGAGAAGAGACCAACACCCACCTCGCTACAACCTCCCTTCAGGTAGTTGTAGAGCGTGATGAGGTCTCCCCTCAGCCTCCTCTTCTCCAGGCTAAACAACCCCAGTTCCCTCAGCCGCTCCTCATAAGACTTGTGCTCCAGGCCCTTCACCAGCTTCGTTGCCCTCCTCTGGACGCGCTCCAGCACCTCCATGTCCTTCTTGTAGTGAGGGGCCCAAAACTGAACACAGTATTCGAGGTGCGGCCTCACCAGTGCCGAGTACAGGGGCACGATCACCTCCCTGCTCCTGCTGGCCACACTATTTCTGATACAGGCCAGGATGCCATTGGCCTTCTTGGCCACCTGAGCACACTGCCGGCTCATGTTCAGCCGGCTGTCAACCAGCACCCCCAGGTCCTTTTCCTCTGGGCAGCTTTCCAGCCACTCTTCCCCAAGCCTGTAGCGTTGCATGGGGTTGTTGTGGCCGAAGTGCAGGACCCGGCACTTGGCCTTGTTGAAGCTCATACAGTTGGCCTCAGCCCATCGATCCAGCCTGTCCAGGTCCCTCTGCAGAGCCTTCCTACCCTCCAGCAGATCAACACTCCCGCCCAATTTGGTGTCGTCTGCAAACTTACTGAGGGAGCACTCGATCCCCTCGTCCAGATCATTGATGAAGATATTGAACAGGACCGGCCCCAGTACTGAGCCCTGGGGAACACCGCTCGTGACCGGCCGCCAACTGGATTTAACTCCGTTGACCACAACTCTCTGGGCTCGGCCGTCCAGCCAGTTTTTTACCCAGCGAAGAGTGCACCTGTCTAGGCCATGAGCCGCCAGCTTCTCTAGGAGAATGCTGTGGGAGACAGTGTCAAAGGCCTTACTGAAGTCCAAGTAGACCACGTCCACTGCCTTTCCCTCATCCACTAGGCGGGTCACCTGGTCATAGAAGGAGATCAGGTTGGTCAAGCAGGACCTGCCTTCCATGAACCCGTGCTGGCTGGGCCTGATCCCCTGGTTGTCCCGGACATGGCTCGTGAGCGCCCTCAAAATGAACCGCTCCATGATCTTCCCCGGCACCGAGGTCAGGCTGACCGGTCTGTAGTTCCCCGGATCCTCCCTCCGGCCCTTCTTGTAGATGGGAGTCACATTGGCAAGCCTCCAGTCGTCCGGGACCTCCCCAGTTAACCAGGACTGCTGGTAAATGATGGAGAGCGGCTCGGCAAGCTCTTCCGCCAGCTCCCTCAGTACCCTCGGGTGGATCCCATCCGGCCCCATAGACTTGTGAACGTCCAGGTGGCATAGCAGGTCATGAACTTCATCCTCTTGAATTATGGGGGGTTTATCCTGCTCGTCGTCCCTGTCTTCCAGCTCAGGGGGCTGAGTACCCTGAGGATAACTGCTCTGACTACTAAAGACTGAGGCAAAGTAGGCGTTGAGTACCTCAGCCTTTTCCTCGTCCTTGGTGGCAACGTTCCCCCCCGCATCCAATAGAGGATGGAGATTCTCCTTGGCTCTCCTTTTGTCATTAACATACTTATAAAAGCATTTTTTGTTGTGTCTCACAACAGTGGCCAGGTTGAGTTCTAGCCGGGCTTTTGCCTTTCTAATTTCCTAATTTCTAAAACAAACAATTGTTACACTTATACCACCTCAGTGTTAAATTTGTTATATAACCTTGACTTTTTATCTTCAGGACTCCTATTTCCCATCAAATACCTAAAGTATAATTATGCACCCTCGTAAAATTATATCTATTCTCCTTGTATATATCTGTTGACTAACAAAAGGTAATTACACACAAATACAGAAGACAAAATATGTTGGGGAATGAATCTCACTTATATAAATATCTGAATAAAAGTCTGAAGGCCATCTGTTTTGCACTCAGCAGAGCACAGGGTCTGCAGGATGTCATCCTTTTCAGAGATCAGAAAAAAGCTGATTACAGTGAGTGGTTCTGTGGTGAATACACTAAATCTGCATCTTTCCTTCCTCACTTATGAACAGGGGTTCCACCTGCCTGGGCATCCCAAGCCACTCTTGAATGGAAATATTGCTTTGATTGGCTCTATTTGCATCTTCCTCCAGCTGTCCAGTATCACTCCTCCTACAACAGACACCTAAGTCTTCACAAATGTCCCCCATATTTACAGCCTTTCCTACATAGCTGTAGAAATAATAATTTGATGAACTCTGAAGATACCAGTATTAGCTGCAATACCTGCCATTTAACACCTGACATTTTCTGAAGACATTTGCCTGTTGAGACATTTAGACATCTGTTGGCACAGTTTGTAGGTTTCTAATTTGCACATTCATAAGATGATGGAAATAAGATGTAACTGATGAGTGGTAGTTGGTTCTTTAACGCTGTAGGTTGTAATGACGATACTCAGTTTCAGAAACACAACAAAGTATTAATCATTCCAAACAGCTCAAGAGCAAACCAAAAAAGTTTGACATTGTGCATTAGTACAATGTTAAAATAGTCATTTTAACTGTGGTTTTTCTTTTTTTTAATTAGAGAAGAAGAAACAGGCTGTTTAATATCCGATATATATGTTGTGATTATGGATTATTCTAATGCTTAAATTGCTGGCAATGTTTTATCATAATATCAGAATACTGAGATTTTACTATAATATTTTAAATTTCATCTACCTGTCACTGTGAGATGAACGTACAGTGGTGGAGGTTTTTTTTTTGCTAGGTAGCTGAATCAAAGGCTTTGGAAAAAAAGATTGCTTGAAATACATTATTAATTTTATTTCAACAACATGGCTTTGGGAAATGAAAAATAAGTGACATCTCCTTAGGAAAAAATAGATATCTTCTGTCTGACTCCAAACAAATTGTTTTATTTTGCTTTAGGATTTTTTTTTTCTTTAATAATTTTCATTGAGGTTAATATTTTGAGGGAAATAGTGTAATTTAAACTGAAATATAAGATTTCCAGTTCAAAAAGCCAAGATGTTCTTCAGTATTTCTGGAATGAAATATTTCAGATCCATCAGACTGAATATTCTAACATAAAAATGTTGCTTTCCATTTGGGTTTTGCTTTTTATTGGCTACTTTTTTGCAAAATCAACCCGAATTGAGGTTTATTCAGAATTCAGGGATATTTATATACCAGTTTGCAATCTTCCATTGTTAGTCTTTGCTATAGTTTCCTCAAAGGTTGTTTAATTTATTTATTTTAAAAAATCACCTAATTTTATTGCTATCAATATTTAAGGAAGATCACCAGCTCATGTTGTTCTTTTTTTTCTAGTATAATTGGAACATTAATAATGTTAGAGAAAGCTCCAAAACTTTGGATAGCAGTAGTGAGCCACGGGAAGTTTGCTTCGTTTCCATCTTTGCAGAAATTTAAATTTCAGGGTAAAAAATCCAAGCAGAAAACTTCATCAAAATAGTATCTTCTTATCTCACTTAATTGAGGAAAAATGCATTCACTGCAGATATTGACTGTGGACTCAAGTGTAGCTATGTTGTACACCAGCCTCCCATACACCATTTAAGGTCTTTGGTATGCACTATGAAAATGCCTTAATAACCCTGTCCCGCAGAAATAACATAATGGTATGCAGCAGTTTCTAGGCAAAGGTGACAGGAGCATTCAGGATGCTTTGTGGGAAAAAAATGAATTGTAATGTGTCAAAACATTTTCACTTTGGTAATACAGAAACATAAAAACTGATTGTTACAAACAGACAATTTAATACCTGAAAGGAGTCGAAGCTCACATGCCATGTCTTGTATTTCCCAACAAGAAATGCAGTCATAGCATGACAACTTGACTGATTTTTAATTCCTCAGTGTCTTTTATTAATGCTGTTGTATTTTAAATTGTTGCCTTTTACCAGAACAAGAGTATAAGAAATCACTTTCAATATTTTCAAGGCATCACACATTAGATTATATGTAAGTAAAATGGCTGTGAAGAATTCATTGTGCAAAACAGTCAGTCTGGCTTTTCATAATGTTGTCTTTCTGGCATTAGTTAGATTTCTCTCACTAAAAATCAAACACGGTGGGTTGTATGCATGTCTAGTGATAATAATCTCTTTAGTACAAAGAGATTGTAGGGGAAATGCAATAGTAGTTTAAATATTCTCTTCCAACATTTATCAAAAAGCTCTTGAACTTCAATGCTTTCCTTTACATTGGCGCTTAAGTGCTTCATTTTCCTAATTAGAAAAAAGTAAAAAAGCAAAAACAAAACTGAAAAATTCTTTTTTTAAGTTCCAGCAATCGTAGCAAACACCCTTCAGTCTGTACTTTCCGCTTTCAAATTCATAATTTGAATTGTGTGACCTGTTTGAGGAGCTCTGCAGTATGAGCATAATACCATGTAATACAATGAAAATGAACCAAAGGGGAACACTGAGAATAAACAGAATCCTTCGATTTCTCAAAATGACACATGCTTGGAGAAAGCAAACATAAACATTGTTCAAAACCAACACCAACTCTAAGCTCCCCTTTTCAGCTACATTGCTTGCCTTGTTCTCTGCAGCACTGGCTTGCTTCTTCCAACACGTCATTTATCAGATGCCTCCATTTACTATTCTTGACAGTTCACTTCTCACATGCTGCGTGATTGGTTTATTCCACTGGCTTAAATGAAGGACTAGTCAGGTTAACAAATGTCTAAATGCAGCTGTTCTTCACCCTCCAATTTTTTTCCTCACATTTGTGATCAATCTTCACACTCTCTTGGAAGCCCTAATTCAAAGGCTTCCAAGGAATCAACTCATGTCTCTTCTAGGAGGTGCAGGACCCAAAGCAGGGTCCTCCTGCTTTCCCTCTGCTGGCTCACTGGTCTGTCTCAGACTCTTGCATCCCTGTCCAGGAAACCTACATCTCTCAACAGCACTCAAGGAGCACGAAGTACTTCTACCAAGCTCAGCCAGGCCATGAGTTTGTCTTGATTGTGCCAGGGCAATTTGTTACCTTCTCCATCCATGGCTTGAGTGACTGGTGATGCTAGGAGGTATGCCAAACAGGGAATTTGAGATAAATTAGTTTGGAGGCAGAACTCTTGAGTGGAATCTGTTACTCTTATGGTATAGTTAATTACCTGTTGAGCCAGAGAGAGAGAATAATTGCAAGATAATCTCCAGAGGCAATTTTGCAGTGAATGGTTAACGACCACAGACAAAGCTGAACAACTGTGTCAGGGAGTCAGGGAGGAGCTTGCTCCATACCAAAACCTTTAACATAAAAGTCCAGGGACTTTTTAACAGTTGTGCCTCTGTGCTCCTTTGTAGGTGTGCAGATGAGCTTTTATCACATAACCTAACAAGAATGACTCAAACAATGGATTTAATTCCATGAAATGATGAATTCCTATTAGTCAAAAGAGTAAAGGACATTGCTATACAGCAGAATTTGCTATTGCTTTGCTGCCTCACTAGCAAAATACATTTCCGTGCTTACATTCCTCTCACTGAACTTTAAACATGCAAAAATTAACCTTTCATTTGGTGTTACTCTATGCCAAGAACAGGAGAAGAGTTTTAATAGATAAATAATGGATTCCTCAGCAATGAGCACTAATGATTGCAAACACATAAAGAAATTAGGTTTAATTAGTGCTGTGTGTAAGTCATTACCATTTTTAAGCTGTGTAAAAGATACAGCTTAAGTAATTAGTTTATGTACTAATAGTCTACTGGTGACTGCATCGTGTGTCTGCTTGTGCTGGGAAGGCTGACAGCACAGCAAGCTGCTTGCGGTGACTCAGCCAGGGCGCAGGTTTGCCTGCGTCGGCCAGGGTCAGGGAGCACAGAATACACTCAAGGAGCTATGTCTTGCTAAACGAAATATTTAAGTACAGATTTTTCCTCCCCTTAGTGGACAGCAGGCCATGAACAATTCTGTGAAACCGCACATGTGGGCTCTTTGTTCGTTATGCTCGTCCCCCGTACTAACCCCCCATGCTGACTATCTGAGGGTAGCAGAGAAAGGTGTGAAAGGAAGAAATGGTGATATTTTGACTCAAGTTCAGGAAAGCAAACAGCTACCGTGGCTTAAAACAATCCTCTTCCCCTAGTCCACCTTCCTCCTCACCACCTGTTAGGGACGTTTTGGAAAGGAAGGCAGAAGCAGGTGTGTTTGTGTGCCTCACTCACTGCAATTCAGCCTGCTGCATTGCTGTGATTCAGCCTTGCTGGTGGTTAAAGATCACGTGTCAACCAGGAACACATTTTCCTTCTTTCTGCAATGGTTATGGCAGTGGTGTTTGGCAGAAAGGTGGGGTGGACAGATGGGAGAGCAACCTCCTAAATTGCTCTAAACCTCCTAAATCACAAGATTCATCTGCCACAGCCCCCCATGACTCTGATTACTAATGCAATATAGGGCTTGAGATCACTCAGAAGTTCAAAATATTCTGCCCGATACGTCCAGCTGATTATTTCTCTATCTCTTCCTTCTACTGGCAGTCATCAGTATGTGTTGCAACAAGATAAAAATTGTTTGATTTTCTAAACTATTTAATTTAAACTGTTCAAATAAATTATCACTCTGCCAAAAGGAAGTCTAGCTGGCCTGTTTCTCATAGACACATATCCTAATAGTTCTGCTGTTTTATTTTGGTGATTGTCAAATTCAAGAACTTCCTTCAGTACACAATTTGATGGGGCCAACACAGAGGTCTGATTCTGAGATTAAGTTAATAGAAAAAACTCCAAGATCATATGTCAGAGATAGAATGAGGGCCTTTTTTTTTTTTATTTGGTGGTTGGACATTACCAAGAATTAAAATATAGAAGTAGAAGAGATAGAGAACCAGAAGTTGTCAATGAAAATGACAACAAGACAGACAAGGATTTCTAAAGGCTGTGCCAAAGAAACAGTTGGAGAGAGAAGAAGGTGGTGTCAGAAGATGCTGTCAATGACACCAACAGAGAATAATATTTAAAGAAAGAGTGTTTCTGATGGTACTTAGACAGTTGACAGGTCCAGATCGATGAAGCTGAACAGGTTCTGTAATTTGGTGAAGAGGAATCCATGCAGATTTCAACAACAAAAAAAATGGCTTTTGATGAGTTTGAGCTATATTGGAAAATGCCTAAAATGGAACTGGAAAATGAGGTCTCCAGGGGAAGCAACTAGAG
Source organism: Calonectris borealis (assembly GCF_964195595.1). Taxonomy (NCBI): domain Eukaryota; kingdom Metazoa; phylum Chordata; class Aves; order Procellariiformes; family Procellariidae; genus Calonectris; species Calonectris borealis. The sequence continues at coordinate 86,219,425 of NC_134314.1, forward strand.
CAGATTTACAGACGAGAGACAAAAGATGGGATGACAGCTATTGAAAAACTGGAGATGTGCTGATATGGGTTATTAAAAAGGGTGAAAAATAACATGTGATGAGGTAAAGACCAGAAGGGGTACAGTGCAGGGATGCATGAATAGGTTAACCTGTAGTAAGTCAAGCTGTTCTTATTTATAAAATCTATGACCACATGAAACAGCCCTTAGAGCAAGAACTTCAGAGTGAAAAATTTACCCGTCAATGAACAAGAGAAATATGTGTCAGATTTCTAAATATGGCCAGTTGGCTTCCTTGTTTCTCATATGTAGCCTGTTAGTCTGCGAGACATTATCACAGTGTAGTTTTCTCCTGTTTTACATTTAGATCCTGGTGTGTCTGTTCATGCACCCCTGCATGGAGAAGTTAGTGAGAAAAGACAGACAGAAAATAAATGAGGGTGCAAGGGAGATCAGGAGAGCAGCTAGGTCTCTGAGGAAAGTGGAAGGTGAGAGAAGAACAGTTAGGACATTTCTAGGTCTGTGACAAGAGAAAAAAGAAAAGAAATGTGGAGGAAAAGAAATGTGGAGGAAATGTGGAGGAAAGGAGTTCCTCCAAGCTGAGGAGACACAAAAAGCCCCAGATGATGTTGGGGATGTGCTTCGCAAAAGGAGCTTTGAGGCCGGGGAAGATGGGCCAGTCCAAAACAGCAGCGGTGCAGGCGCTGCCGCATGCCGCTCTGCCAGGCTGGGAGAGCTGTGCAGCCCAGGGGTCAGCAGGACCGAAAGAATGATGGAGTCCGTGCTGGAGGCAGACTAGCCACAGGATTTCAACATCTGATACTCTAAAGTGTTAAGCTCTTATATAGATATTTGTACGTATACATTATTGTTATTGAGAAGTATTAGACACAGCATTGAGAGATGATAAATTTCAGTGAAGCTCAATTCCAACTTTAAAAAATGAAAAAGATAAAACTTGGGCAGGTTGAAAATGTAGTAAAAATTTAGTAATAACCCTTCCTTGACCTTCTGTCCACATAACACAGATGGTGATCAAAATAAAAACCATGTGCAGAGAGTAGACTCAGGCCTCTCATACAAGGGACACAGGGTCAAGAAGAACCAGCATAGTCATATAATTAGGGGAAAATACTTTTCACTGTGTTTAATAGGAAGATTTCACAGTGGAGGGGTCCATAGTTCACAAACATCTGTTGAAACTCGCAATACCCTAGAAGTTGACAAGCAGTACCGTCTGAATGCATATGTAAATAAATCGAGGTCCAAGAAAGTTAGGACATATGGTTTTAGACAGTTTTAAGTACTAGATGATAAAACTATGGTTACTGTGATGTAACTAATGAAACTTTCGCAGGCACATCCTTCCTGTGGTCCTGGATGTTTCCAATTGCATGAGTAACATAACGTTTGTTTGCTTAACACATTCCCTCAAAAAGAGAACAGCTTCTGAAGCAAAGCACTCCCTATTCTTTAGTGTTTTCCTGTAATTCTGTTACTTTCAGTAACTTGTGTCATGTTTTCTTTTATTTATTTTCATCTCTAAAATTAATACTGTCCACACTCTGGAATTATTCCAGAGTGCTCTATCATTTGGTTTTGCAAGTGGTTATATGAACCAGTCAAGTATGGCTCAGGAAACCTGAATGCTTAAGAAAAAAGGGGTTTTCAGAGCACTTCAATTTGTCTAAAATGTTTGCCTGAAATTTACCAGAAATAAAAATCTGTGTCCAGAACCTTTCGCATTCAGAAATCCTCCGTAAAATTTGTCAAACACTTTGACTGGGTGAAAGTGACTGCAGTTCAATAAAGCCAGACCAGCAAATACAGAAACATGCAAAAACAGTCCTAATAACTTCAAAGTGCCTTCTTGCGTGTGCATATTTATGTGCTTAAGTTTCTTCTTAGAACAAGCCCAATTGAATACAAACAAAAGACAAAACATTGATTTTCATGCAGGGGAAAGCTAACACATCCCATGTCTAACAGGCATCTAAGATAGAGTCTAGCAGTTTTGGCTCATATTAATAGCTATTTCTGTGTTTGATTCCATTTAGGTAACATTTTGTTTTAAATTATTTACTTGATTTATAACTTGCCAAATACTTGCTTTACAGACCCAGTATGTCTGCACCTCAACACAGCAGAAACATCCTTTAATAATGTTTTCAAGTTTGTAAATAGCAAACACAAACCTTGCTCCCAGACTTCTGTTTCAATCCAGACAACAGGTGGGAAAACAGCGAGTTTGTATTTTGTGGGTTTTGGGCTCACTTATGGCTAATACTGTCCTGATTGCTCCACAGTTCAGAAAAGTATAAAGGCCAGACCCGTTTATCTTAGCCTTTACAGCACCTCCAGATACTAAATCTAGCATTTAGTAGAGATCAGAGTATGACAGGCCATTTTGATAGCTAATACCAATGAAATAAAAATGTATCCAGTTCTCCCACCTTTCTCCCACGTGTCTTCTAATTATACCTCCTACATATATGAAAGCAGAAAAAGTTATGCAGGAGCTGGTGGTTTCCAGACTGGATGCTCTATTTGACTGTCTTTGTGACTGCACTTTGTGACTTGATAAGCTTGACAAATACTAAAATTTGGGAGTAAAATTCATATTTTGATCTACAAACAGTAAGTGCCCTATGGCTATTAAAAGCAGAATACTTATCTAGGTACTTCAGTGAGGATCTAGATTGCTAAGTTTAGTTAGTTTATATTTCTGGTTAAATTATATAGAATAGAATAGAATAGAATTAGAATAGACTAGACTAGACTATTTCAGTTGGAAGGGACCTACTACAACCATCTAGTCCAACTGTCTGACCAATTCAGGGCTGACCAAGTTAAAGCATGGTCTTAAGGGCATTGTCCAAATGCCTCTTAAGCACTGACAGGCTTGGGGCATTGGCCACCTCTCTAAGAAGCCTGTTCCAGTGTTTACACTCTTGGTAAAGAAATGCTTCTTAATGTCCAGTCTAAATCTCCCCTGGCGCAGCTTTGAGCCATTCCCACACATCCTATCACTGGATCCCAGGGAGAAAAGATCAGCACCTCCCTCTCCTCGTCCCCTCCTCAGGAAGCTGTAGAGAGCCATGAGGTCGCCCCTCAGCCTCCTCCTCTCCAAACTAGACAAGCCCAAAGTCCTTAGCTGCTCCTTTAGGACATTTCTTCCAGCCCTTTCACCAGCTTTGTTGCCCTCCTGTGGATGCATTCAAGGACCTTCACATCCTTCTTAAATTGTGGGGCCCAGAACCGCACACAGTACTCCAGGTGAGGCCACACCAGCGCTGAATACAGCGGGATAATCACCTCTTTGACCGGCTGGCTGTGCTGTGTTTGATGCACCCCAGGTTTGCCCTCTGGGCTGCCAGGGCACGCTGCTGACTCCTGTTGAGCCTGCTGTCCACCAGCACCCCCAGCTCCCTTTCTGCAGGGTTGCTCTCCAGCCACGCCTCTCCTAATTTATACTTGTGCCTGGTGTTACTCTCTCCCAGGTACAGTATCTGGCATTTCGACTTGTTAAATTTCATCCCATTAATCACAGCCCCATGCTCCAATCTATCTAGATCCCTCTGCAAGGCCTCCTGTCCCTCAAGAGAGTCAACAGCACCTCCCGGTTTGGTATCATCAGCAAACTTGTTAATGAATTCAACTCGTGCATCCAGATTATTGATAAAATATTGAACAGAACTGGCCCTAGAATTAACGCCTGCTGGAACACTGCTGGTGACCGGTCACCAGCCAGATGTAGCCCCATTCACTATAACCCTTTGAGCCCTGCCTTTCAGCCAGTTCTTCACCCAGAGCACCGTAAACCCGCTCATCCCACCGTTGGACAGTTTGTCCAGAAGGATGCTGTGAGGGACAGTATCAAAAGCCTTACTAAAATCCAGAAAAACTACATCCGCTGCCTTCCCTTCATCCACTAGGCGGGTGACCCTATCACAGAAGGATTAGTTAAACAGGACTTTGCTTTTGTAAACCTATGCTGACTGTGCCTGAAGATTGCATTATTTTTTAAATGTTTTTCAACAGTACTTAGCATAATCTTCTCCATAATTTTTCTGACTCGCAAATTTAGCCACAACTTTCATCAACTTTTTAAATTAATGATTTTGCACTTGTCCTCTTGTAGGTGGCAGTGCAAAGCAAGGCTTACATGTTGTGTGATATTGTAATTAATGACTTCATTACAAGAAAGAACTCATTTAAAATTAAACATGTATCCTTGATCCCAATTTTCTTAACTTTTGACTGCCTGGTTTTGCACATTAGTAATATTCCTCTGTTACATAATGTAATGCACATGCATAGGACAGATATTTGTATTTGGCTGGTTCCCTTGCAGAATATAGTCATTCCATACAGTCTACAGGAGGAAACACTGGAGATACAATCACAAGACAGCAAAACAAAAAAGCAGTTTTGTTGTTTTGAATGACATCCACAATGAGCATGTTGTTGAAAATGTGATGAATAGTCCCATAGTTTTGACATAGAAACATTCACCAAGAAGCATTACACAAATTATTTTTTCAGCATTTTTTTTTCAGCATTTAATATATGCAAAATATAGAGCACAAATTACTGCCAGTCAAGAGAATGAAAAATACATTAAAGAAATGCCATATGCCATATGTGAATAAAGCAGATGATTGTCAGTGGTTCTTAAAGATGTGTTGAGAATAACAGGAACGTTTGTTCCTGTATTGCTCACTGTCTCCAATGTCATTTAAATGTGGCTGAGATTTCATATCAGGTGATATACATCTCTTCATGTAATATACTTCAAAGTGACCATTGGGCTAGACACTTTGCAAAAGTTAGGACAAATCTTCAGGAGTCAAAAGAACTGTAAATTCTGAAGAGCTGATAATCTGTTAAACCAAGAAACTTTACAATTGCAGATGGCATCATTAAGAACACGCTCAAATTACTCTTGAAGTAAAATGTGAGTGGCTGATAGGATAGTCAAGCTCAGGGTCCATTTGCTTTTCCAAAATTGTAGCTATAATTAGTGTGTCAGTCACCCTTGGATTGCTGTCTGTAGTAAGGATTCACAGGTGTTAGCTTATCATACATAGCAGCTGCACAATATACATATATATATATATGTATCAAATATTAGAATCAGTACCAAGGCTTATAAAAATGTATGAGATATACATCAGTAAAACATGATCTTTGAGCCTAGAAGGTAATAGATGGAATTAACTTGAGGAATTTGAATGTAACTTTAAATTACTAACTTCACTAACTGTGGTCAGCCCAGTAGCTGTTTGGTACTGGAGACTTCAGAGAACTAGTTGCTCCACCTACATCAATTCTAAACTAATGACTGTACTGATTCTAGCTATTGATTCATGATTTTCTTTGGCAAATAAGCTCATTCCCTTTCTGTCATCCTTCCTGGAAGGTAAGAAAATTTTTTACTCATTTCTGAATGGTATCAACCACAGCAGAAGCTGAGTAGGAGGACAGAATGTCTAGATCATTTTGTCTTTTCTTTTTTATCATCCTTTTCTTGATTTGTAGCCTGATTTTGCAACCTTTAATCACATGAGAAATACTGATCACAAGATAGTATTAATATTAAGACAACTTCAGGTGGTATTCATATGAGTACTTTATATTGGATTCTTCCTTTAATGTTTCAAAGAATCTTAAATCTAGAAATACCTTTGAGCAATGTTTTCCTGAAGTTTCTTTCCCTTTTTCCTCTATCAAGATGTGGTTTACTAAGGCTGCTACCTTGTTCAGCTATCTCATGTTGAGTAATGTCACTAATAGCTATTGCATACATTGTGCCAACAAACAGTTCAGAAAACTAAATATTAATTTAAAATACACATAACTTAGCAGTGGTAGCACAGAAGCAGCAGCAGCAAGCACAGAAAGAGTGCTTGAATAAATTAACATTATAACCTTTGGGTTTTGTATGTGCTTTTTGGATTCTAGGAATATCTTTACCATTTCATCCTAAATATCAAAGGTAAATGTGAAATCTTATTGTCTTTCCTTCAAAAGAGGCACATCTTTACTAACTTTGTTTCATGTTTTGCTGTTCCTTTTCAAGTATTCCCATTTATCATGGACTGATGTCGAGGTGTGAGGATACCTCACACACTTCCTTTGCCTGTATGACAAATTTATGTCAAAAAATAATATTTCCCTATTACCACTGATAGCATCTAAGCAGCACATTGAATATTGATCTTTAAGAAGGACTCCTTACATTTTAGATAATATCAGTGTAACCATCTTCCATTCTGATTTTAAAAATTACCATGTTATGTAATGAGCAGGGTTCCCTCCCTCTTCCCGGGTTCACAAATGTCTCCAAGAGAACCGCACCGACCTCCTCTCTCCGTGATTTGTCCAGACTGGATTCTTATTCACATTTGATGAAAATAATGGTACGGAGAAGGGAATTCCTCCTTCAAGACAGAAAGAGCCCACTGCTGTCATGGGCATAATTAAACACCATCTGTGAGCATCTGCTTTACCAGGTGTGATGCTAGGGTCCTCTGTGTTATGAAGTGCCAATGTAGACATGCCTTCAGAGTACTGAAGTCCAAGATACTAAAAATTAAGCACCTAAGAAGCTGGCAGAGTTAAATGAAAGGTCAGTAGGTGCTGCTTAGCTTGCTGACCACAGAGTCCCTTCTCCGTGCATGCCCGGCTTCCCTTTCCCACAGGGGGAGAGGAGTCCGCAGGAGACCTGCAGGCTGTGGGGCAGCATGAATGCTTCATGCACGCTGACAGCAAAAACTAGGACATAACCGCTACTCTTAATAAGGGAGTCCTATCACAATGCAGAGTCACCAACCTGAATCTCAAATAAAATGTTGTGGTGTTTGCAGCTCCCTACCCCAATCTCATCAGCTTTGCTAGGGGCTTCAGTGCCTTCAGTTCCTGTACAGGAGTCATCACCAGCAGCTCTGGGCCCTCAGTGTGATCTTCTTCTGCACAGTGCCTGTTGGTCCCCAGACAGGAATGTAGCATCTGATCCTTGAGGATCAGAGGGCAGCTCAGCTGTTGTGCTGAGCAGGGCACCAGCACCTAGGAGTCAGGTGCACTTGTGTTGGGGATGTGAAGTCCAAAGTCAACAGGGCTGTCTGCCGTGCCCATATTACTTTCTCTTTGCTACAGTCTATGTGCTAAGTCTCGATGTTTTCTTGGTAAACATTCTAACAAGCTTTCTAATTAAATGAAAATGAAGTTAGAAAACTTTATGTATAACTTAAGGATATCTTCTTCTTCTGGTAGCTCTGCCACAGCTGCAGCTGTTTTCATTAATAACAAATCCTCCCTGGAGTTCTTATTTAGAAGAAGGGAATATGCCTCTGCATTTGCTGTTTCTGTGTTTAAATGTCATGTTTAGTGTTGCAGAGTTCTGGTAAAAAAAGATTTTTGGACACCAATGCTGTAGACATATTTTCAGAGAGGTTGTTCAGAATATGCAGGCAGAAGGTCATTAAGGAACTCAGGTAAAACTCCTTTTCTTAGTGGCCTGGCTTTTCCTGCAGTAGCTTTATCTCTTAGCACCCTATACAGAGATGATTTCTTACAGCCCTGGACCCCAGAGTTTTTACCTTTCCCAAGTGAACTTTGGTTTATGTTGCTCCTCCCACAAGCAATATCCCATCTGCAGTCCTGCTGCAGTCTGACTCACTGATTTCTGCTTTCTATTAATTTAGTGAATCCTTTCGCTGACCTCCCAGACAAATGTCAGGCAATGTTTCTTCTACTTGTACTGGATTGATTGCTTTCTCTCTTCCTTACTTACAAGGAGTCTTCCTTGTTCGATGTAATAGGTTACTACCCTTTTTGATCAGTTTTCCTATTTTTCTTAGTGAGTGGAGTGGTCTTACTTAACTTGTCATTGCTGGCACTTGCCCATTTTCTGCCATTAGCAGTGGGCCTGTGGAAATACAGACTTTTCATTTCCACTGTAAAATCAAAACAGCTGTTAAAAAAAAAGAAAAAAAATCCAGTCAAAAGATATTTTGTTAATTTCTTCTTTTCAAAAGACCGTGAAATATGGCACTTCATTTAATATGAAGTGTTCTATTTAAATTGAAAAGGAGTATTTTCTTGTAAGTGCCAAAAAATGAAAGCAAAGAAAATGGGTCTTGATTTGCCAACCTTCTAGAGGAAGAGGCAGTTATGGTTCTCCTTGATCTAAATGTTTAAGCAGTCACATTATTTCTGGGAAACTGAGGTACCAAAATATTTTGTCATGAGTTAAATATCTTGAAGACTGTTCTAAAACAACCCCTGCGGTCCTTCCTGTTGGAACTGCGCCACTTTGAATAGACCATCGGGTGTGTATAGTGTAAAAGGGGAAATTTCAGTCTAATGAGTAGGACCATAGGGAATACAATTTTGGCTTGTGCTTCAGCAAATATTTTTAGATGATGTGTGTATAAGTATATGTATGTATACGTATATACATGTCTACGTACATGCATGTACATATATATGCAGACAATATACCTATATATGTATGTTAGAATGCGTAAAAAAAGCCCCAACTTACATGTATAAACACTTACAAATACACCTATGCAGACACATGTACTTATAGTTTTTTATATATTGCATGATAAATGATGTTTCATGCTTGTTTATGTGAAGGCAGATCAGGAAGTTTGATAGCACCCCTTTCCCCAGGACAGAATTGCTGCAGGCTCAGGGATGCTGCTCAGACCCCTTCCCAAGGCGGAAAGGGCAGGAGCTGACATCTGCACTCACACTGGGTGCTCTGATAAAGCACCATTTCAAAAAGTGCAAAGGGTCACTCTCCTGTTTTGTGAAGTCAGTAAAAAATATTTTCAAATAAAGCCATGGAGTAATTTAACCTGACTTTGTCAACATTCAGCCCAATACTGCTGCATCAGAGCATCCTCACTTACTTAAGGAAGGATCAAGAAGAGCTGCCGTGTTATTTGTATTCTTTTGCACTTCATCTTATTCATGTTATTTTGGGACCCATTGGCACTCCATCTGTCCCTTCCCACTAAACTCGAGCTCCCACTGTTCCACCCTATTGCAACCAGTTTTTAATGATCTTTTCTGAAGGATAAATCTTAGGACCAATATTTTCTCTTTTGTACTGTTAAGCATTACCCAGGTGAATCCTCCTGACTTGTTTTCAGAGATTTAATCCTCTCCCTCATCTTTAAAACTTTAAGAGTTCTTTGGTAATTGCTCATTTTATCCTCTTCTAGGAATAAAATTATTTCCTGAAACATAGGTCAAAGTGCTTATTTTTTAATGTGTCTGAATCAGAATGATTCCTTTAACTATGAGGTATTACAAATGCACACTAACACTAAAAAATGAGTCATTAGTTTGGTCGTCATCAGACTATTCATTCAATTTTTTTTTTTCTTTTTCTCCTTTGATACAGAATCTTTAGGCTTGTGTGTATAAATATGACTGGTGCCTCTCATGTAGTGAGAATTAACAGATTAGGATTAGTAGTTTGTAGTCACTGAACCAGTGTAGTTACATGGAATATTAAAAACATTGAGTAGATTGAGAAATCTAAAAAGCAGAGTTTGCAGTAACATCTAGAAATGCCACCCAACTTACAACATATAACCTCAGTGACAAACAGCTCTGAAAATGAGCTGTACTGCTTAACAGTACTAAATGATTGTTTGCTGACTAACAACAAGTTAGTTTAAAAAGAAGTCTGATTGCAATGACTTGATTGCAATGACTGATTCCTTCCCGAGAAGGAATTGTAGTTCATTATATTAGTAATGCAAACACCATGAAAACAGAATTTGCTGTGAATAAAATGACTACGGCGATGCAGGATTCAGTCATGACTTTGAGGCAGTGAACTACAGCAGGAGCACTGCAAGGTTACCAGAGGCACAATGCCTGATAAATTTCCCAGCAAATCATACTGGAACTGTATGCTTTGAGGATGGTGCTCTGAGATTTCAAAGGTCTGGGTTCAGTCTCTGGCTCTGCTACAGATTTCCTCTAGGCAAATCACTTGCATCGTGCTGTGCCTCAGTTCTCCATCTGTAAAAGGGAGATAATGATTCCCTGCCTCGCAAAGGGTTTGTGGAGATCAGTTCATTAATGTTTGAAAGGTGCAGTGCTGGAGAGCATATCGCTGTCGAGCAGGTTGGGAATACAGCCTCAGCAATACCGCCTGAAGCTTGTGAAGCACATGCTTTTTTGGGGAAATATGCTTTGTTTTCTCTTCCCCAGGTTGGTGAGGGTGGCTGCAGTCTTCCCACTTCAGACAGTGCACAGGCTGGGGAGGACTTGCAGTGAAGGGAATTGCCTGAACATCCATTTGAAGACTGAAGATGTGAGAGGAGTCATCTTTCTCTTTTTCTTACTTTTGTCTCTATCCGGGTTACGCTCTTATTTTGCTATTGAGACTTTTTGATATACAGAACTGGCTGACACAGTGAGAGGTTTATCTGCTTTTTCCCCCCTTCTATCTATCCATGGCAGAATGCAGCAACTGTTGCTTGCTCAATAAGCAAACAAAAATTGGAAATTATTCCCTCCCCCCCCGCCGTGTTATTATTTAAACAATGTTTAAATAACAGCATTTTTAAAAACTGTAAAACTGTGGAGAACTACAAGATTAACAAAATTGCTATGTTATCCAGGCCTGACAGCTCTCATATACCGTATATTCTAAAATAAACGACCAAGGAAAACGTTACATCTGTTATTTGTTGTTTTGTTCCAGAGGTGAATTTCCAAATCCTCCCTCTGTCAGTTTTAGGCCTTTGCCCTCAAAAGCAGCCGAGAGGAGGTGACGGATTCTCTCAGGAAAATCCATCCAGAGGCAGTGAAAGGGGACATTAGGCTGTGGACACTTGCAATGCTTCACCCCAGAGATATTATACTAAGTAGTAGTCAAAAGACACTTTATGAGTAGTATTTGTCAGAAAAGGGCCAGTGGTAGAACAAAGTGTCTGCAGTAACTTTGTGCTATTTTATACAAAGATAAAATTCAGCCTCACAGTCTCTCTGATGAAACGATATTTGCTGTAACCTTTTATCAGAAAACATTGTGAGAAGGCAACGCTGAAGTAGAGAGACTCAACAACATTCAAATTCATGTGGTAGTCTTTGTTTCCTCACTAAATTCAGCTGTGGGAAGAATTCGTGCCTTCCTTACAGAGAATGGTCCCATTCCACGTGATGATCATCCTGTATATGAAGTCTCTCAGTGCAGAATTTCTTCAAGCTTCCAATTTAAATCATGTAAAAAATGTCAGGTAAGTGAAGAGACGAAAGTGAACACATCTTGACTAAGGTGTTAATTAGTTTGAAGAAAAAATTACTAGCAGCATGCCGACAGCATGTGGGTGGTTTCAATGATAGCTAGCAGCTTCTCTGGGAATATTCCCCATTTTCCCTTCTAAAAGTTGGCCCCAAATATCCATTTTTGGAAGGGTATGGGTTTGTGAATATTTCATCTGCAGTTCCTAGAGAAATTAGTTTATGGAAATGTAGTAAGAAGAAAGTTCATAGTTATAATACTTAAATTCCTTACTTTCTGTAAAAAATCTTCATAATTAGTGCTAGTATATAAACAGGCCTGTGAGATTGTTTGAGAACAGCTCCTATTTATTTCATTAATCACTTAGCAGAAGAATAAAATCTTGCAAACTATCAGTCTCCAGACCTTGAAAATGCAGCTCTTCTGCATGTGATTCTTGCACCCCACTCATTAATAAAATATCAGAGTGCCTTCTACTCGTATTAAATGACAAGATTAACATTTATCAGCTGCAGTTCTTTCTCTTTTTTCCCCTTAACTTTAATTTTTTGCTAAAAGGGTTTAATTGAGATCAATGGGAATAGTTGCAGAATGAGGTGCAATTCAATGTGTTGTGAGAACTGGGGTTGATGTAATAAAGGATAAGAGGGATAAAATGAGACAAACAAGTGACTTCTTTGCCCATCTGTGCACTAGAGAGCAAAAAAGCTGGATTCTGTATTCCCCTCACTTCTCTCTCTTCTGCAGTCATTAATCAAACTGTGTAAACGCAAACATAATGAAAGCAAGTTGCATCTGATGGCAGTAATGCAGTATGGATTCCTTACGCTGCAGCCTGGCAGGGCTGCACACACCTGTTCAACACGCCATTTAGCCATAGCCTGTGGGGTGGGAGACAGGCAAGACCTCTATGTTTTTCATGTACTTAGGAAAAAAGAACAAGACCTTGATGTTATATTGTTTAGGTTTTCCAGCATTCCTGGAGAGGAGGTCTGTGCTCCATAAAAGCACTGACTGCGACGGTATTCAACCACGTGCTTAGTCTTTTGCGCTGTGGATATATTTTTCTGTGTTTAGAATTGTTGCTGGCTACTGTTTTTTAAGTAAAGAAAAATGGATCAGCTGTTATTAAGGTTTTACACAAACTGTGTTAGAGAATAAGAGGAAATGTTGTTGTTTAGATATAAAAATAGGGTGTATATGGCTTATGTATATATATATGTGTATTTTGCAAGTGTATGGCTCGTAGAAAATATCAACTACTTATTCACAGATGAAAAGAGTGGATCAAAACAGGCACAGAATGTCCTGCAGCATGGCAAGGAGTCTGAAGTAAGGCACTGCTAAAGGCAAGCAGGCTGGAATTTCATCCTTGGTACTTGCCCATCAAATTATTTCTTTAGGACTACACCTGATATCTGTCAGGGTGTTTAATGTTAGTAAGCCAAGGCAAATTGTTTATTTTTTCTCCCAGTAGTCTCTGAAGTTCAATATGAAGCACCACCCTGGTGTCAGAAAGCTAAGTGAAAGCTGCTTTCTTTTAGGTCTCGGGCAGAGGCATCCGCACGGGGCCAGGACCACCGCTCGGCGAGGGGCAGGAGGAGCAGCTCCCCAGCCCCAGCTGCCTGCCAGGGCTGTACCCACAGCAAAGCACGCAGCCTGGCCAGCTGCTGGGGAACCTCGGCCACTGTACAGTCTTATGAGAAGGGTGCCAGTTCTTGATATCTAAGACAACTGTTAAAATAATACATCTCCATCCTCCCTCTTAAGACGGGAATATGTAATTTCCCTGACTGAATTCTCCCGCGCCATGTGCAAAAAAATCCCTGTATGTCCAGGGATTTCTGTAGACAGCTAGGAAAAGCGAGTGTGAAAGACTAATAGAATTCATTCCCTTTTTTCCAATACCTTTCTCAAATTCTCCTCAACAATCATATACTTTTCAATTGCAGTTGTCACATTGTTTTCAAATAATATCATTCAAATGCTAAAGCATTCTGTCAACAATTTTATTTCCATTTCTTTTCTCTTTGGCTGCATTATACCCTGAAATTGTACCTCGGTCTTTGTGTCCCTTTTTCTATTTCTCTTCAACTTTAAATTAATTAAAAACATATCAGTAGAGAGGATGTTCTTAAAATAATGGGGCTTCACACATGTTGTATAATCTCCCAGTTATCTCTCATCTGGTATTCTTCACTGAGGCTTTATCATCTAGAATGTAAAGAAATCAAAGTATCACCTGGCTTCTACGACTGCTGAGCACCAGCTTCAGAGTAATCATCTTTGATTCTCCTTAAATTCCATTGCATTTGGGTAGTTTAACTGATACAACACTTGCACTTTGTTTGCAGCACTTGGTTTGAATATTGTTTCATACGTTTTAATAGTCATCTATACTATTTTGAAACAAAATCTGAAGTGTAACACTTAAAACATTTCAATGCTACAGAGACATTTACCTACAGACCTGAGAAATAAAGAGAATAAAATAAAAAATATAAATTAATCTTGCTCCTCTAAGTCCTGATGATCAGTTGCTTGCATTTAGACAAATGAGACTCCTATTGACCTTGGATGTACATGATTGTTGGGTGTCATAAATGATAGAAGGCATAAAAAACTAGGGAGGCAAGTGGGCCTACTGGATGATTCCTGCTCACTCTTTCAACAGTTAAAACCAGTATCCTTTAACAGTCATTTGCAGTAACAGCCCACCTGAGTGGGCTTTGTCAAATTAATATGTTGGTGTGTACTTGTCTAAATGTGAGCCATTGTGTTTTACTGATGGTCTGTGAAGAATTATATTATTGAGTATGTAGATCAGCTCTGTTGCCTAGAAGTCTGCTTGAAGTTTGAAACTCACCCTTTCTGAATTTTTTTTAATTCAATACAATGTCTTAATCCATCAACTTGAAATTTGAATAAATGAACTTCTTAAACATCTATTTTGAGCCTGCCATTTATTATTTACATGTTCCTAATGAACAAGTTATAAGCATAGTATTTTTTCCATTTCCATTTTTTAAATTAATGGGTTCACACTTCAAGATTTTTTTTTTTAAAGTTACTCATGCAAATGTAGTTGTTCCAACTTCTTTTCACCATTACAAAATTGTTTTCTAAAATATAATACAACAGAAACTGTCATTCCTTTCCACTGGAACATTTCCCAGAGGGTAAAATTCATTTCACCCACCTAAAAAAATGTAACAGGACTTTTCTGAGTAAGTTTTGACAGTTTGGGAATTTATCCACATTACATTATAAATGTCATTTTGCTCTGTGAATAACATCCCAGCATGTTTACCTTTAGTTATAACCTCCACCTGGCAGGAAGGAATAGCATCAATCCCAGATGAAAGCAACTATTCCAGAAAGGGGATGCTGAGGACAGGGGATGGGGATCCTCCTGAAGGCTAGTCACAAACAGAGGCCCCAGGGGACCCACTCTTGATGTGGGTGGGCTGCTGGTGTGACACTGAGCCCATTGGACTGTTTTCACAGGAACCTACATCAGCTGATGGGGAGGGGAAACTCCTGCTGCAAGCAAGCAGGTGGGAAACTAGTTGGTCTTTCAATAATAATCTGCCCCAGATGTGAGAGAAGTAAGTTACTATGTGAGCAAAGAGGCACCGAGACATTTGTTCCTGTCTGGAGTCCAGTGTTGCTGCATCTTTGCGGGGGCAGCAGCGCAGGGGGCCTCGGCACAGCGGCTGTTGCCCCATGGGATGGGTGCTGCCAGGGAGGGAGGCTATAGGCAGCAGTGCCCTGGGCAAGGGGTTGTTCAGGCTGCTTGGGGACGGGTGGCATCAAGGTTTAGTGCATCCATCTGCATCTCAGTCACACTCGCTAGTCTCAGAGGGCTAAGGTTTGCTGGAGCTGGACAATGGATGTGCAACCGCTGGTTTCTGAGGTTCCTGTAAGCCCCTGAGGAGAAAAGAACAGTATGTACCACTGTTTTTGAGGTCCACACAACTCTCTCATGAAGCTGCATCTGTTAACAGGCATCTCAAAAGCAGCAATAACCTTGTCATGAAGAGGAAGAAGTAGAAATCTCTGGTAGTAAGAGAGAAGCAGCAATAGGCATTGACTAAAATGGCTTACCACTCACAAATGGGCCCAAAACAAGTAACAGCAATCAGACATAAGGTGGCTACTCTGATGAACATCTGTTCCTTGGGCTAAACGATCCCATTTACTACAGAGAATTTGTTTTTTTCATGTGTTTTCTTCATAGAACGGTTTATTTGCAAAAAAATCCTTCTGTATGGGTAAGATATAAATAATTGCAACCAATGCTCAATCATTTATTATATGCAGAATAGAAGATATTAAATATAGGTGTGCAATTTAATATTTATATAAATTACCTACCTAATATTCATGTGCATTAAAGTAACTCTTCCCAGTAAGGGCTTGTATAACCTTAACCGGTGAGATCCATGTGAATTTTGTTCGGAATCTTTATTAGGTGGTTATTGCAAAACAAGGTAGGACCATTAGCTGGGTCAACTGCCTAGGGAAGTCATGGGGAGAGTTTCAGATAAGAGGAATTTCTATGAATTTGATACTGTACCTTGATACTCTAGAAAAGAACAGAATTTGTTTATTTCCTACAGGGTGATGTTTTCTTTTGATGTGAATCATCTGTCAAGCCTCTAGCTGGACCTGCCTCAATTATTCCCAAGAGTCATGCAACTTCTAAAATAGGAAGAATTGTGGAGTTAGTTAGACATATTTTGACTCAATGCAAAAAGCAAGAAAATTTAGAGGGAAGTGCAGGCAGTTGGTCAAAAGTCAGTAGTATAGAAAAGTTGAAATTCCCACCTGTATGAGATGGCAGTACAAGAGGTCATTTCTTAACGTGATTCAGGGAACACAAGGGCAACCCTTACCCTCGCTGTGAGCAGCCATGCAAATAAATAGGCTTTTGTTTCCATCCACGGAAATAGGCTTTTCTTTTTACAACCTCCATGGGTATTCATCTCTATCTCTGTCCATGACTCATTCTTTATAGATATTTTAAAAGCTTTAATCATCTAGTGAGGAAGACTAATGCTGCATAATGTAAGTGACCAGTCACACATCATGGATAAAGCCAAAGTAGCTGGCTGAAGCTGGTTTTTCAAAGCCATTTATAGATTCCAGTTTTCATGCCATGAGCCAAGCATTTCTGGAAGAAAAAAAAAAAAAGAAAAAGAAAAAGAGAGAGCAGAATTCAGATCAATCTATGCATGAAAAGTTTAGGAATAGCAAAATATGTTGAAAATTTTGGAGATTTATCTGGAATGAGAAGAGGAGTAATGGTCTTCTGGCAAGTTAAGATGAAAATTTACAAATCTGAGAGTACACACCCAACCCTGTGCTGAGTGCTAGTAAATAAAAGCAGTTTGACTACAGCAGTCATAGGTGTAGTTAGCCATGCAGTTATGAATTAATTCATGGAGGACGGGGAGGTGATTGGAGACAGCTAGCATGGTTTCATCAAGGGCAAGTCCTGCCTGACCAACCTAGTGGCCTTCTATGATGGAGTGAGTACATCAGAGGACATGGGAAAGGTTACCGACGTCTCTGTAAGGCCTTTGACATGGTCCCTCACAACATCCTTCTCTCTAAACTGGAGAAGTATGGATTTGATGGGTGGAGTGTCTGGTGGGTGAGGAATTGGTTGGATGGTCACATCCAGAGGGTAGTGGTCAACGGTTCAATGTCCAGATGGAGATCGGTGATGAGTGGTGTTGCACAGGGGTCCGTATCAGGACTGGTACTGTTTAATATCTTCCTCAATGACATAGGCAGTGGGATCGAGTGCACCCTCAGCAAGTTTGCAGGCAACACCAAACTAAGTAGTGGGGCTGACACACCTGAGAGATGGGATGCCATCCAGAGGGACCTGGACAAGCTTGAGAAGTGGGCCCGTGTGAACTTCATGTGGTTCAACAAGGCCAAGTGCAAGTCCAGCACCTGGGTCGGGGCAACTCCTGCTATCAATACAGGCTGGGGGATGAAGAGATTGAGAGTAGCCCTGCCCTGAGAAGGACTTGGGGGTACTGGTGGATGAAAAGCTGGACATGAGCCGGCAATGTGCGCTCGCAGCCCAGAAGGCCAACTGTATCCTGGGCTGCATCAAAAGAAGCGTGGCCAGCAGGTCGAGGGAGGTGATTCTGCCCCGCTACTCTGCTCTGGTGAGACCCCACCTGCAGTACTGCGTCCAGCTCTGGAACCCTCAGCACAAGAAAGGCATGGACCCGTTGGAGCAGGTCCAGAGGAAGGCCACAAAAATGATCAGGGGGATGGAACGCCTCTCCTACGAAGAAAGGCTGAGAGAGTTGGGGTTATTCAGCCTGGAGAAGAGAAGGCTTCGGGGACACCTTATTGCAGCCTTTCAGTACTGAAAGGGGGCTTACAAGAAAGATGGGGACAAACTTTTTAGCAGGACCTGTTGCGACAGGGCAAGGGGGAATGGTTTTAAAATACAAGAGGGTAGATTTAGACTAGATATAAGGAAGAAATTTTTTACAATGAGGGTGTTGAAACCCTGGAACAGGTTGCCCAGAGAGGTGGTAGATGCCCCATTCCTGGAAACATTCAAGGTCAGGTTGGATGGGGCTCTGAGCAACCTGGTCTAGTTGAAGATGTCCCTGGCCATGTCAGGGGGGTTGGATGTTTAAAGATCCTTTCCAGCCCAAACTATTCTCTGATTGTATGATTCTAAAGCTTTCCCTGTTACTTTTGCTGACCAAAGGAAAAGATCAGCAAAGCATCGTGATTCTTCCCAACATCTTTGGGTTGGAGTTTGAGAAATCTGGGTTCTTGCATTGGAGCATTCTGTTCCAAAATGCTCTTGTCCCCACAAAAGGTGAATTACAGCCAGTCTGAAGGGACTGAGCTCAACTCAGGACAAACTATAAAACTGGATGTCCTATGATACGCAGTAGCTTGTATTAAATTACCTAATGGGCCACTGAGTAGGCTCTTAATCTCTTTGCCTGTATTTGCTATCTCAAGAAATGAGGATAATAACAATACTTTGAGGGCTTAAGCAATAGAACTTCTGTGGCGCATGGGACTTGGTGCCTGCAAGGGTCTCCTCTCACTATGTCATTATGCAATTCACAGTGGGACCTCTGTTTTGTTTTGGACATGGAAGCAGTCAGTAACCACAACAGTTATCACTAAGTCAAAATGTTCTGTGTCTATTTTACCCTGGCAACACTGTCATCCAGTATAAAACAACACACTGATAGTGTTATTTTATACTACTATTGTACTAATCAGTTACTAACGATAGTTAGTGCCTGTTACTGATTAATAGGAGTTTGTGACAGAATACCATGCTAGCTCAGTTGTTGTGTGATACCCACGACAAAACAAATTTTTACTGAACTACAACAACTGCACCAATTGCCTAGATCACAGCCAATAAGTTATACTGCTGCAACAAACTGAATGGTATTTAACCATCACACAATGGATGTTTGAAAGTGAGGTGCTCTGACACCTATTGTGATTGCTATTGTTCTGACAGAAGACAGATGTTTAACTATGTCAATATATGTCAGTCTTTCAGCCTGAACGAAGAGCAAAAGTTTTCAAATAAACTGCGATGGAGTAATTAAACTCATCTGCTGAAGCTTAAAGCAGATAGCTTGTGATTTATGCACTTGCAGTAAATTCCTTGCACAACTTTTCTCTTAGTGCTCTGTTATACTCTAAGCAGGATTAGCTACATCATGGTAGAATGATTCCTGCCAGGTAGTATGAGATATGTTGTGAAGCAGAGCAAGCTGCTGTTTGGAAAAAAAAAAGTGCCTTTTTTTTTTAGGTTTTGGATTTTTTTGCTTTTTTTGACAGCTGCTTTTTACACTGCAATTCTTATGGAAAAGTTTCTTAGACACGTGCCTTTACTGGTGGAGCAGCAAACAAAGCAACCTTGCAAACAAATCAGAAGAATGCTATCAAGGAAAGGAAATAAGAGACAGTTACTAGCTGCATACTAATCCTGAATGTTTTTTTTACCTGTGTACCAAAAGTAAAATAAAAATTCAGTGAAAGGAAATTTTTTATAGCTGTTATGAAACAGATTATAAAAGATTAACCTGAATTTTCTAGGAAAGTACTGTACCTTCCTTGCAGTAAATGCATCTGAAAAATGGCTTGCTGTTTGAAGCGGTGTCCAGATCTTCCCAATGAAATTTGAGTTGCTTGTCAGATGTGCAGAATAGAAAAGCTGTAAAGTTAAAAAGGGAAAGTCATTCTGAGTTTCCTCAGACTCTTTTTGATCAGTAAGAATGTTAAAACCATGTGCCTTATGCTCTGTAGCATAGTGCCAAGGTCCACAAGTTCATAGGGGCAGATAGTAGTTTACCATAGCCAAAGGTCTAAAAGACCTAAGTAAGATCAATATTGGTTTTGGTATGTGGTTAAGAACATAGAGTACATCTACAAGAATATTTAATAAAATCTATTTTCTCCTCTGAAGAATTATGCATCTCCATCTCTCACATATAAACCAGCCTTTAGTAGGTAAGTCCCAAGTATGTATTCCTACACTGCAGTTAAGACTATCTTTTGTCTGGCAAGACCATAGCCTCCAAAGCTATAAGGTATCTGCAATTACAAAGACAGATGTTTGTGGTAGAGTGGACACAGACAAAATCTTATTGTACTGACAATATTAAAAATGTAGTTGAGGGAGGTTATCTTGGGACAAAAATCTTTAAAACCAGTTAAATACCGGAAAGCCAGCAACAGAGGATCCCAGTTGCTTAACCAGGAAAAAGACTGAGCCTGAAAAATAGGAGGAGGGGGAAAAAAAAAAGCAAGCTTGTGAAGTGATAAGGTATTTTTTTATAGATTCATTGTTAACTTTTGCATGAAATATTTTAATTCCCATAATCAAATATATCCTGTGTATATACAGAAAGATCTGATGGTCCTGGAATTGAAAAGGAAGATTTCGCTTTCTCATTCAATTTGTCAAAGCACTCTTCAACACCACAGTTTTATCTGATTCTCTAAACTCAAGGTTAAGTGAGGGAAATCTTTTTTTTTTTTTAGTAGCTTTTAGTTTGTTTGCTTTTATGCAGAAATCCTATAAAGCCTTTTTGTGAAGGATTATCCTGAGAGAAGTTATCTTATGAAAACATCCATAGTATCAGCCCTCAGACATAAAACCTCCAAAACTAATTTGATTTTCTGCCTGCCTAAGAATCTCCTAGTTCTTTTCTGATCTGATTAACGGAGAAAAATGCTGAAACAATGTCAAGCTTTCTCACTAAATTGTATACAGAATGAGGCAGGAACCTCTTGGTCATATAGATATGTATGAGAAGATATATACCAGAAATGGGGGGAAAAAACACAAGAAACATGTCATGCATGATGATATGATATCATGCATGAAGAGCATGATACAGCTCTTCAGAGAGACCTCAGCATTTTGGGTAATCTGATTAAATTTCAAATTAATTTTATGTATGTAAAATTTATATTTTAATAAATATATACGCATATCTATACAAATACATACTCCTCCCTTATATTAATGAAGTGTGCTTTTGTAGGTTAAATCCACTATTATGGCCAGTTGAAACTCTGAGCAGTCTTAAAAACATTTTTGCTTATGGAAATAGAAATAATTCTTAATATATCTTTTTTACAAGTAGGTGGGAAAATGAGCTTTAGCACTGCAGTAACACACACAATGCAGTTGGTTTCATGGTCTTATGATATTTATATACACAACTCATTAACTTTTTAAGCAAGTCGGATCATTCATTTATTTGAGATATCCTGTGCAGTAGTGACCATCTCACCTGTTAGTGACAAGCACCTGAAAATAATTAGCCACAACTAACATTAACTCCAAGAGTTGCGTAATCACAGAAATATCACTATAAGGATAACTTAAACATCAATGCTTGCAGTCAGACTTCTGTTAAATAACATTGCTGACAAGTTTAAGTACTGAATTACTGGACGATATCTATTTTATAATCTGTTGTTTTAACTCATAAGAATATAATAATGTTACAGAAATTTTTATATGTTCCCTAAATAAGAATAACATATAAGTTATTTTTATATAGTAATTGAGCTGTTCTTTTTCTGCCTTGGTAGTTCTTTGATATTGTTAATAAGTCAGGTGATATATGAAAACTCTCTCAGAATGGAAATGTGTTTGAAGTTTGCAAAATCGTGTAAGCGATGGATGAGGTGAATGCAGACCCATTACTCGCCAAATCCCACAATACAAGAATTAAGGAGTAAGCAATAAAACTATTACAAAATTTATTTAAGCCAGCTAACAGAAAGCAGGGTTTTTTCATAGTGAATAGTGAACTTCCAAGATTTGTTGAGCTGGGAAAAAAAAAAAAGCTGGATGATATTACAAGAGGTTCAAAAAGCATTAGGTAAATTAATAGATGGTTCTTTCTTATAAGAATTTTACATTCTTATAAAGGACGCGCAGACAGAGAAATTGTATGATTCAGATGCCAAAAATTACCACTATTTTCTAAATACCTTCAAGATCTCACTCTATGATTCCATGTGACACTTCAACAGTTGGACTGCTCAACCACGGGGTTGAATGCATATTGCTTTTTTATTGCCTTTATAAATGTTTCTTTTCACAATGTATTTTAATGGACAAAAAAGGCTTATCAGATTGTTTGGTGTACTTTAAGTGGCTGGCTGTGCTTCTGATGGAAGACTAAAGGTTGGGTGCCTCTTGTGAGCTGCTCTTCACCATGTCAAGTCTTGGTGAACACTGTCGTCCGTGTTCTTACTGAGAGGAGCTGTCAGATCGGGAACAAAGATGTGCTCATGAGGAACCACAATGAAATTGCAAGGTAGGGCTCATCTGTATATTTTACACTCCAAGACCAATCCTAGTTGAGGAAAAGAGAGAGTCCATACAAGTTAAACCCAAGAAGGGTTGAGGAGAAGGACGTGAGCACTGGTGTGAACCAGCACTCCCAATTCAATGGTGTGCTCAGCCAAAACAGGGTCTTAAGCAGAACAATTCAGGCGTTATGAATATTGGATGATGAATTATCTAGAACTGCTACCTCTGTACATTAAAGAGATTTAACAAGCCCTAATAAGGCTTACTTTTGACCTTTTTCTTCCCTTCTAATATTCTCAAACCTGCACTCAGTAGCCCTCACACAGACATTTCAAAACAGCTTCCACGTGGTAAAGAGTGGGATTTCCTCAAAGCAGTGTTAAAGGAACCTATATACAGGCTGATCCTGTCCCTGTTCAAAGGTCGACTGCAGAGCAGGTACGTGAACGGGCTTCACTGCAGGCCTCTGAGTCGTAATGAAACAATTTTGCAGTTATTGTTATGGTTTCACAGAAGCTCTTGTCTCTTTAGACACAGAAATGTCTCTTTCACCTGAGTCTACAAAGAGGATGTCAAGGATTTGATCTTTCTAGCTATAAATTCACATTCATATTACTGCTAAAACACTCCTTTGGGTTT
Source organism: Calonectris borealis (assembly GCF_964195595.1). Classification (NCBI taxonomy): domain Eukaryota; kingdom Metazoa; phylum Chordata; class Aves; order Procellariiformes; family Procellariidae; genus Calonectris; species Calonectris borealis. The sequence goes on from NC_134314.1 coordinate 86,242,197, forward strand.
CCAGGGATGCCAGACTGTGGACGTAGCCCAAAGCCAGAGACGCTGCTGACCTTCAGAGTGTTGCTGCCCGACCCTGCAGTGCTCCACAGATTTCTCTCTCTTTTGGTCTTTAAAGATCTGCGGAAGAACTGAATTTGGAGAGGTAAGGAGATCAGCCCCAGCAGCACTGGAGGGTCATGGCTGAACAAGGGGTACAGGCTGAAAACATTACAATGCAAATCATTAAAGACACAGGGAAGAAAACTGAGCATCAAAATGTTAGAAAGTCTGTTCCTTTTTTAGGACACAGAGAGAAGATTCTTTGCTTTTAGTGCAAAATCCTCATGCAGAAATTGAAGAGAGATTTTGTTCAATACAAATAGTGAACTCTGTATCCATCTCCATCATTGTGAGGTACACCCAGTTTAGATCAAGCGAAGTCATCGAGTTGCAATGGAATAATTTGGTTTTTGCAGGTTTTGAACTGTGTCTAAATGCTCTCTAGAGATTTTTGTCTTTCAGCTATGTCATTAAAGACTTTTTTACTGATGAAAACAGCTCCTTCTTTAAAGTAGTTTTTTGTCCTTTCCTTTAAGCCATAGCTTTACATTTTTCACAATGTGTTTTCTTGCTACAGAGGGAGTTTTCATTATTACAGATGAAGATTAAGCAGCAGGAACACAGAAATGGAGAAACAAAGATAGTACTGTTATACAACTGACTTTAACATTACAAATAAAGAAGAGAAATAGCAGAAGAATAAAAATAGGCAGAGTTATCTGAATTAATATTTATTTCACATATTCTATTTACTGTCAACAGGTCTTTCAAGCAATGGCAAAATGACTAACATGTCTCCACTTCTTACTGAAAAGTATATTAAATATTTTTCATTTTTTAGTAGGGAGATTCCAAAACTATGTAGAATATTTCAATCTATTCATGGTTAATGTTAAAATTGGCAAGGAAGTTTGCACTGAAAGAATTTTATTCATAATTATTCCATAGGATACTAATAAAAAAAGTTTCTATTGCAGTCTTTTCTAGAGTTGAATAGAAATAGTAGCACAAGATTTCTCACATAAGCAGAAATATACAAGCTCATATTAAACTCTCCTAAATATATGGCTCTGAAAATAAAACTTTCTGTGTCCCAATCTAATGCCTGTTTAATCCACAGAATGCATTCATGCCTATTCAGGTGAGAATTTATAATATGCTGCACTGAGGATAAGAAGAATGCTAACAAAGTCCTATCCGGAAGGCTATTCATTTTTCTGCATAACACGGGTTTAAGTTACCAGACGCAACAGCTAACCAAGAATCCAGTCCCACCCAATGCAGTCATGCCTATCTGTGAGAGAAAACCTGTATCCAAGTAGCCCAAAACCGCCAACTCCTGTTTGCCATTTTTAAATCAGAAAGCTTCACATTTGAAGTCATTTAAGTCAAACACCTGTGTAGTCAAATGATTCAGTCCACTTACCCTCTTACTGAACTCAGCCATTTGTGTTCAAATTTAAAAGAAATACAGACTCTCTTCCTTTTGTAGCATGTTTCAGTGTTCAATCATTTTTCCTGTTAAAAAATAGGTCTTACTTTTAATTTCAGATTGTTTAAAACCTCCAGACATTAGTTGTTGCTAAATCTTTCCCTGCTAGAATGATTTTACCTTCAGTACCACCTATTCTTACCCATGAAAGAAACAATATAACTTGCTTGTATTCCGTATGTATTGAATAGCAAATGATGACTTATGACACCTTCTTTGCACATGATTTTGAGTAAATCCATAGCCAGCATGTCAAATGCCAAAGAGGCAAGAGAAGTAGACAAGAAGCTATGAAATATCTGTGCAATAACTGCAGGATACTGGCAATTAAAGGGGTGTACATTGTTTGGGGTTCATAATGAAAAATCAACATCCCAGGGAATGTGTAATATGTTGCCACTCAGTGTTCCTACTTCAATAATTTCAAAAGAATCAGGAATCACTGGAAAAAGGATATACTTTTCTGTCAAATATCGTTTTGAAATAGCACCTCTTCAGTGAGCCTAGCTTTATTTTCTGTTCCAAAAAGGAAACAAAAAGATAAAGAATGTGTACAAAAGACAGAACCACTTCTTTAGAGAGCTTTAAAGTGAAGTTGTTGAACTTTCATTGCTACAGCTTCTTCAGGAATTTCAAGGCAGTCAAATAAAAAAGTGGGCTCTCCATGGGCTCACAGCCTCCTTCAGGGCACATCCACCTGCTCTAGCGTGGGGTCCACCATGGGCTGGAGGTGGATATCTGCTCCATCGTGGACCTCCATGGGCTGCAGGGTGACAGCCTGCCTCACCATGGTCTTCACTACGGGCTGCCGGGGAATCTCTGCTCCAGCACCTGGAGCACCTCCTCCCCCTTCTTCTTCACTGACCTTGGTGTCTGCAGGGTTGTTTCTCTCACATTTTTCTCATTCCTCTCTTCCAGCTGCTGTTGCGTAGCTTTTTTTTACCCTTTCCCTTTCTTAAATACCTCTGTTATCACAGAGGTGCTACCAACTTCGCTGATGGGCTCAGCTTTGGCCAGCAGGGTCTGTCTTGGAGCTGACTGGAACTGGCTGTGTCCACCATGGGGGCAGCTTCTGGCATCTTCTCACAGAAGCCAACCCTGCAGCCCCCCCCTACCAAAACCTTGTCACATAAACCCTGTGCTGGTTTTGGCTGGGGTAGAGTTAATTTTCTTCATAGTAGCTAGTATGGGACTGTGTTTTGGATTTGTGCTGGAAATGGTGTGGAAAATACAGAGATGTTTTAGTCACTGCTGAGCAGTGCTTACACAGAGTCAAGGCCTCTTCTGCTTCTCACATCACCCCACCAGTGAGTAGGTTGGGGGTGCACAAGAAGTTGGGAGGGGACACAGCCAGGACAGCTGACTCCAACTGACCAAAGGGATATTCTATACCATATGACGTCATGCTCAGCCTATAAAGGTGGGGGAAGAAGAAGGAAGGGGGGGACATTCGGAGTGATGGCGTTTGTCTTCCCAAGTAACCGCTACGCGTGATGGAGCCCTGCTTTCCTGGAGATGGCTGAACACCTGCCTGCCGATGGGAAGGAGTGAATGAATTCCTTGGTTTACTTTGCTTGAGTGTGCAGCTTTTGCTTTATCATTTAACCTGTCTTTGTCTCAACCCATGAGTTTTCTCACTTTTACTCTTTTGATTCTCTCCCCCATCCCACCAGGGGGGAGTGAGCGAGCGGCTGTGTGGGGCTTAGTTGCCGGCTGGGGTTAAACTACGACAGTCTTTTTTGGCACCCAACGTGGGGCTCGAAGGGTTTGAGATAATGACAGATTTGATTGGAATGTATTAGATTGAATTTATAGCTGTTATTGCTGTTTAGCTATTAATGGGCAGACTTCTGTGCTTGCCATGGGGCTTGCTTGCCTTACTGTGTATTAGAATCTAGTGCCGTTAGTGGCTGCTTTTTGCTTTTGCTGCGTGCTGTGCTGCTGCACTGCTGATCATCTTACCCTGCTGTGCCTGGGAACATTTTGATAACAGCAGTGGCGATGTGCCTGGACTGGCAGATGGCCAGGGCATCGCTGCTGTTTCTGTGCTGCTGTACTGGACAGGCTGGAACTCCAGTGTGAACTCGAGTCGAAGGGACCGTGACCCTGAAGCATCTGTGACCGTGGATAAGTCCATGCCAGAGCAGGTAAATCTCGAAGCGTCTGTGGCCATGGTTATGCCTGTGCCACAGCAGGTATACCTCTGAAGGGATAGTGGCCCAAGGATAAGTCCCTGCTGGAGAAGGTACACCTTGAAGCATCTGTGGCTGTGGATAAGCCCATGCTGCAGCAGGTACACCTTGAAGCATCAGTGGCTGTGCATGAGGTTATGCTGAAGCACCTCAAAGCATGTGGCCATGGATAAGCCCACGACAGAGCAGGTACACCCCTGGAGGGACTGCAGCCATGGGTAAGGCCGTGTTACAGTAGCAATTTAAAAAAGACTAATCATTCACATTCTCAACTCCCATCCCTTCAGGAGAGACTGAAGGATGAGATCAACATTACAGCAGCTACTTTTTGTCAACAATTGCTCAATTACATCAACAATGAATACACAACAATAATTTAATAATATTTCCAGAAGCATCTTTTTATCTCCAACACCGTTTCCAATTCTTACAGTGAAGAATTTATACTGTATAATGTCAAGTTATTTGAACTTTAAATGAAATATCATAATTGTAATTACTATAACAGCGATTTGGACAGTAGTCTATTGGTCACTCAATGACCACTTTCTTTTTCTCCATCTCACATTTGGAGTTCTATTTTACACCTATAACAGCTGCCTTCTTGATCTTCAGCTGCTTTCTCAGAGAAGATTTATTACTGACCAGGGGACAAGAGCTGGGTTTTAATTCATTCAGAGCTGTTGTATTTGGTTTACATGTCAAGGTCGTGGTAGCAAGGGGGGACTGCAGGGGTGACTTCTGTGAGAAGACACCAGGAGCTGCCCCCATGTTGGACAGAGACAGTTTCGTCCGGCTCCAAAACGGACCTGCCGCAGGACACTGCTGAGCCAGCCAGCGATGCTGGTGGTGCCTCTGTGATAACATATTTAAGAAAGGATAAGAAAGCGCTGTGCAGCAGCTGTGAGAGAGGAGTGAGAGAAACAGCCCTGCAGACACCAAGGTCGGTGAAGAAGGAGGTGAGGAGGTGCTCCAGGGGCTGGAGCAGGGATTCCCCAGCAGCCCATGGGGAGGATCATGGTGACGTGGGTTGTCCCACTGCAGCTCATGGAGGTTCAAGAATTATTAGGTCTGGGAGGTTTTGGGGGGTGTGGGGGGTGTTGGGTTTTTTTGTTTGTTTGTTTGTTTGTTACTATGTTACAGTTCTGTAAATAATTTTGATTTTTTTGAAGGGAAAAAAAAGAAAAAATATCTCAGAGCTAAAAACCCATGCAATTGTGTGGACTGCTGGGAAATAGAGGTTAGTTATGCCTGAATGTCACCCTTCTCTAGGGGCAAAACTTCACTGTTACAGGTACATCAATTTCTTAACCAAAAGGGCAGCTGACACTGAGCAGTAGCAGATGTCACAAGGGCCTGTCAAGAGAAAGAGTGCAGGAAGCATTATGGCAGTAGTTTGGAACTAAAGTATTATGAGTTTTGGAGAAAAATATATGAACTTTCAGTTATTTTCTGCCAGTAACTCAACATTTTCTATAGAATGAAAAAAAAATTTTCTGGGTCCTCCTAAGAATATTTACTGTTACAGAGTTATTGCAGGATTCTAAAATGAATAGTCAGGAAATTTTCCCTGTGATTAGCTGAGAATACGAAGAATAAAAAGAAATTGTCCTGGGACTGCTTCAAATATAAGCTGTCACCATCACAATGATGAGAGTTAAGTTCCCATTTCTGAAGGTTATGTAAGTGTTGCAAATGTACTTTCATTTTGCCTTATTATACGAAAAGGCCAACCTGTCTTATCCTCTTGGGACCAAGGCATTCATTCTCATTCTTTTTGGTTAAGGTTTACAGACAGCTGAAAGAAAGAGTAAAGAAATGGATTTTGATAGCAGTGAATATCTTTGGGGATTCTTTTCAAATCCCATTTGTAGGCTGCTAATACAATGCTAATTGCTTAAATTCATACCTGAAGGCTTTATAAATTCCACCATTTGCCTTGACTGTTATCAGGCATAATGATCTGATCCAAAGCCCTCTGCAGTCAAAAAAAAAAGATGCAGCTTATTACCTCTGGGAGACTAAGTTGTGGGTCGTAAATCAAATGAGAGGATAGAGTTGCAAGTATTTGAGCTGGGTTGCTTAGTCTTCGTTGGGCAGGTACGTCACATTGTTTCCATTCTGTTATCGGATTTTAGTGTAAATATCCATGATAAAAATTGCAAATTTCAGATTATGACTAGTCTAATATGTGATTAAAACACTGTTTCTGCAATCATTCCTGCCATTTCTTATTTCGTAAAATATTCACAAGGAGGAAACAAAAAAAAGGCAGGAATACTTGTCTTGTGGATTTGTTTACAAGTTGCAATTTTAATATCTGTGGAATCCAACTGCAGTGCTCTTTTGTTTCCTAACAGTGTTTTCTTATCAAGCCAAACTGGTTGAATTATTAACGACAGGCATGGTAGAGCCCTGCGGATCAGGAAATTGATGCCAGTTAGTGTCAGCAATGCTACCTGTGAGGAAAGTTTACTGAAAAATTTAACAAGGAAGAAAAAGAGCGCAAAACCAAGAAAATAATCTAAAACTAAGAACTATTTTAAAACATTATTGTGAAGCTAAGAATAATCACCAAATATCTGTGAAAAGGTGTGCTTAAAATCAAATCAGTAATAGAAGATTTTCATATGCATGTGTGGTGGTTTAACTACAGCCAGTAATTAAGTACCACAGAGCCACTCGATAACTCCCCGCCTCTCAATGGGATGGGGGAGAGAACTGGAAGAGTAAAAGTGAGAACACTTATGGATTGAGATAAGAACAGTTTAATAATTGAAATAAACTGTAATAAAATAATAATAATAATAATAATAATAAAAAAATAATAAATGAAAAGGAAAATAACAGAAAGAGAGAGAAATAAAACCCAAGAAAGATAAGTGATGCAAATGAAAAACAATTGCTCACCACCAACCGACTGATGCCCAGCCAGTCCCCAAGCAGCAGCTCCCCGGCCAGCTTTCCCCTAATTTATATACTGAGCATGACATCATATGGTATGGAATATCCCGTTGGCCAGTTTGGGTCAGCTGTCCTGGCTGTGCCCCCTCCCAGCTTCTTGTGCATCTCCAGCCTTCTCAGTCGGTACAGCATGAGAAGCTGAAAAGTCCTTGACTTAGCATAAGCACTGCTCAGCAACAACTAAAACATCAGTGTGTTATCAACATTATTCTCATCCTAAATCCAAAACGCAGCAGTATACCAGCTACTAGGAAGAAAATTAACTATCCCAGCAGAAACCAGGACAGTATGCCAGGTCATCATGGGAATATGTTATTTTAAATATGTATAAAACACATGCTGTATCACAAAATCTTCTCTTTCATGTACTGTACTGTGTATTGTAACCATGTGGGTGAAATAGCCTAGGTGAAGAAACCAACATAGCTTAGTGAATTTTTGAACTATTATTAATGTATACTGAAATTGTTAGGAAACACTGCCACAAATTTATGGGCCCTGGGAAGGAGTATCACATGTCTGGAAAGTCTCACTTCAGCAAGGATTCCGCGCAGGGCAAAGTGATAACAGAAATCACACTTTTTTGACTTCCCCCCCCGCCCCCGCCAAGCCAAGCAGCAAAGCATCATTACACAACCAAAGATGCCTGGGGGAAAAAAAAAAAAAAACGGGTTTCAGCCAGCTGTTTGAAGAACAAAGCAAGGCACATGCAGCCAGTTAGAGAACAGACTGTAGCATTCCCCAGAATTAGAAGGGGAATTGTAGACAAATAAAAAAGTTAACAAAGTGACACCCGGATTTATTGCTGTAGAGATCAAAACAAGTGAAGAAATTAAGACTGTCTACCAGATATCAGGTTATACCTGCAGTGTTACAAAAGGTCTGTGCTTATCATTTGTCTGCACTAGGAAGGATCCATACTTCAAAAAACACATCCAAATGTCAGTTTTAAATTTGGAGTGTAATGTCTGCTTTCTCTCTATATTTGACAGATAAAGGAAATAATTTTATATAACAAACGCTCCTGTTCTTTGCTTGTTATTTTAGATCTATCTCCTTTCAGCAAATTCCTGCCTCTTTATCTTTGAATGATGAATGATTATTGGATGACAATGCTAAAAAATCCCTCCACACACTGGAAGGAAACCCATAGCCAGGAGCCCATCACTGTACAGTTTGCGTGATTTACTGATATATCTACGCTGTTAATAAACAAAGACAAAAAAGCAAGCATGAGCATCTATGCTTCATAGTAATTAGGTCACCCTATGTCTTGGACTGCTCCAACTAGCCCTCTCCATCGCAATCTGTTATCATGAGGGATAGCCCGAAGCAACGTGATTGCAAGCAAGGCCATATACTTACCCTTGGGCCCAACACGATATCCCTCAGTGACATGGGCATAGCCCAGGAAACTCTGGACACTGGCCCTAAAAGGAGCTGAGACACCGTAGCCAGGCTGCGTGGGAAAGTCCAGTATGTGTGATTACATCCTATGCCCTTTAGCTGAGAGAATGAGGCACAGCTGAATTAGTGAGTATTCAGGTGTCCAGAAACGGGGATGTCTTTTCTGTGGGAGAGGACAATGGAGTCATTGGAGAGCTCTGTTTAATGGGACTTCACACTTCCAAAGCTGCCGACGATAAAAGCTAATCTTAGGTATGTTTTACAGTACATCTGACAAATGTGTCGGCTCTGCTTTTGCTTTTAGAGAACTTCACGATGTTCTCAGGAGAGCTAATGCTCAGAGACAAAATATGTTGTTCTTCATTTTGTTTGTATCACCTTGCATCACTCAAAATTTAAGATCATGTTCATTTTCTACCATGAATAGGCATGGTCTAGGAATGTTTAAATGCTGGCCAAAAAAATCAGCCAAGGACCAACAATAACAATATGGAGTATCATCCATTTTCAGAAGTCCTGTGACATTTTGTATGTGAATATATTTGATATTTTATAAATAGTTCTTCAAATGCTGTGCAAAAATCCAGGAATATTTGTGAGATTGGCAATAGCATTTTAAAAATATACTTTGTACTTGTGCTTTAAATCCAAAGCCATTTCTAGAAGGTATGTATTCTGAATTCCTTTATGTCACAACAGAGAGAAGAATTTCCATAAGGCTGCATTTTCTTTGCTTTGTTCTTGTTCTCTTGGCTTTTATTAGCACACTTGATTTAGCTGCATTAATTCCCGCATTGGAGGCATTGTCAAAATGTTAATTAATGGTTAGGTTTTTATATTATTGTTACATGCTTGACATACACTTTTTAACTTACAAATGCCATGACTTGAACAGTATCCAAATCTAAAGGTGAACAAAGGCAGTTTATATATTTCCCTATGTCAGTTTTCCACCCAAGTGAAACCGGGGTCAACTGGATTCATCTTGTGACTAAAGAGCTGACACATGGCAGTGCCTGAACTTACAGGGAAAACCACAAAATGTTGTCCTGAATTAATGTAAACAGGCACAAAAAATGCTGTCTTTCTCACTAAAGTAAGATCCAATATGTTCCAGTTTTGAAGTGGAGTTATTCAGCATTTATACAGTAACACTGAGGCCCAGCATGGGCTTATGTGTCAATTCCGTGGGTTTTTTGTCCACCAACAGAAAGACAACCTACCTGTTTCCTTTCAAAAGCTGCTTATGAGAAATTGAGTGGACATGATCAAATGCTTTCTCATATGCAAAAGATATGCTTCAACACTAGCATCGTCCCATGTAGTGTCGAAGGAATGAGATTGTCACTGAGTCTGCCAGAGCAGCATGCTCCCCTGTTGGGATCTCTTCCATTTCAGGATTTCCAGAGGATGCTAAGCCAAAGGAGTAATGCATTATTATTTGCTGATTTCTGTATGACAGCATCTTTGCACAACCACTGCACAGAAGCAACTTTTCTGGGACAAAATGATCTTTCCAAGTTCCTAAAAAGAAAGATTAATTGAAGAAATGAATAGAAAAAGAAGTGAGTGAATGAATGAGTCTACAGTGGGCTGTGAGTACTCACCAGAGTTCAATTAAGAAAACACCTGCTGTTGCTGAACTTTTACTGTTACTCAACTCAGTAGTCAGGTCAGCTTTGAAGGGAAAAGGTGTAGAACAGCATGAGAAATAAACTTGCACTGACCTTATCCTAAAAATACCAGGTGCTATTCTTATCTGTAACATTTCTTTGCCCTCCTTCCCCTGAACCAGTACAAGCATGTATCGCTATTTAATAGGAACAGATATATGTGTTAGAAAGAATGCTCCACATACATCATGGTGTATGGTAACACAGTCTTAATGATTTTAACAATGTTGCATTCATTTTGTTCATGACAGTAATTCTTCCCCAGTGTAGGAGAAAGTGGGTAAGACTTAGCATATTTGTCAACAAATTAGCTGAAATATAAACACGTGGTAATGTCCTGAATTTGAGCTTCGAGCAACTTTGCCTTTTTCACACTGCAAACATTTCTTAGTTTCCATCCTGCAAAAAGCTTTCCTTCCCGTGCTCCTTTGCCGAGTGACACCTTTTGTGGTCCCCATTTGATGGTACTCACTTACATGTTTCTTCTCACACACAAGCCTAACCAAGCAACACACTTCCATACTCTGAAGAGGGTGCCAACTTACACAGGGTGAAATTCAGTGTGCCCTGAAAAGATTATATCCCAGCTATCTCAGCTGACACCTTTTCGAGAGCTGTGTACCAGTGCATGACAGGAAAGCTTTCTGTTCGTGTTTCAGAGGTGGAGTTTCAAGGCTCAGGAAAGAGGACATTAAAAACGATGGGTCAGGCCCAACGTTTTCTCTTTCTCAGTGTTGCACTAAGTGAAATTCTTATGTCTTTTGCTTCTGAGCCAGCATAATGGGTAATTACCTAATTGTCTAGTTATGGAAACTACGTGCAGGCACCATAGCATTCATTGCCTTAAAAACATACTTCCCCCCAGCATCAATAAAACTGAACAACTATATATTCACTTCTTCTCATCACCTTCTATTAAGCGTTTGTATTCAATTAATCTCTGGCTTTTCCTGGGTGTCATTTATAGCTATGGCATTGACCTCCTCCTAGTTTACCTCCTTCTATGGAGTTGGCGGCAGGCACAACACAGCTATTGCACTTTGGCATCAGCTCAGAAGTTACAGAAATTGTTCAAAAACAAACAAATGAAAGATAACACACTTGTAAATACCAATTCTGTGATTGAAGTCAGGGTATTACGGAAGACTGGACAACTCATCTTTGAAGAAACTTTGGGGAGCTTTATTTTTGGCAGGTAAGACTCACTAACTGTGCTTACAGAATGTGCCTTTTAAATCCCAGAACATATGAGTCACTTCTCCTGTCTGGCTCATGGCAAAAGGCTAGGGAGGAATAGTTTATGAAATATGCAAAACAAAGGGAGAGAAAATAGCATATGGTTAGTGCATTGACTAAAGCAGAAGCATAGAGAGTATGACTCCGGTAGCACGCAGCATCGTTAAACTGGCCTAAGGTGCTTCAGCTTTGTTACTTTTGCTTTCTTGTTCAGCAACTTAGGGAAGGGGGGTGGGGAGAAAAAAAAGTTTCTTTTAAGCTTCTTTTATTCACCGACGATTTACTTCATTTGCTGAAGTGTCATTCCACCTCGGCAGTGTGTGGCAGTAGTGTTGCAGTCTCTCGAAAGAAAAGCAGAAGTGGTAAAGCCTGTTTCTTTTCCCCTGACTTTAAAGCAGGTTAGTTCAGTTTTGGGGGTTTTGTGTGTTGTTTCCCCCCCCCCCCCCCCCCCCCAGCTATTTCAAGCACAGATGCAAACCCTAAAATGATGTTTTTCATGATTTATGTCTTATACCTATAGCTTTTCTGAAGAGCCGTGATTCCTACATGGAAAATTAGCAGGAGAGATCCTATTGAACATCCTAAGATGGTTAATGTTATGGTTATGCAAAAGAATAAAGTGGGTAAGAGAGACATTTGACTTAGAAGCAGGAGAACCATGTTTTATTGCTTCCTTCTGCATTCTGAAAATAACCTTTTAATTTGTTTTTAAGGTTTGACACAGTCATGCACCGATTTTGATCTTGGAATCATTTGCTGTGGTATAGTTAGTGCTTGGCTGTGATTCTTGAGATTACCAAGGCTGTTCTGATACCTAGCTACAGCCTTCTTTTTCCCAGTCATAAAATACATGTTAAACACTCAGATAGAAATGCATGTGTGATATGGAAGTTTCAGTGGCTGAGTTTAACTTGAAAGTTTCCTTTCTCTTTTCCTTTCATCCCTTTTTATTTCCTACCTTCGATGCAGTACATCTATATTCTCTACTTTCTGAGAGTTTCACTTTTACTGACCCTGAGATTTATTCCATTATATTTTTGTCATGAATTATTGATTAGTTTCCTAGCCTCCCTCATTAAAAATGCAGAAGGAAAATTTTGAATCTTCTGAAGGAGAAGTGTGGAGGGGTCAGCGCACAGGATTTTATGATTAGGAAAGTCCTTTCATGTATCTGTAGACATATATATAACTTACAGTTGATGCTGGCCTACCTCAGATGGGTAGCAAGAAGATTGTTTTGTTAAATCCCATCATTCTGGTTTTCTAGATTTGAAGAGCAAACATTCATAGCATCTGCAGTGTAGGCTAAAGAGAAATAAGGAGAGTTCACATATAGAGAGAATAAAGGGAGGAAGGGCAGAGAGGCAGAACACAAGAGGGCTACAGAAGCGGCAGCCAGTGGCTGCAGAGGGGCCATACAACCAAACAGCTACTGCAGCCTGTGTCTCTGCATCATCCCTTATGGAAATTGAATTCATGGTTGCCATGCAGGGACAAGGACATGTTATGATGACCCTTTGGAGGAAAGCTGCTGAATAGCACCTGCTGAACTGTTAGGATGGAAAAAAGAGAGAAAGAAAGGGTGGACTGGAAGTCATACCTCTACCTAAAATTTAATGGAGCACAGATGTCCATGAGAAAGGTTCCTGCGACTGTGGGCTTTCCCAGGCATTTGGGTATTAACATTAGAATTTACAGTCACTGGCTGTCATGGACTATAGAGATCTCAATTTCGGAGTGTCCCTCACCATTGCACTCTGGGGCTCCTACCATCTGACAGCAATGCTGGAGACAGCAGCGAAAGCTGCAGAGGACATCTAAAGAGAATCCCTGCTAAATTGCTGGGCAGTTCATTATTTCTTTCTGCATAACATTAATTTCTTTCTCCGTATGGGCTGGGGTAATATAGTCCACCCTCCTATAATGCTTATTTCATTCCTCACAGATATTTGTTGAGCTGGTTCTTTGTCCCACTTTTTCTCTAAAAAGTCAGGACATTTTCTGAGGAAATATCCAAAGCCCGTATTTCTTGTAAATAATTTCAGTGCAAAGGATATGACAGGCATTATATAGAAAATTGAATGTATTTGCCTGTTTATTTTCCTTGTATTTTCTAAGCCAAAGCAAGTCACATTTACTAAAATCATTATGGACAAGTCTGTATTTAGACAAAAAAAGTGAAACATATCAGCTGGTATCCAACACCTACTTATTCAAAGAAAGCTTTTGCAGAGCTGCAAAGGCATTCAGAAAACTACATGCTCTGTCTCTTGTCCTGACTCCTGACCGCACGCTGCTCTCTGATTCTGATCATATTGCACATCATTGGTGTAACGTTACGGTTTCCTCTTTTTGAAGATCTAACCAAAAGGGTCAGCCCAGTTTACAGCATACATTAAATAAAACAAAGCATTGGATCATCTGGGAATTGTCACAAGTGAAAAGCATTGTTTTGGCTTTCAAAATCTGCCCTGGCTTGAAACAAATACAGATATGCTCAGTTTGTTAACTCACCTTGTGAACTGTAAAGAATGACCCGTGGCTTCCACTAGAAAGAGGATGGGCTCTAGAAATGCCTATGCTCTGATGAAAGGCTGTTCTGTCTTGCATCGAGTTCAATGCCTAGTGATGTTGCAGTGATTTTTTTTTTTCCAGGCCTGACAGTCCCATCAATCAAAACAAAACTATCTGGGCTGACTGAGTAGTCACTTGCAGGACAGCTTGCCTGAAATCCAACTCTGCTATCACTGCCCTTGTTAGCATTTGTATTTCATTCCACCTCTGTGACCTTTGTTTTGATGTATTTAACTGGTTTTAGTACTACACAAAAATCTGAATAGGTCTGTTGTGTAAAATTTCTTGCTGCTCTGGTAACATGTTTCTGGCTGCTAAAAAACACACACCAATAAATGTAGCTATCAAAACCAGCAAAAAACTGTTTTTAATCTGGTTCTGGGGGAGAGCTTGTGACATTTGAAGATCAGTATAATTAAATTTCACACAAAAGAGGAACAAATTAATATACATTTTTATTCATATCTGTTTTAAGTGCTGCATTTGATTACACATGTGCGTCTCTGTGTAAGCTTAGAAAGGAACAAAGTCTTATGGTGTCCCAAGAAGAAAACATTTTGTAGCAACTGTCTTTGGCTGCAACTACGCCAGTTGAATAACCTCTACAAAATGTACGGATATCAGGCTGGGAAAAAGTCTGGGATGTAATCAGTACCAGTTTGGGTTTTCCTGCTCTACCACACTTGTTTGAAGCTGCTGCTTTCACTTGGTTGTAACCAGTGGGGACCTCTGAGCAGGCGCTTGTTCGCTGTGAGTAGCTGATTCAACGAGCAAGTGACAGATTCACTTAGAGGGCTGATAGTGGGTAGAAATGTTACTTCTTATGGGGTCCATAGTCTTAACAAATCTCCCAGGTTACAAACACCAAAAAGCAGAGTGTTTGTCTTGTTCATTGTCTTGGGGAAACAGCAAAGAGAAGCAGGCTGGCAAATGGAAGAATATATTAAATCACCTTGTGCTTTCTCTCTTCCAGCTGGATGGTTGCTGTGCAGAGTGCTGGGTAGAGAGGGCTATTCCCAGGTGTGAGACCTGCTTTTTGCGTGAGTGACAAGAGGATCAGCCAAGGCAGGGCCCAAGGGAGGACTCACTTCTGGCCCACACATTGCTTCCTCGGCTTCAGAGCTCTGCCAAGTGGAGAATAATTCAAATTATGGGCACTTCCTACATATTCTATGTTCAAAATCTCCTTTTCTTACTTGAAACTAAAGCTGCACTACCATAATATTGCTGTCTATATGGGCTCTTTCACCAAGGGCCAGTAGCTGTAGGTCCCCACCGTGGGCTGCTCTTGTCAGATATGGGCACTGCTGGTGTGTCGTCCTGCCGTGCTGCAAGTGTGGCATGCTGGCGTATGGCAGTGTCACAGCTAATAACACTGACTTGCAGGGGAAATGACTTCCAGCAATAAAACAGTGTTTGGAAATCAGCTAATAATGATCTTTTTTGAGTTTTGTTTCTTTAAGTAATATCTGCTAGGAAGAATCATAGAAATGCAGAGACACCCTAATTTAGGCATTAATACCACTTCAAAATCACTATTTTTTGAATAAACAATGACAACCATCCCTTTGTGAATAGAATGTCAGGTAGCACAAGAATATGGAAGAGAAAAATATAATCTTGCTCATGAGAAGCATAAAGTATTCAGGAGAGATCTGGGAGACCAAGGCTTTTTTTAGCTAATGTTAATGTGGCAGTTAAATTAGGAGCCTAGGTAGATGTTAGGAACACTGTGCTTCATTTCCCTTCTCTGATTCACATTCCTTCACTGCAAAACGTGTCCTGAGTTTTACAGCAGCTGAATGTCAGAAGTTATTATTGAATTGCATAACAATTTATTTGTATTCAGAAAGTATTGAAATGGGCTACTAACTACTCAAACCCACGTGTTAGCAACCTGATTTTAGGAAGACAATTTTGGAAATGTTGGTTTAAAAGTCTCTGTGCATCAAGTTGCCCATTTGTAAAACTGGGACAACGCTGCTTTAGAAAAGTATTATGGATATTATTCAACTATTTCAAAGGAGATTAAGACAAATGACAGGCTAAAAAGCATTAAAGAAGTAGAAACAGCTGATAATCTAGTTACCCAATAGTTTAAAGATTTCCTTTAAATAAAACTGCATTCTTGAGTATGCTTATTTTGCAAAAAGTAGGTAACTGTCCTAATAAAAGTCTGAAAATTTCTCACATTTTGTGTGGTTCATATTTTATATAGTGTAATGGTCAAGTTATTTTGTTGCAGATGAGCATCTGTTACTATTTATCGGGCAAAGAACATACAATGTAGGCAGTTCTGGCCCAGTGATTTTAGTACTTGCCAATTCAAATCTCAGGACAAATAATTTCAGTGTCAGTTATGCAGGATGTATTCTAACACTACAGTTTGTAAATAGAAGAGAAAATGAACAGAAAAGAACCTGAACCCAACAAAACAAAACATAATTTAGCTGACTGCAGAGTGAGAACAGAAGATGGCAAAAAATTAATTATTGACATTGTCCCTGGAGCCCCTCCCTGGGGCGCTGGATGGAAGGTCTGCCCGATTTCCAGGTGCCACTCAGCCGTGTGCCACTCATTGCTTTGACAGCCCTCTGCTCTGTTGGGATGGTATTGGTCTTAGGGGATATTTCCTTGTTCCTTTCCAACCTCAGCTGAAATTGGCAATCAGATGTTGAAATAAATAGATTCATCTCAATTACTTTTGCCAGGTGTTACTCTGGGATTCTCTGGGACAGAAGATAGTCCATGGGCATGTTTTAATCTAGGTAAACTGCTCGTGTTTTTCTGTTTTAAAGAGGGATTTCAGTACACAGTGGCCTTTTCTTTGTATTTTATTGCAGCTCAGTATTCTTTGGTTTTTTAACTAAGTATTTATTTGGAAAAATACTTGACTCAGGAGTTACAGTCTTACTCTACTTCCCCTGCCACTTCTTCACAATATGTTATAAGAATGATGGTGGCAGGCACAGGACCTCAGTTTGGAAGTCAATGTTTGGCTCCTGAGGCATACCTGCATCCATGAGCTGAACTTCACAGGAAGAAAAGGGAACCAAGCACCAACCTCACACTCCCTCGGGGAGGGCTCCAGCTATGAGGCTATCACAGAAAGAGAAATGTTACCCCCACCACCTCCTCCAGATAACCTTTTGAAAGTGATAACTGGAACAGCAATCTGTGATACATCAAATTTAACTGTACACTTTCTTACTGGATTGAGTTCCCAAAAAGGATTTTGGCAGTAGGATGTCTTGTTTCTGGATCCTGCTTAGGTATTGGGATTTCGGATGCTCTGTCTAGTTAAGACAGAGACTGTTTGATGCATCCACAGCAGTGCAATTTTAGGCTATAGCTCTGAAAAGCAGCAAGGCATTGATGGATCCTGGTTACTAGCAGTCGAAAGCAGAGTGTTTTTCAAAGCAAAAGACTTGTATTTGGATGTCTAAAGTCCACCCCATTCCCACTTCAAGTGATTCATTATCTGAATGAGCAGCAGGAAATCTTGCAGATATTTCACCCAACTGCAGCACCCTGAAGAAGCTTGTAGTGTCTTTTTGTACCTCTCTGGGTCCTATATCTATTTAAGTGACATAGCTTCTCTAACAGAGCTGTTAGACTGCTGGCTGTCTCCCATTATGTTTCTACAGCAACCCAGGTCAGAGCTTTCCCTATAAGAAAAAAAAAGCTGTAAAACATCATCTTCATGATGATTGTAATGATTTCTTGACTCACAAGGGCAATCCTTACTGCAGGCATTTCACAACAGTCTCAGAGAACACAACACAGAATCTTTATGTTCTCTGCCATGCCTCGTCTTCAGGTTCTGGTGGGATGATGGGTTTTGTCTGATGCCCTAGAAACAAATACATTTTTTGACCTTTTCATGGTTTTCATTAGGAAGTAAACAAAAAAATTTTTTTTTAAGCTGTAAGACTTAAGAAGAAGAAGAAGAAGCTGAAAGTAAGACTTAAGAGGAGAAATCATGTTGGGAAAATTTCCTTTGAGCAAAAAATGCATTTTTTGGACCATATGTAGCTACTTATCAGAAAGCAAGATGAGCTATAGTGAGCTAGAATGCATTTTTTTTTTAATGGAAGTGGTACTGCTAGACTAAAATCTTTCAAATTTTTCCCTCAGAAGGAGCATATGTGTGCTTAGAAACTTAGAATTTTACTAAATTTAGAATTCAGTAATCAGTTATTGACAGGTACAGCAACTTGCAAATAAGTCAAAGAAAAACTGTAATATTTGGCTCAGTACAGTTAAAGAGAATGTGAAGATATTTGTATACATAGACTATATGTATACATACATATATATACACACGCATAATTAGTCGCATTAACAAAACAGTTACAAGGGCCTACAAAACACATGGTGACATTTAGACAAAGAGAAAATAAACACCTTTAGGCAAACCAGTTTGTAAGCCTAGCTGTGAACAGTGGAGCCTTCCACACTCTCAACAAATCCATTAACAACTTGCCTAATATACATCTGATAGACAGCTGAATGGGATATTATAGAATGAGCAATGAAGCTTTGGAATCCAAAATGGTTCCCCAAGGGTGTTTCTCTATCTGTTAAGTTAGTTGGGCATTTTTCCTCTCTTAGCTGTGCACATAATTGGGAAACTGTGTTAGAATAAAGCATCAGAGAAAGAACTCTTTCACTAACCAGAAATCAGCTACTTGGTTCTTAGAAGTCTGAGGAACACTGGAATAAGGACACCCTGCAGGGGAATAGGCTGAAAATATTAATTTTTCACTTCATAAGTCTGAGAAAACTTCCACTATTTTCTCAGAAATTAACAAAAATCAATTTTACCCCTGTCAGTGCTGAAATATATTGCCCTGGCTCATGGAAAGCCAGGAAGAAGAAATCCCACTCACTGTGGGAGTGATGCCCCATCACTCTAGGAATAAACTACTTTTGTGAAAAGTTCTAATAAGAAATTCAGACAGCTTCAGGAGTTTAAATTAATCTAAAAAAAATATCTGTAATGAAACTTTGAAGGGGTTCATGGCTGCAAACAAGAAAGGTAAATAAATAATGTGCATGCAGAAGTTCAAGGGACTTAAACACACTCAGAAAAGTTCATGACTTTTATAAAAATAAAATTATTTGGCAGGGTCATGTCCAGGATGCAATGAATCAAGAATAAGCAGAATAAACTAACTGGGTTATGGGATGGACAGACTCATACAAGAATGGTGAAGTCATAATGTACCCCATTTATCTTTGCTGGAGAACCAATAGGCAAGCTTCACCCTCAGGACTGAGTCAGAGTGAGAAAAGCTACTCCCGGGCATTAATTAAGTAACTCTTATTTTAGCCAAAAATATAACCTTTCTTCTCTTGTTCCAAGCCAATTCTTCCTTTCATGCTGCATAAGCTCACTGAAGTCATCAAATGCACAAAAATTTGGCCAAAGTAGACTCATGATTTTGTGCTTAGCTTCTCAGAAGGTGTGCTCTCAATACTAGTGCTGCTGTGGGAGATGCAGGATGGGCTGCCTGGGTCAGCTTGAATAGGGTGGTGTAACACTGACCGACTCCATTGAGAAAGGACAAGATCACTATTATCTCTTAGTGGTTCTTGGCATTCTTCTTCTTGGCATTTTTTAGACATACTTTTGGTCACCAGAATGATATGCAGGACAGCAGTATGCTTCCTAAATATTCTCAATGTACCAATTTCTGTACAATATACCAATGATATATTATTTCAACCATTTCAGTTTATTCAGATGTGCAAAAAAATATTGGTAAGTGAAAAATGTGAATGTGAGCAATTTCTAACCTTCACATGTAATGATTGGTAAAGGAAGATGATAAAAATCAGCCTGGAATGGTTTGGATATCCAAAACCATTACAATAGCATGAGATTACGTACAGTCTGAACGCCAAAGGACCAGTGTTTTCAAGTGAAAAAGTCAGATGACTTTTTGTTGCACAGTTCAATTGATTTCCCAGAGAACAACTTTCTCCAGCACTATTATTTATCTATATGCTATACAAAATCAATGTGGGCAGCAATAAATAACTCCAGATTCCAATTACCTTAATGAAGCTACTGGAACTCAGTGGAAGGTCTCAAACAGCACTCAGCAGCACTTGCATGGAACACTTGTGCAGCAGCAGCAAGTGGGATCAGCAATGTTTAGTCTAAGAAAGCTTTGCCTGTAGATAGCCATTGCCAGTCTGTTTTCAAAGGAAAAAAAATGCAGTCAGACACAGGAGAAATAGTATATGGACCATTTTGGGGTCCATTTGAGGTCCATGAGGAAATGGTAATGGTTTAGAGGGACTATCTTCCTGGCTCCAGTGTATCAAAAAATAGTTTGAATTGGAAGGGACCTTTAAAGGTCATCTAGTCCAACCCTCCTGACATGGCCAGGGACATCTTCAACTAGACCACATTGCTCAGAGCCCCATCCAACCTGGCCTTGAATATTTCCAGGGATGGGGCATCTACCACCTCTCTGGGTAACCTGTTCCAGGGTTTCACCACCCTCATTGTAAAAAATTTCTTCCTTATATCTAGTCTGAATCTACCCTCTTTTAGTTTAAAATCATTCCCCCTTGTCCTATCACAACAGGCCCTGCTAAAAAGTTTGTCCCCGTCTTTCTTATAAGCCCCCTCTAAATACTAAAAGGCTGCAATAAGGTCTCCCCGAAGCCTTCTCTTCTCCAGGCTGAATAACCCCAACTCTCTCAGCCTTTCCTCATAGCAGAGGCGTTCTTTCCCCCTACCGTTTTTGTAGCCCTCCTCTGGACCTGCTCCAACAGGTCCGTATCTTTCTTGTGCTGAGGGTCCCAGAGCTGGACGCAGTACTGCAGGTGGGGTCTCACCAGAGCAGAGTAGCGGGGCAGAATCACCTCCCTCGACCTGCTGGCCACGCTTCTTTTGATGCAGCCCAGGATACAGTTGGCCTTCTGGGCTGCGAGCGCACATTGCCGGCTCATGTCCAGCTTTTCATCCACCAGTACTCCCAAGTCCTTCTCAGGGCAGGGCTGTTCTCAATCCCTTCATCCCCCAGCCTGTATTGATACGAGGGGTTGCCCCGACCCAGGTGCAGGACCCTGCACTTGGCCTTATTGAATCTCATGAGATCCACACAGGCCCACTTCTCAAGCTTGTCAAGGTCCGTCTGGATGGCATCCCATCTCTCAGGTGTGTCAGCCCCACTACTCAGCTTGGTGTTGCCTGCAAACTTGCTGAGGGTGCACTTGATCCCACTGCCTATGTCATTGATGAAGATATTAGACAGTACCAGTCCCAATACGGACCCCTGCGCAACACCACTCATCACCGATCTCCATCTGGACATTGAGCCATTGACCACTACCCTCTGGATGTGACCATCCAACCAATTCCTCACCCACCAGACACTCCACCCATCAAATCCATACTTCTCCAGTTTAGAGAGAAGGATGTTGTGAGGGACCATGTCAAAGGCCTTACAGAGGTCCAGATAGACGACATCGGTAGCCCTTCCCATCTCCACTGATGTACTCACTCCATCATAGAAGGCCACTAGGTTGGTCAGGCAGGACTTGCCCTTGATGAAGCCATGCTGGCTGTCTCAAATCACCTCCCTGTCCTCCATATGCCCTAGCATAGCTTCCTGGAGGATCTGTTCCATGATCTTTCCAGGCACAGAGGTGAGACTGACTGGCCTCTAGTTCCCTGGGTCTTCCTTTTTTCCCTTTTTAAAAATGGGGGTTATGTTTCTCCTTTTCCAGTCAGCGGGAACTTCACTGGACTGCCACGACTTCTCAAATATGATAGATAGTGACTTAGCAACTTCATCCGCCAGTTCTCTTAGGACCTGCGGATGGATCTCATCAGGTCCCATGGACTTGTGCACCTTCAGGTTCCTTAGATGGTCTCGAACCTGATCTTCTCCTACAGTGGGCGGCTCTTCATTCACCCAGTGCCTGCCTTTGCCTTCTGCAGCTTGGGCTGTGAGGCTTGAGCACTTGTTGGTGAAGACTGAGGCAAAAAAGTCATTGAGTACCTCTGCCTTCTCCATATCGTGGGTAACCAGGTCTCCCATTTTGTTCTGGAGAGGGCCCACATTTTCCCTAGTCTTCCTTTTATCCTCGATGTACCTATAGAATCTTTTCATGTTGCCCTTGATGTCCCTGGCCAGATTTAATTCTATATCAGGGCTTTAACTTTCCTAACCTGATCCCTGGCTGCTTGGACAATTTCTCTGTATTCCTTCCAGGCTACCTGTCCTTGCTTCCACCCTCTGTAGGCTTCCTTTTTGTGTTTGAGTGTGTCCAGGAGCTCCTTGTTCATCCATGCAGGCATCCTGGGGTTTGTGCACGATTTCTTCTTTGTTGGGATGCATCGCTCCTGAGCTTGGAGGAGGTGATCCTTGAATATTAACCAGCTTTCTTGGGCCCCTCTTCCCTCCAGAGCTTTATCAAAATATTAGATGGATTCATTCTTCCCCTTGAAAAACACGTGAATGGGATAAAACCTGTAGATCTCCCTTTTTTGTTCACTTTGTTGAGGCAACATTTACCGCGTACAAAGAGACTGCAAGCGGGACATCTGCAAGTGCAGGGCACGGCGTGGTTCCCCGTTGCTAGATGTAGCTCTGCCGACGAGCCGTTGACAGTCTTGCCTCCACACTCTTACCTCTGCCTGCAGTTTTACCTTTCTTAGCTCACTTGGTTCCTGTCTACATATTTTCTCACAGCTTCCTCAGAAACATAGTGGTTTTCACAGATGTTTGAGTGGAGTTTAAGCAGCTGCGCCAGGTCAAAGCTCGGCTGTGGATCGGAGAGCTGAAAGCGCAGGAGGAAGGTTACAAGTCCGGCAGGCAGCAGACAGGCAATGTGCTCCCATCACTTACTTGGTGTAACATTCTCACCTTCTACCTCCCCATAAAATGTAAGTCCTTGTTCAGTTAATGTTATTTCCTTGGTATATTCTGAAACAGCACACTACCTTACGTATACAGGGTAATATTTATCTAGCGAGGTTTTTCTTAGATCATCACCCATTGGGACTATATCTTCGTAAGAAAAGTAATACAAAGTAATACCCCCCCCTCCCCCCTTTATTTCATTATTAGAGAAATCTCTAAGGTGAAACAGGGTGTACAAGCATATGCCAGAGCTCTATAATTTTCCATTAATTGATTTTGAGGGAGTAGCAATTTGTTTTCCTCTGGATTTAATTCCAGCCTGGGACACAAGGAGAAGGAAGAACAGCATCTTATATTTCTGTGCTTGCTGATTTTAATGCCTCAAACACTGTCTCATCTCCACTAACCTATGAGCTTTCAGAGCTGAACTGCCAGGTGAATAGAGTACTGCATTTATTGCTGATATAAGCTGTTAGCAAAATCACCAACTTCTCCCCTTTTTTCCTTTCTCCCCCTTACACAGGAAGCTGGATACCACATAGCTTCTCTTTGGTTGCTTCTGGAGAAATATATAACAAATATATCATCCACCATTACAGATCACGATGATACTGCATAGCTACAAAAAATATATACATACCATTATGTCACAACTGACAATGCAGATGAAATTCTCTCCTTATTATTGCCCATGCAACTGCAAGGACTTGCATGTTACATGTGTTTTTAACAATATTGTGTGACATTATCTGGTAGAATATGATTGACTATTCACACGGCCCTTCACACAGATCAGTCTTAACCATCCTTTTCAATACACATCTTGCCACACACCTGATCTTCCTTGTTCTGTTTTCAACTCCTGGGCTGTTATTTAACTATTCACTGGTTGCCTGTGTCAGATTCTTGGAGAAAGAACCAAGCAAGGAGTTTTGTCCAGAAAAGCTGAGAAACAACCAACCTCCTTCCCCCAATGAAATTGATGTTTAACAAAAATGAGCCAACGTACCTCTTTTTTCAAAGTTTCAGTGTTTTCCCTTTCCTTTTTAATTTCTGTTACTGTGTCCCCTTTGCAGATATGATGTAGAAAAAGAATAAAAAGTGAAAGAGGACAGAGGGAAGAAAAAGGAAACAAAAGAGAAAGGTAAAAATTAATCTGAAAGTTTTGTATTTAAAAATTATGGCGTTTAACTTATTTTCATGGAAATACTTACCATTTTCAGTCTTATCTGATTTGCTGTCATGAACAATAATTATGAAATAAATATTACCTCTAGACTGTACTGTAGTAAACCTGGTCTCAATTTGAAAGCAAATTGAAGCCATTCATGTTTAAACTGATTGAGATTTGAAGCCATTTGGACCAGTTGGCCTTTAAGTTATACAGTAAAAGCAAAAAACCTAGTATTTCAAATACTACTGCAGGTAATGAATAATTCATGAATGAGGGTTGAGTGCCTTAAATAAAAAAATTTTTCATTTCAAGAGGCTGAGATTGAATAATGAAATAAATACTGTTTGAGATAATTTCATCATTTATATTTTAATGAACATTACTGACAAATTATCTTCCTTACTTGGAAGGAAAGAGGAAAACCTGTGTATCAGTTAAATGTGACTCAAACAGGCCATGAGAATAGCAATGAATTTCATGATGTAAAATTAAGACATAAAGAACAGAACAAGAGAGACCTAATCTATTCTCATAAATATAGTTATTCAATTTAGAGACATACACAACCATTTCAAAATATCGATGAATATTTTATAAAATATTTTATAAAATTTTATATATTTTATGTACGTGATACATATACCAACTGATCAGTAGCTGTGCTGTGCTTTGAAATGCAGAACAGAAAGAGATAAAGAAAGGTTAGTAGGGAAGTTGAAGCAGGTTGACAAGTAAACAAAAAATGCATTTGCTCTGAGAGCAATAATCTACTACAGTGTTGTCAATATAAAAGAGCTGAAGGGCTTTGCGAAGAGTATGCTCTGCCTTTTTTTGGTAAATGAAATAATGCAATTACTGAGATTAAAAAGACCCATGATAAAACAAAAGGAAGGAGGGAAGACTTAGTAGCAAGAGCTGATTTTAATGTAGCATGAAATCTTCACAGTATTCCTTGTCAAAGCAAAAAAGCTTCTATGAGCAGAACATGGTTGCAGAGGCAAACTGAATAAAAATCTCCTTATGGAATAATGCCAAATTTAAGGAGGCAAGCAACAGTGGAATGTTTTTTTCTGGTATTCTTTAAGGAACTCTGAAGCTACAGCAAAAAACCATTCTGCCTCCGCTTTGCTTCCCGACTGTGTTAGAAGAAAAGCCATGAAGTGCTGACAAAAGATCGACTGACTCCAGATTTTTGGTTCATCTGATCAGAATAAGTGACAATAGCTTAGAGTAGTTGGGATTCTCTCATCCCCCTTAAGCACACGATGTTGTGCTTGTGCCTTCTTCATCTATGCTGTCCTTCAATTTTAAAATAACAAGGTTTATTGTTTTAAAGTATCTTGATTTCTTTGATTATAATATAATGTCTTAATAATCTGTTTAGGACTCAGCTTTTGGAGGAGGGGGGATTTTATGTGCCCTGAACTTCACCACTTATAAAATAGGAACAATAATATTTCACTGTCCAAAAAGTATGTTGACATCTTGCCAATATTTGTAAGGTACATTGAACATTTACAGTTGGAAAATGCAGGTAGAATGACTCATTTTGCCTTCATTTGTTAAATAGTGTTTGCTGTATTGCTCTGCAGGCTGCATTCCCTTAATAAGCAAAGTATGAACATCTTAATAGTAACCATGGAAAGCAATAGTAAAATTGGTAGCTTAATAGTAATCTTAATAATAACGCAGTAATCTTAATAGTAACATGGATATTTTTTAGTACCTAGAGCAGTAACTTAAATGGAAAATTAATATTAGGAATATACATTAAATCTTTCTCTTCAGAGCTGCAAGATATTTGGGAGAAGGTTCATACTTTCCTCTCTGCACATTGCCTAATTTGTTGCACTTGTGTGCAGAAACAAATAATGAGCAAGGACATATCAGTTAGGGCCAGACAGAAACACAAGGAGCTCTGTATCATGCTGCTGTCAGCTCTCTTCAGACAACCACAAAGTGCTCCTCAAGCCCTGTCTTCAAAGCTTTTATGTTAACCAATATTTTCAGTACAAATCTTACACTGGAAAAACCTAGTATTTTACGTAGTCCATTTCTTCAAAGGAAATATCTCTACATAATGAATTTTAACAATTCTTCAGTAGAAAACAAGCAAATCAATGTCGTAACTGCACCCTCAGGGAAACGACTATAATAATTTCACCACATTTATATGCAATAAAAGATAAAGTATCAGAGCTTATTGTTTGGCAGGAAACATTTATTCACACAAAATTGCACAGGCCCAATGCCTTCAGCTGGCTACAATTTTTCTTCACAGTTAATCTACTCCAGCAAAGTGAAAGGCTTGAAAAATGTGCGCACACTGAAGGGCTGCCTCCCCTTTAAAGTCGCTTACCTTGACAGAGTGCCTTAATGCGGCCTTAGCTTAAGTGAGGATCAGTCCCTTAGGCCTATGCAAGGGCCATTGCTGTTTGTCAGGGCTTTAAACTCAAGTTTTCAAGGGCATAGATGATCACATTCGCAGCATAAGGAAGCATAGACAGACCTGCAATAATTACACTAATGCTGTAAAAGGAAAAATTAGATGAAGGGCACATACAAAATGTATTCTCATTGCTTTGTAACATTTTTTGATTACCAACTAGGATGTTAATTTGGAAAAATAAACTTAAACTGTGAAGACAAGGCTTAGAGATATATCTCAATGACATATCGGTTCAGTCGTGAGGCATGTTTTGCTACTTAGCCAACAATTACAATTCTTGTTAATACACAGTAATCAAAATCTGAATTTTATACTTATTAATTGGAAGGCAAAGGTTAAAAATAGATAAAGGATCCTTATTCTGGTGTAATTGTGCCTACCAAGACATGCATGTGATTATCCTTAGTAAGTTTATAAAATGTGAACTTCATTAAAAGTAATCTGATTAAATTGTGAAATTAATTATACTCAGCAGAAGGCATCAAACTAGGAGTTTCTATGCATGTTAATGAGTGATACATCCTGTACTCTTGCTCACCGAAGTTAAACAAGCTGCAAATTCTGTACCTTAATATTGCAGTGCAGTCTTGGTCTGCTAAACATTTAAAAGATCTGTCAGAACTTTTTGAATTGTATTTACTCATCCTGTAAGAAAAAATATGAGCTACAAAGCTTTAATGAAAATAACCTTAAAACTGAAATAATCAGTCAAATATAGGTAGATTAGGAAATTATACATTTAGTTTCATCGTAAAGGACTAATCCTAATTTTTCGGTTCACCTTAAAGAACTAATACACTTAAAATAATTAATTTCTAGTGCTGACAGAAGGTCACTGAAATAAGAATGAGCTGGCACAGTCAATGAATCTGCTCTGGATCTTTTCTTTTTCTTGTGGCCAGGAGGACTGTACTATATACTTACTTTAGTAGTGGATCTTGAAGTAGCAAAGTAGTAGACCTTCAACGATCTCCTGTATCAATAGATGTGATGAAAAGCTGCTTTTCCTTATTTAATGCAAAGAAAGGAGTATGGAATATGCTGAGGATTTTTCCTTTTCAGGAAGAAGATTGATTTATGACTGTCCTCTGAGGATTTCATACTATTTGAGGAGTCCTTTCTTTTGAGAAATTTTCTGAAGCAATCTTTGGATTACTGTAGAAGCACAAAAAGGAAAAAGCAAGCCAAAAGAATCTTGTTTCGTGTTGCTTTCTCAAGGGCGTCCCTTCCATTTTGAAACACCTAGCATTTAAGACCTAAGCCAAACCCCTGGAAAGATATTATGGCACCTACTTACTGTGAGAAACTTATCTGTCAATATGAATAGAAATGACACCTGAATTCTTTATTAAAAGAATAAAGTGGAGATTGTGTTCTGTCTCTATTTCTCTAAGCAAAATGACCTCATTTGCCTCCGGCCTTTTATGCCCTTAGAAGGAAATTCTTTAGTTTTCACATTGATTGACTTATGGCTCCTGGCACACTTGACACATTTGTGCATGTTACTGCTGCTTCTGCATCATACAGCTGCATTATCTATGCCTTTTATTCCTGTTCAACAATTCTCTCTACAGCTTAACAAGATCTTTCTTGATTTTTTTAAACATTTATATTTCCTATTTTATTCTTCTTGGGTTAAGAGGCTGTCACATTCAAAATTAGGAGGTCATTATCCCACTCATTGATGGAGCTAGAGTTCATTGGCATCGAATGTAGTTTGGGTATAAGAAAATGTATATATATAAAACCTTGTAAGCGGAGGTTTTAAAGAACAGGTTAGAGAAATGCCTGTCAGGAATGATCCAGTAGCACCTGTTCCAGAGGTGTGATGGAAAGCAGTGCAAAGGGCAGACTGCATGATCTCAGATTTCCTCTCACCCTACACTTCTGTAAGCTATGTGCTCTCTTGAAGCCAATTATTTTACAGAAACTCAATAATTATTTATCTACAGAGTTGTCCAGTACAGCAAACCTCATGTCTTATGGGGCAATCCTTATACAATTAGGCAAATTCTGTTATTGATTAAAACGATATGTGTCTCGACTACTTCCATTACATTCTAAGGATTTACTCAGCATTACATAGCTGCAATGTTAGCTGTTCAGATACATGCACACATACGTGCACAAAACTGTGTCCTAATGTGAGCATACTATCCTTACAAGAAAGCCTGTAAGAAAACATTAGCCACTTATTTCTGACATATTTTGAATTTCCATGTCCATCTCCAGCACTGTCAATCTTAAAGTCAGCTAAACTCAGCAGGGCAGGAAAAATCTCTCCTTCTCCCTTTCCCTTTGTGCATTGTAATTCAAATGAACCCGGCAGAAAAGAACACATTTTATACTGTACACAAAGCCATCCAAGACATCAGCAAAGGGGAAAACCGCTTTCTTGACAGTGTGATTTTTTACCAGGGTGCTTGGTTTATAGTTGTACTTTTCTTTCTTCTTCAGCGATCTGCCAGCTTATCCCAGAAAGAGACTGAGAAATGACAAGAGGAGAAAGAATACATTTTAAATCTGAAACCTGTCATCAGTGCAGTACTTTTCAAAAACTGGACACTTCAAAGCAGGAGATGTATATTTGTACAAGTTTACATAATACCTAGCATAATAGGCCTTTAATTTTCAGTGAGGTCTCTGAACTATTGCGGTATAAATATTTAAGAATCATGTAGCTGTGTCTCCATCTCTGTGTACTTTGTCTTTAAATCTCTGGGAAACGCTGCTATTTATCACACCCAGCAGCCGTTTAAGGTTGGGGTCAGGGTGGGCTGTAGGGCAGGAGGCTCGCTCTGCCTCCTCTCATGGATAATTTACTGATGCATTTTCTCATTCAGCCCTTCTCTTAACAGAAAAGGGGGCACAGGGGGAATTTCTTCAGCTGTAAAGAATGAATTTGCTTTAGCTGCATGAAAGCACAGCCTCCAGAAGGGTAAGAAGCCCTGTTTAAAGTTGCAGGGGAGTATTCACACCATCAAGTCAGGATGTTGAGCACAGGCTCCTTCTATAATGAGCGGAGCATGTAGAGCATAATTCAGTGCACTTTAAAAAAAATATAAGTGCTTTGGATTTATGTTGTACTGAGGATTTCAGCTGTAAAAACTACACATGCATGCTATCTCTATCTCTTATCATCCTTTCTCTTCCTATCACTTTCCTCTAGCTGACGGTTTTGGACAGTTCTCAATCCCATTTGTAAAAGCTGCACAAAAGCTGCCCAGTGAGTCTGCTGTACCAGGGAGTCTGGGCTTTTGGCACACAAGGACAGCTGTGGCAGAGTTCACAGCATCACAGAAGGGCTGAGGTGGGAAGGGACCTCTGGAGATTGTCTGGTCCAGCCCCACTGCTCAGACCAGGGTCACCCAGAGCAGGATGTTCAGGGCCATGTCCTATAAGGTTTTGAACATCTCCAAGGACACAGACTCTACAACCTCTCTGGGCAACCTGTGCCAGTATTCAGATACATCAACAAGTGAAATTATTGAATCTATCCTCATGCAACTATTGAATCTATTCACATTAGATAAAACAAAACATCTTAACATATGCCTATATTACACTTTCTACAAGCTCTATCTTAAAAAAAAAAAAAAGAAAAAAAAAGGACATTGCTTCTTGTAGAAAAGCAGCAATATTAGAGTACTGTTGCATACAATGCAACAAAGAAGCACCTAAAGATAGTCAAGTGACATGCTTGGTTTGAAGCAAACAAAAAGAAAGTGCAAGTCCTTTGCTGTGGATTCATTTGAATAGTGTACTTTAAAAGATAAGCAGACGCTCCAGCACTGGCATAAAAATAATTTTATGTAAAACCCATACAAGCTGCTTTTGTCACAAAATTAACTGCCTTCAAAACAATGTTTGTTATATTTCCCACAGGTGAAGTAATGCTTGAAGTTATTATTCGGGGCATAATTTTTGTCATCAAATAAGGCTTTTCTTATTCAAAGTAATGTTTGAATCCTCATTTCCAGTCTTTATAAAACTTTGGTAGTTTTTAGTAGCCTTTGAAAGGCAATATATTACATTTAAAGTAAATTTAAAATCAGTTCATACTCCTTAAGTGTCATAGTAAGTATTCTATAAGAACGAGAATGAAGGTTTAAATGCGCACAGCAAAGTTATTTCTCTGGCAAAAATTTTTAGCGCTACACAGGAAATAAAGGAATACAATGGAGACAGCATATCCACAGCACCAGAGCCTTGGATTGCAGGGCAAAGGATCCAGGATTTTCCTTTGTTGTTCTGTTGGTCGTATGTGCAACATTCAGCGTGATCTTTCCTTCTGGAGGTAAGAAGGAGAGAAACGTAAAATGGAGAGGATGAAACCAGGATTCACTTGTAAGGCACTGAGCTCTCTGAGGGACAATAAAATAGAGATTATGTGATATTGTTAATTGTTTTTTACCTTTATATATTATTTATTGTCTGTGTTTCTGATACAAAGATTTTACATACGGTGCACGTTTGCAAATTCACTATAGGTTTCATGAAACTCTTTAGTTGTTTTGAGCTATGACCCTGTTAAACTGAGATATTTAAGTAAAACCCAGTTATTACACTTTCTGAATTTTTCTCTTTTCTTCTGATCCATTTGCTGTGGGATCTGCTTTATAACTAAAAACTATGAGCACAGCACTGATTGGCTATGTTCTATCAAAGCAACTAGGATGAGATATCTGGGAAATGCTGATCATACCCAGCTGTCTACTTGGGTTTTTTATTATTATAAAGCATAGCATGTAGGTAAGAGTTCCAAAGATATATTCATATATTTGAGTATTTGCTTATTTATATTTTTTTATATATATATAACGTTATCCTAGAATGTTAAAAGTTTATTGTCAGTTTTTGGTACTCCAGGGACAGATTATTCAAGTCATTATTTCTAGGCTTTGCATAGCTTAAGTTACATGTTCTTCATGTTACCTATGTTGTATTGGAATGGAATACTAGAATGGGAATAGGTCAAATGAAATGAAAGAACATTAAATTTAATATAATTAAAAATATGTACACTCTTTGTACAACAAATAATTAGTCAGTGAAACTGCTTGTCAGAAGATACTGTGGATAATTGCCTAATAGGATGAAAACTGTTGGATATATATGACTAATTGGAATATCATGCATAATTGCATTACCTAATCTGAAAATGTATAATGGATATCAATACTCATGATGTGTGATCAAATATAAGCTTACCCATTTAACAGAGTAGGAAGAAATATTCCCCACAGACATGTGATTGCATAATCATCAATTATGTATTTGGAGAGGCATAGATTTTAAGGCCAGGAGGCATCATTCCGATTACGTTGCCTGACCTTTGAATAAACGCGTACAGCAAAATTCCAGTAAATCATTCCCAACTCATCTCTTAGTTGCCAGCTATATTTTAGAAAGATGCCGAACCTTTTCACACCTTTGCTTTTAATATTAATTTTTCTATTTTCAGATTCCAACGTCTTATTGGACCCTTGCTGGAGCCCTTTTCTTGTTATGATTTTATTTGGAATCTTTTCTACTTCCACTTCAGGTCATTTCTATGGCTATTGTGTAGATATCTTTTAACACCATCTTCGTTAAGCTGTACAGCCGAGGTGGTTGGATTTTTTGGTCACAAGAAAATATACAAAGTTTTTTATATATATATATATATATATATATGAATTTATATATAAACTTCTGTTTGTGAGTCAGAAGTTTATATGTTTGTGAATCAGTAAAATCTTTAAATCTAAAACTTGCTTAAATAATTTTGAGGTTTTTCAATTCAATATTGACTTTTTTCCAATTTTAAAATGTTAGTTGGTTAGTAATAGGGGAAAAATCATTACACTGAGGAAAACCTACTTCTTTTGACATTTGGAAGAAAAACAGAGAAGGCTATTTCAACAATTTTAGCTCTTCTTCACAAAATTTTTGCATTAAAAAGTATATGAAAGTAATTTGTCCTTGTAAAACGATTCAACTTTTATAAAACCATATTTTTTGGGATTTTTTTTTTTTAAGAAATAGTCCAAATCAGTATTACAGATTTAAACATTTGTTTCTCCCTACACCATGTAATCCAGTCACCAGGTCAGTTTTGTAGCTCTTTTCAAAATGTCCTTCAGTTTGTCACCATCTTTTAAGGATTGATAGCAGAATTGGACAAATTACTCAAATGATAGTTTCACCAGTTCCTCCTAACACTCTTGTTCCAGTTCTCCATTTCCATCTGATGGTCTATGAAATTAATTTTTCCTCTTTTAGCATTTATTCTGTGAGGACCTTTTTTTTGTTGCAAACGTTCAATGGTGGCACGTTATTTTCCTTCTGCAAATAGAGATCACACAAGTGCTTATCAATATGGACTGTAGGTCTGACTTGTTGGTATATGGTATACCACATCTATGAAAGGTGTGTCATTAACTAGTAGGAAAGGTGTGGCTACTCTCTGGCAGTGACTTGGAAATGTCCTTCTAAAAATATGAAAGGTCTAGTCATTATCTTAGTCTCAATAATTCAATCTTTCAACAAAAGTATATTTGGTTTAACATTGCAAGACATGTTCAAGGCATTTTCAGAAGGAATTTTTTTTTTTCCAAAGTCCTTTTGTTTCTCAGTGTGTAATACGAATAGGAGACTGTCATAAAAATGACAGGAAGTGATACAATATCTTTGAGAATTTCCTGTTCTCAGAAACCTTATTTCTGTCTGTAAAGGAAGTTAGATATATTTTTGCATATCTTAAGGAAAACATATTATTTTCATACCATCAGCTATAATTAAGATTGTATCAGAAATTAGTAGCTCATAAAGTGACAAAGATGTACTCACTTCTCAACAGAGATTTGACAACTAGTATTTAAACTAACAGATTTTAAGAACTATTTCCCAAAAAAGGAAAAGAATAGTTTTTCTAATTACAGTGTTTCATCCTCAAAGATTTCAGGGTACCAATCACAAAGCTGCCTATAAAATACAGCTCTTTCTACAGCAACAATATAGCTCAAAAAGTGTGAAATATACAGCTGAGTATTGGGCAGTTTTATTCGTATTAAGCATGTTCAGATATAGATTTAAAACATCTTTGAAAATCCACCTAGGTAGATGTCTACCTTGTTCTAAGCAGGAAATAGATAAACTCTCTTGAAAATTCAGCTCTAGGGATTCATTGCAGTGTCCTTATGTCTTTCTTTGTCTCTCTGCTCTCGGTTAATCTAGGATATGTATTGTCTCACTCAAAGAAATTATTTGTTCTGACTCATTTTGAATAAGGTTATGTAACGTGGTCTTGCAGAAATAGGCCTATCCTTTTGA
Source organism: Calonectris borealis (assembly GCF_964195595.1). NCBI lineage: Eukaryota > Metazoa > Chordata > Aves > Procellariiformes > Procellariidae > Calonectris > Calonectris borealis. The sequence goes on from NC_134314.1 coordinate 86,275,599, forward strand.
AGAGAAATACTCGTTCTGCTGAAGTATGTGCACATCTGTTGGACCAGGCCTCCAAGAGGTGTGATTTGATTTTGATATCTCTGCTTTATATTTTTTCTCCCTTATTGATCTTCACTAATATAATTTTTTCTTCCATATTCTGTGTACAGTTCTGTTGTTTCCACTTGATTTGATTTTCTATCTGCAAAGAAAATGTAAAGTATCACTGCTTTTGTGTGCTTGAATTTTTGAGAAGACAGAACTGAGTAGTAGGTATGATCGATCTAACTTTTCTTGCCTGATTTTTCCAATTTGTGTTTGGTTTATGACTGAAATTTGAAAAGCTGAACTACACAGAACAAGTTAAAAATCTTTATTTGAAAAGAAATAATTTTGTTGTAGAAGCGGCTAAAATTTTTACTGTGCAAAAAAATTTTTTTTTTTGTCAAACCATATAACTTTCTTCTAAACTGCAACCTTTGTCTTGAGTTCTTGACTACAAAGATATTTAGGGTCGTTAAGCTTTTTCATTTACCTTGAACTGAACGTACGGAAGTTTGCCCCCACTTTCACCTGTCATTGCTTCATACAGCTCTGTTATGAAATACTTGAAATGTCTTTTCTGAGCACGTTGAGATTCCTTGGCATGGGAGAGCACTGTATGACTCAAAACCGGTGTTACAGTTTACTTACAGAAGAAACTCTTATTACTATGATCTTTTACTGAACCTGCCTTGAACACCTGTAGTTGCCTTTTTTTTTTCCCCAGATGCCCCTAATGATAAGAATTGGAATATTTTTAGCAGGCTTGTTCTTTGGAGCATATCTAACATAGTGCTAAAGGTGCATGGTGAAAAAGGAGAAATACTTTGCTGCAGCAGAAGAAAAACATATGCTAATACAATGCAACAGGTTGCTTAAACTTCCCAAAGAGAGAGATCCAGAGCTGCCTGAAACTTCATCCGTAAGCTTCTGTGCTGCTGTAGGTGCCACTTGTGAGTTATTTTACATATAATTTATTATTTATGTAGATTTAAGTGATGGATGATGACATATTTAGCTTCAGCCTGATTGCTTTGTAAAGAAAAATTTTCTTACAGAATATCAGGCAAAAGCATGGGTAAGTGGCTGAGTAACACCAGGTGGAGTATTTGAAATGTGTGACTTATGCAAGTCAGTTGGAAGGGGAAAATCTTGTCTCTCCCACCTTGAAAAAGAAAAGGAGTTGGCCTACATGCTCCTTGGTCTTCCGCTTACTTCTCGTGCTCTGGACTTCGGCTTTCAGGTTTGATCCTTCAGTTGAAGGCTGCTACGTCATGAAATAAATTGAATTTGAGAGTCTAAGTTTTCTAAATTCTTGGTAATTAGTTATAGGTGGCAAAATTTGTGTCTTCAAGATATTTCTCATTTTTTTCACTCTCCGTTTTGTTTTCCTCTGTCTTTTCTTTCTGTAAAGCTCAGACAGTATAAAAAAACTGAAGGCAAGTTTTTGGGATTTTCATTCCCTCCCATTAGCTTTTTCCATCACAGTTTTGTTTTTAAACAATTTTTTTTTCTTCTTCTTTAACATATTATTCATTTTTGTGTGTTATACATTGTTTTAATAAGAATGTCAGATATTCTCAACATTGCTTGTGAGTCATAAAAATATGAAAAACCAACAAAGGAGTGGAGAGAATGAAGGTGCAGCATCTTTCTCCTCTTTTTTTTTTTTTTCATTTTTCTATATCAAACACACAGATAGCTATCTATCAATCATAATAAAAAGTGAATCCTCAGAGTCAGACATCTTAGAATACTTAACAATCCAGAAAGGAGGACAGCACCGAGCAACTATGAAATGCATTAGAATACTCCTTGGTTATTTTTACCTATTTTAGACAAACACATTCAAGGATCACTATCACATTTAGAGAGGTTCAGCTGCATGTACTCCTATGGGGAGGCAGAGAGTATTGTCACCCTGTATATGCAAGGCTAATTACAGACATCGAGCTTGTTAAAGAAAATGGAGTATCTGTAGTTTTCCTATGCCACACATGCTTAGAAGGTAACTGGTGTAATTGTTTGTCCTTGATTTCTTTAAAGAAAAAAAGGCTCAATAGGATCCTTTGGTTACACCCTGTGTTATCTGATGTCTTTTTTTTATTAGATATTTCAAATGAAATACTGAGCAGCGGACTAATCTTGGTATCTGCTTGTTTACATTTCTATCTCCTTTAATTGTTTCCCAAAGCGTTCCACAGGTATTAATTTCAATTCCTTTTTGATTGGAGGCATCAATATTTGAAAACAAAGCACTTGCATTTTATGAGCAGCTCATCTGTAACCCAAATGAGTAATAGATCTTTTTTAAAGATAAATATTTACATTTTAATTTACATCAAAACAGATCAGAGGTTACAAGATATAATAATTATGAAAGAAATAATTCATACAGCAAGTCTGCATTTGTACTCTGCTAGTATAAATAGTCTAAAAGACTTTGTATTTGATAAAGATCTTTTTTTTGTTGTTGATGTTCCAAAGACAAGGTACAAAGATACTTCAGGTTGATGTTAAATTAAAATAACTTGTATGCAAAAATTATTGATAATGGACAGTAGATGCTACACAGAAATAGTTACCATATAGACATACAAACTGAATTTATGCAAGTTATATATATTCTTGTGGTTTATCATCTTCAGGTAAGTACATCATTTGATGCCCTGATGCTGTATAAAAATTAATTAAAGATATTCTTTATCGCTTGGGCTATCAGCAGAAAAAATCCTCTAGAATTTCAGTGACAAGTCCACAAACTGCTCAGTAGAATCCCATCTCTCATGCTAGCTACATCGTTCACAGGAATGAACAGAAAATCTCTTATCCTTCTCTTACCAGGAAAAAAACCTATAATATCTGGCAAATCTTGATGAAATTTGTTCAAAGAAAAATAGGCATGTCAGGTTTCTCTGGACAGATCAAACTACAACCAAAAAAGCTCAGTCAGCTCCAGATTGTTAAGTGCCTATGCTGTTAGGTTGGGTTTTTAAAAAATATATATATTTGTTTGAAAGACACTTTCAAATTTAGTTTCTTTGCTTTTGTTTATACTCATATCAGTATACTTATATAGTTAAGAGATGCATCCAACTGAGGCAAGTATTCTCTGCTCCAAAGAATGCTCTTCAGGTACTTCAAACCCTGACCACTAAAGAGAGTTCTTAATCTTGACATTCAGGTTCAATTTTTTTCTTTTTTCAGTCCAGATTTGTACTAATGGAGACTGTGCTTGCTTTGGAGAGATCCAGAGGTGAGTGCAGCAGGGCAGTGGTCATCCTCAGATCAGACTGGCATCACCAATAAAGCACCCTCCTTGGGACAAAGTGGTGTCACCCTGTCACACTGCTTTGCAGAGCTGCATCTGGTGAAATGTGGTTTGTACATGTGTGTACACTAGTGCCCATGCTCAAGGACAAGTTCTTACTAGCTGGGTTCAGAAAGGCATTCCTTTCCAATTCTTCTCTGTTAATATTTTGGTTAGTTGACTTAGGCTTTCAAATGCCAAATTAAATTATGAAGAGTATGCTTTTCCTACTATGTTGTAGACATACTGCTCCATTTTTATCTAAATAGAAATAATTGCTAATGGATTTGTGAAAAAAGGAGGGTGTGGGGGAACCTGAATAAATGTGAAGGATTAAAAGAAGTTGAATTTGTACCAAATCCCACCAAAGTTCCCCCTGAATTCAACAGGACTAGCTCATGGTCTTCAACGTTATAACAGTAGCAATAATCTCTTTTTGTTAAATGGCGTTGTTCCGTTTTTAAAAACATTGCTTTTCCTTGAGCTTTGCTTCGAAGCTGGTTGTTCTAAGTTTTCAGAGATAAGTACTGTTCTTGAATTCTGTCCAAGGTATGGTAATAGCGACATGCTTTTTGCACTAATGCAATCCATCCCTTTCTGATAAATAAGGACTCTGAAGGTGCCTTAAGAGTTTGTTGTCTCCAGACCATTATTCACTTTAGAAAACATATGTTCAGTATAAATTATTTCTCGTGGGACCATGGCAGCAATTCCTGATGTGGATAAATGGTAACAGATTGATATTGATAATCTATTAATTTTAAACAGATTCCATAATTTTACACATTTAAGAGAAAAAAATTCGTCTACTGATCAAAATTCAGCTTCAAATATATTTTTCAAATGGGATGCAATGCTCAAAGCATGAATAATAATGCTATACACATAGATTACATGCAAGTTTTTGAAAAAAATTGCCCCTGTTGCACACAAATCCTAATTAGGAACCTTTCAGGGTTTATACATTATACTGTTTCATAAGTGTCCACAAAACTAAGGAGTTTTCAGTTTCTAGTAACTTAACTTGTGTGATTTCTTATTGCAGATGTAACTCAGAAGGAACATTCACTTTATTCCTGTCATGACTCTACCATCAGCAGATGTTGGGGTTCATCATGAAAACTACTTAATGGTAGGAGACTAATCCTCTTATGAAACAAAATCAGTCCCCACATTGCAGTCAGGAACAGCTCTGAATTTCTGGTTTCTTAGCAGGAACTGTGTAAAATTTGAGAATTATTTTCAGCCTCTAGGAGCTCCTTAATTTAAGGAGTAATTCTGAGCCAGCAAAATCTAATAGTAGCTGCAGATAGAAAGCCATGTGGCTTGGAAACTCGGCAAGAAAAATTGAGAAATGGATGAGGAAGTAGCATTTTGCTGGCAGTGAAACACCTGCAAAGGCAAAGCTTTAGCTTAGAGCAAGGGAAAAATCTTCAAACAGGAAGCAAATGCCCAAAGAAAAAGACGCCATCTTTTATACTGTGCTGGTGATACCTCATGTGGCTTCTTCGATTTGCCAATGAACATTTGACAAGCAAAGACTTAGCTTCATCCAATTCCCTCAGCCCTTCCTCCCACCTGTTGGGGATACCATGCTTCTCTCTTTGGGCAAAGTTTTCTCTACTCCCCTTTAGACTGTAGGATTGTATCTTTTGTCCTATCATGAGCTGCTACCTATACCTTCTCCGACACTGAACACCACTGAAGAGGCAGGAGCTATCTATTAAATAAATAAGCAAGTGGCTTCCATATTACAGTGCAGCTGCTGCCCTGAGCCAGCAAAAAACAGAACTGCAATATTTTAGGAGACAAAATTTAGAACAGATTTTGCAGTTCAGATTGCAGATGATGATTGGGAATAAAATATTGGTCGATATTCGGTTGCTGTCTCAGCTGGGATATAACCAGAGTAACAGTCTCTAAGAGAATAGGGAATTATTCATTGCTACTTTAAAATATTCTAGAAAGTAGCCTCAAGAGCACCTTCCTCAAACATAGATGTTGTAACTTGAAGCTTTTTTTTCTCTCTCCAGTGCGGTGAGTCTTTATGTAGGCCATGAATGTGGAACGGGTGTTGGACGTGAGGCAAAGCAGGACTTTGATTCCTCCTCTCCAGCCAGTACATTAACCATTGTGGTTTTTGGCGAAAGGGCAGCAGGATCTGTGAGGCTGTGAAGGGAGGCTCATTCTCTGGGACTCTTCAGGCTGAGAGGCGTTGGAGGCTGTCCAGCAAGCAGCTGCGATAGTAGGAAGGAGTAATCAGATGGGTACATTTTCCTTCCCCCCTTGGCTGATGCTGAGCTAACAATGCTCTGGTTTTGCACTTCCAAAATATGTCCAGATGTTTTCTAGGCACCTAGATCCTGGATCTGCTGAGGCAACCAGCCAGGTATCTATGTCTGTTGGTGGATTTGAACCCCATTCTTATTTTCATTTCCTTCCTTTACCAGCTTTACTTCTTCTGATTTTTGTTTTGTCCATTGATTCTTTTGTGCCTCCTTTGTGTTGTCTTCTATTCTTTCTTTTCATATAATTATTTTTATCTATCCATCTGTCCTTATTCTATGACTCCTCAAAGATTACTCCATTGCCAAAATCTTTCTTTACAATCACTTTCAAAGAAAGAACACTGTTTGATCCTCTGCTCCTTGAGCTTCACCCTGTGCCTCTTTGCTGAGCCTTTCTCCACATTTACCTTTCTCCAGCTATGGGATCATTCACTTTCTCCCTTTCTCCATTTCATAAGGTCAGTAATTATCTTTGTATTTTTTGAGTTCTGCATGTATAGTCAATGAATCAGTAACTGCTGGATCCTCACATCTCTGAAGCACATGCAGAAGATAAGAGTAATTTTCAAAAACTCAGATCAAGCAAAGCTTTCTGTCTCCCCTCCCTCTGCCTCTACTCTCCAAAGACTGTGGGGTTCCTACTGCTGCCCTCCATCTCATTTTCTAGACTCTCTTTTCCCCTGATCACTCTCCTCTCTCTAATCATGCTAATAGAGTGCTCTGATTTTTTCCTACTAGCCCATTACCCAAGGTAATTCGGTCACAGGAAAGATTTTTTGTATTATTACTATTTTTATCTAGGGCATTCATGTCATTAGAAAGGTGTGAGACGCTGGCTGCCTGGCCATGGCACCCTTTGGTGCAAAGATGAGAGGCAGCATGACATGAGAGCATAATGATGAAAGGCTCTGTCATGCTCTTGGAGCCAGCAAACACTTTGATCACAGACCAGGTTGTAGCAAGGGAAGAGTCAGCATCAGATGCCCTTGCTGGTAGATTTTAAGACTCTGTGGGTGGATAACAAACATCTGCTTGATGCTTAGATCTGACCTCAGGTCAATTTGATATTCATTTTACACCATACCCACCTAAGATAGGATATTCATCCCTCTCTTTCGAGATTTCCTTTCATACTGCCTCCACTGAGACTTCTTTTTCCTCTTTCCCGCTTACAATCCATCTTTCCTGTTGCTTTATAAATTTCTTCATTTTCTTTCCTTCTATCTGATTCAGGATATAATATTTTCAAGTCTTCTGTGTCATTCTATTCTAGCCAGTCTCTAATTTGCCTCTCTCTTTCTTACAGTACTGAGATGTGGTAATTGCTGAATTTGTTCCAGTGTCATATAGTCCAAAAAAAGTTTTCCCTTTAAATACTACAGGGATGATTCTGATCTCATGGTGCTGAAAACCAATTCAGACGATAATCTGAAAGGCATTCCTCTTGGTTTATTGTTAGTACAATGAGATCAAGCCCTTTGAACACAGTATACCTGCAGCATTTCATTTTCTGTTTCAAATGCTCTTAAAACAGATTAAATAATGTGATATTGACTCAGCTAACTCTTATGACATTTTACAAGGGAAGACAAAGCTTGACAATTTATTCTCTGGAGATAATTTATTCTTTTGGGGTAATCAAGACTAATTTTAATCCCTAGACATCAGTGATCAAAATACAAATATTTATTTATCCATCACTTCAGGCTTTGTCCAATATACAGACTTTGCTGTCACAGGAATATCAGTAGTTAATGTTCTGTTCTACTGCTTTTACCACAAGAGCAGCAATTATAACACTGTTTGAAGACCTTGTATTTCAGTTCCCTGATCTACTTGCAACTCAACTGATTTGATCATCTGTATACTTGACCTGACATACACATTTCACTCACAAACTTTAATCTTCTCCTGTGGCAAAGCTAATTTTGGATTCTTTGTTCACAAGGTGTTAGTCAGGATTCAGGCTTTGAACATACCTTCTCTTCTTTCTTAGGGAAGCTTGTTGGGGTTTATTGCCAGATTTGTCTTGAAAGTCTTCCACAGTGTCTAGATCTGTTTAATCTTTTGTCCTGAAACTCAGTCCATTCTCTCTTTAAGTGGAATCAGGGCTCCTCCCCTTCCTGTGATAAGTATCAGGAGTCTCCTCAACTTAACTGCCTAATAAAAACTTCCTTAATACATCAAACTCTCTTCTCTGTCTTTGGTAGCTACCTGGATTTCTTCAGCAAGCCTTTCATTTTTTAACAAACTGTAGATTAAAAAGGAACTTTATACAAATATCTTAACAATTAATGTCTTTTAACTGAGATACTGCTCAATAATAATCAGTCATTTGGGGCTGACAACAGGTTTGAGATGGCTGATCCCCAAATTCTTTGGCATATCAAAAAATGTTTTACAAAAACTTCTGCAAGACAAGCTAATGAGTTTTGGGTAGCTTTTAATTCAAACAAGAGCACTCTATATGCACAATACATGAATGGGTACAGAACTCCTTTCAAAGATTTCTAGTGACTGTGATGCAACACCTGAATTTATTTGTCATAGCTATAGATTTGATAGATGATATTCATAAGGAGTTCTTAAATAGATATCACAATGGTTTTCATTGTAATAGTTATGAAGATTATGATATTATTACATATTAAACGCAGTGTGTTAGTGACAATGTACTTCAGGGATAAAGTTGGGATTATATTAAAATAGTGCTTGTTTTCACAAAAATTCTTATTGTATCCCACAGATAGGGAAAAAGAAAGAAGGCATTCAGCAGTCTTAGGAAGTACAACATACTAGCTTCTCACTGATTTATCTTTTCTAAGACTATTGATTTAAACAGAGGTATGAGAATAAAAGGAGAACAATGCAAAGAGGATAGGAGTTTTGTCTGTTTGTTTTATTTTTTCACAATACAGTTTTGCCAGGGATTTTTTGACTGGTAAGATTCTAAGGCCTAACGCTTATCTAGTCTCCCAAAGGGCACAGTGAATGGATGACAAGATTACCCTGAGATGCAACAGTTAATACTAGAACATTAAAAAAAAAAAAAAACACTCATGCCTGAAGGTTTAGATGTAACTCTATTAGGATTAGAAGGAAATGTAATGTGGTGGGCATATTTTCATGCACAATTGGTTGTATCTTCCTATAAAGCTTTTAGTACTAACCTGTAGAAATCGCATATTGGACTGGATAAGCTATAAGTTGGAAACTCTCTGACAATTTTCTTAATTTATGGACATATGTTGCTGCTGCCTGAGTTTGAATTTGCTGTGCTACTTGGAACTGCAACAAAATTATCAGTGACAGAAGACTGTGTGTATGTGTACGTGTGAGGGAAATTACCTGCCTCTACTGACCAGAAGCAATTCTTAGTTTCATTTACAAGTGACTTGTTTTATGGGATGTAATTTAGCTGGACAGTGAGAGATGCTTACCATCTAGCTCACAGCATTTGCTGCATTGGAAGTTGATTCTGCTTACTAGGATGATTACAGTTTCTAGAAAACCTATTTCCACATAAACCATTGATTATTCATGTTTCAGTAAAAATAAATGGATGAAATGGAGGTTCACAATATCAGAAGGGGAAGCCAGAGTGTGAACAGAGCCAAGCACTAACCACCTACCTGTTATGCAAAAAAATATGACACTTCTGTGACATAGGAGACTTCTACCTCAAACTGTGAGTCTTCTGCAGATGACGTCTAGGTAAGCAGGTGCCCCCCCGCCCAGTGCATGGGCTAAAGGAGAAATCTGAGTAACAGACTTGAATACAATATTCTCAGACAAAAGATATTTATTTTCACCTGTATTTGCAAAGAGATCAATTTGAGACATTTTTTTGATCTAGAGAACTTGGAAAAGACGTTGAAAATACAGAATACTGGGAAATAAACTAATAGGTTTTCCTCCAAAATAACCCATGTGTATTGAATGGGTATATAATTAAACTGAGATTACAGTATATTTATTACATTATAATGGAAGTCCCATGCTGTTCAATTTACAAACTGATTTGGAGGGAAAATAAGCTTCAAGGGTACTCAAGTTTCTTCAGCAGTCTCAGAGCAGCAGGATTCTCTTCCTACAGCAATCGGCAGTGCAGCTACTAACAGTGCCGGCACTGAGATGTCAGAATCAATCACTGTGCCTTTTAGATAACTGGAAACCACACAACTTACTTCCCAATCTATCAGTTTTGCCATTGGTGGAGCATATGGTGGCTGAATGATATTTGAAGGCTTTCTTCCAGCCACGAAGGCTAGAAACCTTAGATATAATTGTATCAGTCCTTAGCACAAAAGAGAGCCTGAGAGGACTGTAGAGCTGACTGGTTGGACCATTGAACAGAGTGTCATATTTTTAAATAAAGACAATAAAAATAAATAAAGTTCCCTCATAACTGGTGTCCTGTTGTGAAAACTGTGTAACTTCCCACTTACAAAGAAGCTGTACTGCAGAAAAAAGACTCCATTCTGAAAATAACGCTGGAAAAAAATAAGCAAATCAGAAAATACATCTCTTTTATACATCATATACTATAGCAGAAATACCAGGAAGGAAAAACAAAGAGGTCCACCAGTCCCAAATAAAACTTGACTTGTTAGACATACAGAACAAATCATAAAAAATACTTTTCTCATGCTACTGTAAATTTAAAGACAGAAAGTTTTGTGGAAAAAAGAATAAAATTGACAGAGCATGACAATGCTTCTTAGAATAATCTTCTGCTTTAAAAAAAATTCTCATTACAGATATTAATGTATTATGTTGTCTGATGTTATAATGTTTTTTCAAGATCTTACTAAAACCAAAATCAGTGTATAAATATTTCAGAAAAATTTCACTGGTAAATAGGCAACCTTGACTGACAATGTAGTTATATTATTCATGAAAGTGGGGGATTTTACTGCATGTTTAGACTACTATTTAGATTTCTTATATGAGCGGTTGCTAAACTACTGTTATAGAATTTTGCAATAACTAATTATTAAAGCACCACTGTTTATACTGCAAGGTTTACTTTAAAGTCAAGCCACTAAAAAAATGAAATAAGACATTACAGAGAATACAGCAGGAGCTTTCAGCATTTAGTAAATCATATGGTTTTGAATTTCTTAATCAGAATTGCTTCGTTGCTATAATGTACAAACCAGGGATTAAGGCATGACAATGAAAGTAAACACTTAATCAGTTATCAAGAATGAGAACATTAATAATGATAACTTCCAAGGACAACTACAAGTGTGTTGGTGCAACAGGAGACCTGGGATTGGACTCAGGTAATATGAGTTTAGAGGATTCCTTCTAAATGTCTTAAAAATAAGTCAAGACTTAAATGATGTATGTATGCAAACCAGGAACTTTTAATTGTTTTTCTAATTTCTTAGCTTCTCTAAATTGCATCAGGGAACACCTATTATTTGTAAAAGTAGTGCTACAGTAACTGTAAGGATCAAAGCATGTGAAGAAGACAACATTTCTGGAGAAAATTATACCTTCTGTAGCAAAGATGAAAGAGAGGGAAAAAAACCAAAAAACTCACTGTGGCTCATAGTTTCTTCATTAAGTTCTCCCATGTCTCTCAAACATCTGAATTATTCCAATAATTTCAGCTAATCTAGTAAAGAGATATGTTCTCTCTTACTAATCTTGCTCTTCCATTTTTTCTTAATTTGTACATATTCTTTCTTGTCTCCTTACCCACCTTTTGTTGAAGGGAAGAACTCTGAAAAGCAGCTGCAAGATCAACATTAGTGCTAATTATATGCTTCATTGTGCAAAACCGTTGAAAAGTCACATGAATTTGAAGAGTGAACAAGACAATTTGAAGATGAACAAGACTTTTTCAGGAAAAAATAGAGAAATAATCAAATATCCCTGAAATTCTAAGATAATTTTTCTATTTAACTACAGAAGTTAATTTCATGGGTAATATTCAAATGATTTATTTTATTCAGGTGTTTTTAATGTAATATAATTGCATTATGTTTTATTAGATCCCTGGAGACTCATCAAGCTTTTGATTATGTTGTATGCCTGTGCCATGAATCTGTGGGAAAACAAAGAAAGAGATCTCTGCATCTCACTGGAAAAATATCTTTTCTCCCTAATCCCTTCCTCATATTTACCAATCTGAGAAGATCAGGCGGTCACCCTATCCTGATGTCTGAGCCTAACCTTTAGGCTGGGAATATTTCATGCGAAAAATTGACATTATGGGCATTTAACATTCTGTGAAACCTTCCCCCAAAGACTGCAAAAAGCATGAAGTGCTTGGTGGCCTCCAGAAAGGATGAAGAGAAACAAATACAACTGTATATGGATTTAGCATTTAACTAAAAGTCCAGTCTGACAACAAGGTATGATATCCTGGAAAGGAGCTTTCACAACCTTTTTTTCTTTCTGTTTGCTCTCAAAATTGCATATTGCCCTTCCAGCCAGCAGTACCTGCGAGATAAGAAATACAGTCTATAATTCAAGCAACAGTTAGGGCAGGTCTGTGCGTGCCCCTGTTGGTGTGTAGGTGTGTTACAAAGGAGGCACAAGGACATCAGAAAACCCTTTGGAGGGACCCGCCACTCAAAAGAAGAGCAAGCCTCATTCACACCATTTACTGGCAGCAGTTCCTAGACTGCACTGTTCCTCCCAAACCGTGCCCAGCTGGCTCAGATCAAACCTCAGGCAGAGGAGAAAGTGCTGAGGAGGATATGTGTGGAAGTTCATGTGCTGAGGGCTCAAGTCCTTTCCTTCTCCCTAGGTGGTTTACTAGAATAGCCCCAAACTCCTAATATCTCAGTCCACTCATCTTTTCTTCATATCCCAATTAACTGCAAATAAAATGATGGATTGTAGCTTGTATTACTACACGTTTTCCTTTCCCTAAATTATGTCAGCATTCCAAACAATTTTCCTGGACTGCATGTTTCATTAATTTTGCCCTTGGTATGTGGATGAGTATGGAATAATCAAGTAGTAAATATAATGATCAGTATATAATTATTATCTTTTAAAAATAAAATTCCTAGATATGCAAAAATAGCAAACCACAGACATTAGTAAATTGAAAAAAAAAAGATGTTATAAAAGCAGTAAATCTTCATTTAATCATTCATTGCATAAGAAATCGCTCCTCATCACTCGTCGTCATTTCTCCTTTCTCTATCTTCTTCTCTTTATCTTTTTCAGTTTTAGTGTATCCTTACTGAGAGTCAGGGAGCAGACTTGCATCCAGTACTCAACATGTGGGCACTCATATGGACATTTTCCATTTTGTTATTTATGACTTTCCCAAGAATTCCTAACATTTGAGCTTTTGACAACTACTGGAAATGCAGAAGCCCTACTTTAAAGTCTTAAACCAGGTATTATTATAAGACCATTCCTTCTCTTTATCTGCATAGAAAATGGGATGGCTGTATGTTTATGTGGGGAGGTGAACATTTTACATTAAAATTTCCTTTTTTGGCTGCCGAATGTAAATACATAGACAAAATTAATCAGAAGAATGAGGTCTGCTTTTTTACTAGTCTAAATGAAGAAAAAAAAGATGCTTAGTTTCAGCTTAACCCATTTCATTATTTTTCCTGGAAACAGCTTCATTTTGCAATATATCATACAAAATATTTAAAAACAAGTTAAAAAAAAAGAATAATAGCTAATTTAACTGCTATTTAGAACCTGACATCTGTTTTTCACTTAGTTGTTCGTTAGTTTGTAGGTTTACGTCATTATCAACAAAGTTAAGAACAAAGAAAAGTTCTGCTATCTGGCTTCTGATTCATTTTTAAGTGAAATATTCAGCAAAAAGTGAGAACATAAAACATTTAAAACACGGAAAACTCCAAATAAGGAGAAACTTTCTACTAAACATATGCACATCAAAGAAGAATCAGAAATTAAGGATTTATATTGGAATGGATTTGAAAGAACCATATTCACCAGATTTCTGAACTTCTCACAGCAGAAGGTCTTTGCCAGCTGTGTCAGTTCTCAGGCCATGGTGATCGAAAAAGTTTGGACTACCGTTTTCTACAACTGCTGGCTCCAGTAAGATGAACTGGCAGAATAATCAGGAGATAAATTACTTTCCTACTTCAAAACTAGCACTGTATGAAAAATATGTAAGCTTTCTACAGACAGCAGGTATTTATTATTTCATTAAAATATGCAAATATATCATCCCTAATCAAAATATGCCCTAAGTCAAGACTTTCCATTAAAGCAAATCCTCCTATACATTTTTGATTGGGGAAGGAAAAATGTTTGAGACAAACATTTTTCTTTTTATCTCTGCAATGTTTATAACTCTGCACAAAACCGTTTGCATCCCAATTCCTTTGTGTTTCCCCAGTGAGTATATAATGACTTCACTTAAACAGCTCACCTTCCTTAGAACTGTTGATAAAATTCTGAAATTCCCTTTCATTTAGCCATCAACTAAAAGTACTTATCCAGCCTCTGGTTTTAAAGGTTGCATGGTCCCTTAATAGCAGTAGTACAGGCACCTGTGTCACACCAAATTTTTAAGCCACAAGTTCTTCTTGGCAAATATGTTTTCATTGCTTCTTGATCTCCTGCAAAGTCAGCTAAGCTTCCATGTAGATTGTTGCTTAGGGTAAGATTAAAAACAACAGAAAAGATGCTTTACTTTAAAGCTGTTGTTTCTGCTGGAACTCTACACTAAAGAGCAAATCGTGCATTAAGGGGAAAAAATCAAACAGTTGCATGGGGGAAAGGAGAGGTGAATATCTACTAAATTAGCCAGTGATGACAATTATCTGTTCAGAAATTATGTGCATATTAAGTGCATACTTTTTCCTTATTACCTCTCAGAAGATTTTCCGAATGGCAATAATATACTCTGCTTTACTGTTGGCCCAACTTCTCACACTGTCAATACTTACAAAAACGTACAACACACAGTTTCATTTCTAGCAAAGGAATCAGGAACTTGGGTCTTCTGTCCTGTGCTGAAGCCAGCTAAACTAACTTGGTTGTGGTGGCACTGTACCCTCAGTAAGCCATGTTCTTCACAGGTGGTTTAATGTAGCTTTGGTGTAATGCTCCTCCATAACGAATAATTCATTGCTTCTCATGACTCAGGGTATGTAACAAAGAAGGAAATCAGTATCACAACATGATTTTTTTGTTACTATTATTTGATGAGATGGCTGTCATTTACAGGGAAAAACAGTATGCCTTCACTAAGAGACACAAGACATCGTGTATATGCTTAACGGGCAAACATGATTGAAAATATCATCTTCCAGAGACTATTTATTGGCATATGTGAATATTGTATGTTATAGCTAATTAGACAAATTAAATATCCTCTTTCTTGATTTCCAATCTGAGAATATCTACTAAACATATTTGACATTTCAGTAGAGATGAGGATAACAGGAAATGTGAATGCTCATTAACAACTTCAATTTTTATAATAGTAAAGAAAAAATGTAAACAAATCTTTGTATATATTACTAGATGCAAATGTCATCCAGGTCTTTGTCACTCTGTGGTGGACACTGATCTGTTTTTTATTCCATCTCTGTGCTAAGATGAGAGAGTTTGGATGCTTGGACAAATATGACTGGCAGTCAGAAGTTTTGTGGTTTCCTCCACCACAGACATCCTGCAAGCTCCTTCAAAGGCAGCTGACACTTTTTTGTCAAAATCTTTCCAGGTGCAGTGTGATTTTTGGCCCTTAAAACAAGTGGTGCATCAGGCTTATGATGGAGTCTGTTACAGGTGCAAACATTAACAATGGATGTGATGAAAGACCTGGCCATAAAGACATGCTGTCTAACAGATTTCAAGCAGCTCTGGGTAGGACAGATACAAAGGAAAATAACCACATATGGGCAGTCTTTGCACCAAGGATGGAGATTTTTGGCCTAAGCTTCAGTTTGAGCGTGAGGCAAAGGACTAGCTGCTTGTCACCCTCAGTACCAGGGCATCGTGTCTGGGGAGACGGAGGAGCTGATGGTGGTGGCTTTTAGGAGCAGCGTGGGCCAAGTGGGCTCAGACTGCCCACGGCTCAGCACTGCTGAGGAGGGCATGGTTAGGGTTCAGACCCTGCACAGCCTGGGGAGTCAGACACCTCCAAATGGGCTCCAGGCCCCCGAGGAATCTCCACTGGGAATCTCCATTAGTGAGGCAGAGAAAATCCTGAGCATATTCACATCTCTGTGGATAGTAAACCCATAGTGTGGTGCATTATTCAGGGTGATGTCTTCATGGGATCGCTGGCAGGAACTCCTCTTTTTAAATGTTTGAATGAAAGAAGGAGGAACTGTTGGTTCATATCCCAAATGCAATAATAAATGGTTACAGCACTGGGAAAGCACGACTCACCTCCGTAGATGTGCCCTAACCACTAGGCAATAATGAAAAAATGCAGCCAGCCACCACCACTCTTTTTAAGACTGTACCAGCTGAAGAAAGAAAGAAAGTGAAAAAAAGGGAACAACTTAGGGACACAGGGAGAAGCTGTAATCCTGTAACCTAGTAGATTATTGGTTTATAATCACAATCTCAGGCAGTAGTTTTCAATCTAGGTAATAATCCAGAGTAAATTACTAATTCAGATGAACTTGATATCCCAAACAGAAATGATTCTTTGAATTGAAAGGATTAAGGAATTGGACTTGTAATGTCTAAGTGTTCTTGAAGGTAGAATTTCTCTGCCATCAATATATTTCATGAGCAGTAATAATATCAAGCAACAATGTAAGTATTTACACAGGAACTGACTATTGGGGATAGCGGTGATTCATCATGTAATATAATTGAT
The DNA here is from genome assembly GCF_964195595.1 of Calonectris borealis. Lineage (NCBI taxonomy): Eukaryota > Metazoa > Chordata > Aves > Procellariiformes > Procellariidae > Calonectris > Calonectris borealis. Next base: position 86,292,019 of record NC_134314.1, read on the forward strand.
TTCTCCTTCAGCTGAACAGAATAGTGTTGAGGCCAACAGGACAAACATCCACTGATATAACATCTGTGTCTTACTTCACCACTCTAGGAAGTTAAAGATAAGATAGTGAGTATGATTCTGATTCTATAAAGAGTAGTTTGCAATGAAAACACATCCTTGTAGGCTAGAAAGTACATCAAATGACTCCTAATTCAAACATCTTTCCGCTTTCATCTACTCACTTGGTTTGCCTTTAGGAAACACCAGTTTTACTAGATACCAAGACTCATTCCATGCTTGATACAAAAGTGCTCCAAACAACTGGTAGTGTAATTACCTATATTTTGGTCAATAACCCCAACCAACTCACAAGTGTTAGTTACTTCTCAACAACAACCCATAAGAACTAAAACAAAAGGCAAGCTCTCTTAAAAGTATTTGTGCAGCAGATTTTCAGGTGTGACAAATGACGGGGAAATTCAGCTAAGTACTTCCTAGTTCCTAGATCTGGCTGTGTGCCCTGATCATGTCCCAGATGCATATGGAATGAGACCCCCCAGGTATGTAGTCATTTTTGTGTTCCCTTTTCCATCCCCTGTCCACCTCCATTGACATCTCACCCTCTGTTCCAGTATTCATTGAAATAAAGCCTGGGAATGAGTGCTAGAAGGGAGGCACAGTATACCTCAGCATGTAAGATAGGCACACCCTTCAATAGGTGTATGCTCTATTTAGAGGTCAGAATTAGTAATCAGCCAGTGCAGTTTTAAAGAATTTGGTCCTTGCATGCTATACCATGCATTTCAGACTATAACTATACCATGAGCAGATGTGTCTCTTTATAATAAAGCTCAAGCTTTTTAAAAGGTTTTTTTTATGTTCCTTTAAAAATCTTTAAAAATGTGGAAACTCAGCAAGACAATCAATGTTAGGTTCTGCCTGGATTTAAATTAAAGCTTCATGTATGCTTCATTTCAGCACCGTAATCCTAAAGGGATAAAAAACAGTGATTCTTTTATCACAACACTCTCAAGATCAGGTCGAGAAGAAGAAAAATGTCTTGGAAAATAAGTGCTCCTATCTGACTGCTAAAATCAAAGGCTTGTAATCTAGCCTTAGTGACAAACTAGAGAAGGGTCTTTAAAATCTCTGCTGCCTCCTCCAGTTATTGCCCTGCTCTCATATTCCAGCATCACCTCAATGTTTTTTGTGATGGATCCAGCTACAGCCCAATTTCACCCATTTCTCAGTCACTGAAGTACAACTGCACCATGGCACCTTCTTGGTGTTATATGACTCCCAGACAAGCTGTATCATCAGTGTATCATAAATCATTCTACCCAGTCTCTCACTGGCTATTCCTAGTGTTGCTGACTTCTCTGTATGTTACTGCATATGCATACACTGAATAGGAAATGCTGATACATCTTCATCTTATGGGCTAAGAACACCCTTTATGACCCTTTCACAAAGATCTCTAAATCATGATTTTTGGGTACACACAGGTTTTACTACTGCTTCTCAATAACATGCTATGCCCTTCATATTTCTAAAGATTTGAAGTGATTTTGGTGACCTTAAAGGAGCTGCATTATCAGGAAATGCCAAACATTTGTCACAAGATTATCAGACATTTTTATAAAAACATAGATGCTCGTAATTATTATGCTTCTGAATTACAGCCTGAAAATATAATATCTTACCTTATACAGAACGTTCTAAAATGTCATGAGCTTGCATGTCACTGTAAGCAAAAGTACAAACTAGGAGAGCACAATAAATGCATAAATTGTATATATTGCTCACTGTGGAAATACTCATTATCGAGGATTGAATAAGATGAAAACAACGTTGTCCTGTTTTTCATGACATACTAAAGGAACAACAATAGATGAAGGTTAATTAATATGGAGATTTCAATTACAAACTCCATACCATATTTCAGATTCAAGTATTGTGTGATCTTGATTAATAGCAAAATCTAAAAGGTTTTTCTTTCACAGCTGATTTATGTAGCTTCAGCTCTTATATTTTCCAGATGATTTCAAATTTTCTAGTTCACTGGCTGAGCCAAAATGACACATTACTTACTATGTATTGCACCAACCAGAAAATATTACTTGTCTATCCATCTAAATATGCAGTTTGTTTAAGTTTTCTTGGTTTGGGTATTTGTTTTCCTAAGAAAAATCTACTTGCCCTTTTATTAAAACAGTTTTTTGATAATTTCTGTCTCTAAATGATTCGCCTTAGCTTTTCTCGATGATTTGCTTCAGTGACAACTTTAGAGAGCAGCATTTGTGATATAAAAAAAAATTAAAGGGGTTGGCAAAACTTCAATCCATTCTTCGTCCTTCATTTTCAGGAATGAGAGATTTTGAAAAAAGAGGTTTGCTCATGCGTGATCATAAAGCTGAGGAGAAGAGATGGAAGATGAACCTAGATATAACCCAGACACAAATGACTCAGTCTTCAGATAGGTTCACTGACTTGGCCTTATCGTGGAAACTACTGAGGTCTTGAAAATATTTTTACTTTGAAGTTACTAGAGATAGAACAACAAAAATCTAAGCAGTATAGACTGGCCATGAATAAATTGAAGCTAACAAACAGAAGGTTACTAATGATCAAAGGAGAGAGGTTCAAGGTGGAAAAAAAGTGGCCATTTTTACATGAAGTTTGATACGCTTTTGTCAGTGCTATATAAAACATATCTGTGTGAAGGATCAAGGGGTGTGCTCTCCAGTACAGGGCCTTGGGCTGAAGCGTAGAACCAGGACAGAAGACCATGTTCAGCAAGGGGGGTTGGTACATTGTCCTTGAAAGTCAGTCCCACACTGGCTGTCCTATATAGAGACACTGCTCCAAATAAGTGAACGTGCAGGGTGGCAGTTCATGTAATTTCTATAACTCAGTGGGAAGGACTAGTTATTATACAAAAGCTCTCAGGCCTCAACCAGGTCAGAGTAAGGCTCTTTATAAGGCTTGATGAGCCAGAAGTTCCTTCTCGCCCTATGGTCCTTTTCTCGATGTACTTGATGCTCAGGGACATCACCTGAGGAGTCATCTATTATAAATGCAAGATTGCTCAATAACACAGATTAAAGTAAGAATTTCAAATTGGATAATAGATAAGAGATTTCAAAGGGCCCCAGTGATTAATTTTTCTATTAGGTAAGTTGAAGTTTTTTCATGACAAACACTTTCTTTCTTTGTCCCTCAGCACCTCCTTTTCAGCATGCACAAGTCTTGCACAAATGTCCTCTGTGGCTGCCCAGTGCTGCTCCCTTTCCTTCAATGTCAGTTTGGTTTTGCATGCTGCGTGCAATCTAGTGGCTGGATTTCTTCTATCCCATTCAGAAGATCAAACTACTGATTAAGAAATATGGCATGCTCTATAGAAAATAGATGTAGCATTCAAAATTCAATTGTTCACAGCCACTTTTCTCCTTCCCCTTCTAACCTATAAAGGAATTGTGTCCAGCCTCGGTCACAAAGGAGAAAATATTGCCTAGGCTTCTATCTGTCTGCATTAGCATGCTATTTGATTCTGCACCTGCAGCTAGCAAATAAATGGAGAGTATTAACTGATTAAATCACGAGGTCCTCAGACATCTTCCTCTGTCGAAGACCTTCTTCACTAGCATTTCAATTAAATGATTTGGGCAGATTGTCTGTGGCTGCTAAACAGTCTCATTTCCTTAAGCTAACACATCTTGTTCAGTGAAGATGCTGTTGTCAGCCAGGCTTGAGTAGTAGAGATGCAATCCGAGATATTTTCTACCAGTGACACCAATTTCTTGCCTGATGCTAATCTTGATAGCTTGTTTCCTTCTGCTGTTAAAGATCTCAGTGACAGACTATCACAGTGTAAGTTCTTCCCTTCATTTATTTCTAAAGTGTCTCCTTTTACTTGTGTCCTAGTCCTATGAAGCTACAAGAAGCTCTTTTTTGAATAACGGGTTAGAAGTACCTTCTTGATATTGAAATTCCATCCTTTATTTAATCTTTTCCCTTCTGTCCCCACCACAAAAAGAGCATCTTTTTGCATACTTTCTCTCAGCAAATAAATAAGACTCATGTTTGTGCCGAGGGGAGTACCAGGCTGGACATTCATGTGTTTCATGGGAAATTCTTCAAGAAAACCAACATAGAAATGCCCAAGAGTAGCCATCACTAGTAAAAGAATATCAGTAACAAAAGCACATCAGGTATCTTGGTCTGTCTTAGATGATTACTGGAGGATAAGGCATACTTTAAAAGCTAAATATTAAGGCTGCAAATAAGAGCGCAGTCAGAGTACGGGAGAGGATGCTGGAGTTATGCGGTAACTTGGGTTTCCGTGAGACCTTGGACAAGTCATCCTTCATCCATGCCACACCACCCCGGCGAGCAGCGTCGGCCAGGCGTCCGCTCTGCCTAAGGGGTGCAACAAATCTGAACTTGTGGTGATGAAGTGGTTTGGGGTGACTCGCGTGGCAAGTGCTATGTAACCATAGGTGACAGAATAGATCTCTTTTATGTGAAATTTAGGTGTTGACAATTACAGCTAAATGAAATTGAAGTACTGCCTTGACCTTTTACTATTTCACGATGACTGGCTTAATCAACAACCTCTGACATCTTACATAAAAATCAGCCCTTTCTTACAGTAGAAGCAGATTGAAATGCAATTACAGTCATACTTTGTTTACAACTGGATTGCCTCATGAATACTAAATGATTTTTGAAGTTCTGAAAACAAATGGCCTGTATTCACCTTTCCTTTAGCTGAATGCTATATATAACATATATACATATGTATTATATATGTCTCAAACACTGAGCTCTCATTCTTTGAAGGATTTTTTCAAGTTGTATCAGTTCTCTGAAACATGGACGTGTGAAACCTCCTTTTCCATGTATTTTCCCCGTGCCTGAAGTTGCTGGCTTTGCAGTGGCTGTTGTAGATTGAATATAGTGGCAGCAGTTTGTGGCTGTTTATTCCTAAGCTCAACCTTTGCTTTAGAAAGACTTGCAGAGTGACTCCTATGAAGCCAGTGATTTTGGGGGGCTGGACTCAAACTTGATTTAACCCAGACTTTCTCTGGCACCTGCAGTCATTCATTTCCTGGGTTTGCTTCCAGTTCTTCTCTACGTAAGCAGCATACCTTACAGGAATGTTATAAATGGCCCTGATCCTCCAATAGCTTATTTGTGATTTTATGTCATATATTGGGCCTATGTGTCTTAGATTTCTCTGGTATAAATGGGCACAAACCTTGGGTCTCTCAGTCTCACTCACTTAGGGCTGGCTCTGTATCTGCCATCTTTGGCAAACTGGAGCCAGCTGCCGCTGTTCTCCTGAAACCAACTCTGCTCCTCAGAAATGTCTCAAAGCTGCCCCAATCCTTTGTGAGTTTCACTCAAAGTTCAAAGACAAGCAAATACCACATAGCTGGGAATTTTTAACTTTTAAGTCTTCCCTCCCTATCTCTTTCAGCTATGCAGCTAAAAGTAGTTCTCTGCTGGCACACCTTTTTCAGTGTATCTGTTGTTCAGTTAAAATCTGGTCTTTATGACTACTTGCTTCATTAACTTATTCTTTACCTTCTTGCCAACAGATGGAAGGAGATGTAAGTAAGAGTCATGTCTTGTCAAGGTTTACTATATATTAAAGTATTCAGTAATACTTTTTAATTTACCTGAATTAACAGGAAGTATATAGAGAGCTACTTGAGATGACCACATCTGGTACAAAATATTACCTCCTTTTAAGAATACTGCTAGAAGATAACTTTTGAGATCTTTCTAAAACTGGTTTTATCAGATGTTTTATTTTAGCTGAAGTTATTCTGATTCTGGTCATGCAGCCTTTAAATGCTGTCGTGGTTTAACCTGGCAGCAGCCAAATAGCCCGCAGCCGCTCGCTCACCCCCCCCCCCGCCGGGTGGGATGGGGGAGGGAATCAGAAGGGTAAAAGTGAGAAAAACTCGTGGGTTGAGATTAAAGACAGTTTAATAGGGAAAGCAAAAGCCGCGCACGCAAGCGAAGCAAAACAAGGAATTCATTCACCACTTCCCATCGGCAGGCAGGTGTTCAGCCATCGCCAGGAAAGCAGGGCTCCGTCACGCGTAATGGTTACTTGGGAATACAAACGCCATCACTCCGAACGCCCTGCCTCCTTCTTCTTCCCCCAGCCTTATATGCTGAGCATGACGTCATATGGTATGGAATAGCCTATTGGCCAGCTGGGCCAGCCATCCTGGCCACGGTCCCTCCCAACCCCCTGCACATCTGGCAGGGCATGGGAAGATGAAAAGTCCTTGACTAGTGTAAACAATACCTGGCAACAACCAAAACTTCAGTGTGTCATCAACATTATTCTCACACTACATCCAAAATACAGCACTATACCAGTTAATAGGAAGAAAATCAACTCCATCCCAGCCAAAACCAGGACAATGCTAATATGCAATATGCTAAGAGCACAGCAGCAATATTTATCTGAACATCCAACAGTATTTATACCTTGTTTCTGGTAATGCATTTAGCATGTAAGTAAAATGTTCCATTAAGAGCTCCTAGTGTCACAACTTCAGGACGAAAAACTTATGGTTCATTAGCTATAGCAATATCCAGAGCATTTCCTGGAAATGGGTTATCAAATCTTAATTCTTGTCACTTATAGTATAGATTAATTATTTAAAATTCAACCAATTTATCCTCAGAGTCCAATAGACAGAGCTTTGCCACTGAGGTATCTGAATCTATTCAAGGAAAGACTCCTAATTCCATACATATTAAAACACACGACATGCTGACTGTGTTACAGGTTTTACAACTGATTCAGAGTGCCTTCCTAAATAACACCGGATCCAGATTAGGGGTAATATTGTAATGATATTCATAGTTGTGGAATATGTCCTTCTGAACAAGGATTGTATTTAATATTTACTGCAGAGTAGCAATACAGATTCCATTCCAAGAAGATGCTATGAATTTTGTCAGGAAAATAGTACTTCTAACAATTTATTGTAAGGTTGCATTTATGGTGCTTACAAATTTTTAAAGTATATAAATTTATATATACTGCTAATAACAATGATTTGAGCTATACTATTTAAATTTTATCATCTAGTTGAAGAATTTTGTAATTGATAAAATAAGCACAAGAACTTGAAATAATGCTTTTATGACATGATTTTCCTTGACTGTCACAAATACGTATCCATTCAACAGGTACAGGAGCATATTATGGATTTGTTCAGAAATCATTTTTTACATATATAAGCTTTGACATTTCCAAGAAGGCAGGTTTTTTTTATCTCAGATAACCAGCACGTAAGATACTATGGGGAGCAAGTCTAAGACATAAGATACAAGTAAACAAAGAAGCAGAATCAGAAACACTAATTAGTGTAAACAAAGGAAGGATAGGACTGTAATGGGGGCTATCAGGCTGGCTGAACAATGGGTTCTTGTTGGACCTCAAGACATAAGAGGGAAGTTTACAGAAAGCAGAAACTAACTCAGATTAGAGGGGAAGATGAGAGACTAATAACACAAAGGGACAAAATCAGGGAGTTCAAGGCACAAAAAAGACAAAGCTAGCAAAGGACATAAAAGGTAACAAGAGGGGCAATATAAGTGATAGAAGGAAATGCCGTGGGAACATACGCTGTAATATATGCTGTAGGAAAATGTTACCTTACAGTTAAACAAAGAGGGAAATTTATTCAGAAATGGCATCAAGAAGGTCAACAGATATATGACAATCCTTGCATCAATGTTTTCAGAGAATGAATGACATTAGCAATCAGGTGACTGACGCAAGTTCTGTTAACGACAAAAAGATATTACTTTAGCCTAGAATAAGGAAAGCAGAGGGGTTAGTGAACACCTATGGAAGTCAGAGATTTTGAAATTATTTAATATAGTAAACCTTAACTTATATAATTTAAAAAGGTGACCTAAGCAACATGTTTTAGTGATTACTCTCAAGAGCTTTTGGAGTATAGTGAGATACTAGATGACTGAGGAGGAACAAAATAAGACTTTTCTTGAACAAAGAGAAAGGCATGGTCTACAAAACTGAATTATAAATTAACCACGTAATTTTAATTTCTCAGAAAAGTTCTGGGAACAAATGAGTACCAAGAAGAAAAAAAAGATGATCAACAGCCAACATGGATTGTTGAGAACAAATCATATCAAAGAAATCTGATTTCTTGCTATAATAGAAAAATAGGACTCATGAGTAGAGAAGCAGCAGCAGATATCCATTATCTAGATGTTAATCTGATAGTGTTTCACAGGAGAGTCTCATAAGCAAGCTAGGGACATGTGGTCTAGATGACACTATCAGATGTTGGCTATGAAACCTGTAACTGAGCCCACTGTCAAAGGGAAGAATGTATGGACTGAATTTCTACAAATGTCTACTGACTTCAGTACTGCCTGCTGTAGCTAAGCAAAATGAAACTGGAAGAGAATGGATTACTGGAGTAGAACTGAAATGGATCTTGATAAACTAGAGAAATAGCCTGAAAAAATAAGATGCAATTCAGTAAAGACAAATGTAAACTTTTCTACTTAGTCATGAGCAATCAGCAGCAAAACTAAAAGCTATGAAATGTCCGATTTGGTAGCAGTGTTACAGAAAAATGGATTACAACCTGAATATGACTCTAACATTTTTGGAAAAGGCATATAAATGGATAAACAGTATGTATAAAGTGTAGCTTAGTTGTATCTTAAGTTCATTGTCCAATTTTGGATGCTGTAATTCATGAAAGATATTGATCAGTTGGACACAATCCAGACAATGATCAGAGGTTTAGAAAACATCAAAAACAACAAAAAAAGTTGAAACAGGGTTGTTTAAAATCTAAGGGAGATAAGGAGGAAAGTGACAATAACCTTTATAAGCATAAAAGACTGCTGCAAAGAGGAAGGGAACAATTTGCTCTTTATCGTGTACAGAACAAGAAATAGTGTGCTTAAATGGCAACAAGAAAGATTCAGTTTAGATGTCAGGAAAACCTTTTTAACAATAAAGGTAGTAATGCACTAGAACAAATTGCCCCAGAGGCTGTAGAAATCATTGGAAGTCTTTGAGAATAGGTTAGACAAACACCAGTAAAGATCACTTAAAGATGATCTGGCCATGGAAAAAGATGATGTGCTGTTCTTTTCCAGGCCTATTTTTTAATGTTTCTATGGACATGCTAGAAAAGGATACTGGCTATGGACCAAAATTATACAAGGTTGTGTCAAGTATAGCTGAATCCTGTAACGGATGTTTAATGCCAACAGCAGGGAGAAGGAGCGTGAGTGCTTGCCAAGCTCAGCAGAACTCAAGTTCAAGGATGGGCTACTGCTGAGGTTAGCAAGAAATGGCTGCCTTTCACAAGGAACACTCCTGCTTCTGAGACAGAAGTTTCCGCCTCCTACCGGGGGATCTGGGAGGGCTGTCTCCACATCCCAGTCTCCTACTTTATTCCTACTGTAGTATTTCAGTGGTAAAATGAGATCGAAAGTTAAATGTACTCTTACTGTATTAAAATCCCTCCCTGTTATTGAGGTCTGTGTCTTTAAAGACCATCTGGTGATCTAAGCTGTTTTATAATGCTTATGCTAGAAATTCATCTGAAAAAACTAAATTCCTGTGACTTCTTCCAGAAAAATGGTTTCATAAGCAGCTGCTAAAGAACAAGTCACAATTCCTAAGTCTCTGCTGATGACTTGCTGTTGATATATTCTTGCTGTTAATGATATGCAGCTCATTCTATATTACTTGCTTCCACCATGAAGCACAAGGCCTCCAGAAAGACCATCTCCATAGTCATCCCAAATAACTATTTTACTTCATTTTCAAGGTTATCATTTTAGATTTCATAGGAAGCATAATGGGGGAGTCTAAGTCCAAGAATAAGAAGGTCACTTGGAGTCACCCTTTCCTCCTTCTCAGATGACACAAAGAGCTGGCTAATGCTTGCTTCCTTCTTTTCTCATGTCAGTTGTTGAAGAAAATCCAATACTGACAGAGTCGTGATGTATGTCCAGCTTTGGCACACCATCCCTGCTATCTAATGTATTATTAATATTTTAATAAAGCATTAAATTTTTTCCTCAGTCTTACCAGAATACCAATTTTTCTCCATTTCCCTTTCTCAGGATCCAAGCTCTATCTTACAGCTCAGCACACAGCAATCTCCATCCTACCTCTTCAGCTTGCTCAAAATTTATTACTGACCCAGATGTTTCTACTTTCAATATATTCCGAACAGTGATGTAATATACATAATTTCAGTCCTCTGCCAACAATTTTAAGGCCACACTCCTGGCCTTTGTTTATTTGATACCTCCTACTGATAGAATTTTGCTGACTGCTGTGCATGTGTTTTGAAGGGGAGATCACAGGGAAGTGATCACAGTTTCAAGTGCTGGTTTATATAATTTTCATGTGCTTTCTCACAGCACAGGATACTATCAGGGCAACTGCTGGTTTATGAGAAGAAAAATAGTATGTGCATTTTTCATGTATAAAAGAAATAAGTTCTAGAAAGCCTCTACTTAGGATGACATGTTATTCATATATAAAAAATATTTAAACAACAGTTGTTCAAGAAAATATTTGTGAACCCTGAAAATTTCATCAGCTTTGGCATGAATAATGGTTACCTCTTATTTGCTTTTGTGAACTATTCAGCAAACACTTACAGATGCTACACAAGTTCAATACATGAACAGTATGTGAAAACCTGATGATGAAAAAGGGTTACATTCTCAAATAGCAACCAAAATGCGTGTCACCCAAAATGCAACTTAGAGGTAACCTGTAAACATCTACTAAGTGAAAGAGAGATGTAGAATCCAACTGTACTTAGTAGTAGTGCACATCTAAAGGGTAACAACAATTTGAGCTTAGCAACAATTGCCCAGCATAACCTGAAACTAAATTATGCAGCAGAAAATCTTACAGGATCCAGTGTCCAGGTGCCCACTCGTTTACTACAGGCTGCCTGGAAACTGTTTCATAAATGCTGTCAAAAATAGGGGACTGAGCTGAAGAATCCAGACTCTCATCTCTCAGAGGGTTCAGGGGTAGTTGCATTCAGTGGCCTCACTGGCTCTAGTTACTAAGGGAAAGCAAATTAAAAAAATCCTTTTTATATTTTTTTCAACTCTTTGTAAAATCCAGACATACTGTTGAGCAGTGGGGGATGTTAAACATTAGAAGTGCCTATTTAGATCTTTGGCTTAGTGTGCTCATGGAAGTCTAAGGGATCCAGCTGGTACTGAGACTATCCCTGTGCTTTAAAGGAAATGCTCTCTTAAATAAAATATTTAGTAAGCACTGATCATAAAATTAATTCAAAGGCATAGTCAAGTACTGCCATGTGTTAATATCTATGAAATACCTAAGAACATGTTAACAAATAGATAGTTAACCATCACAAACATTAAGCAGCCCCATATAAAGATTCATTTTATGTGTAAGGAGGAAATATATTATATTTATTGCAAAAATATAAGTCCCAAACACAAACTGTGCTTCCTTCATTTGGAAAGTCCATTAATTTAAAGCAAATAGATAAATTGGTTTGCTTTTTCTTTATTTCTATATGCCTTTTCATCTCAGTGGGCTAAAACCCCCCTTCACTAACTCTCCTAAGTAACTATCCTATTTAAATAATTTTTGTTATTGTTTAATTGCAGCTACTATTGAGATGGAAGGTGTTTAAAAACACACTAAACCAGTGAAGACTTCAAGACACAAAAGATTGTAAATGCTTTCGACAACATCAAAGAACCTGAAATGGGAATAGAAGTTCCTATATATCAGTTTGGCTCCTAATTCTTTACACCAACAAAACATGCCATAGGATGATCATTAATGTCAGAAATGGGTAAACTCTCAAGATTAATGTCTCCCTCCCTGGGAGACGATAGCTACCCATTCAACCTTATAGGAAAACAGTGCTTTAAACAGAGTCAAGGGGTTGTTTGTTTTCTATACAGTCACTGGGACCACCCCTTTGAGTATTTTTGCAACAGCTTTTTACTTAACTGTTAAAATGACCAAACTAAGCCTGTCTGTTGAAACCAGGAAATAGAGACAAATATGACCAAACCAGATGGTTTGCTTTCCTGGAAAGATTACTTCAACTCTAGGATTTCTGGACTTGTTCTGCTAAAGAAAGAAACCCACCTGGGACCCTCCCATCCTATATTTTTGCGCTTCTATTCTAAACCTGTACTCTTGGCCGGACATTGGTATTGAAAGCAGCTCTTAAATATTATGTTTGAAATTCATGCTTAATTAAATCCCAATTCTGGTTGTTGTATTGCAGCAAGGTTTTATGCAATTTGAAGTTGCATCTTCTAAGCATGCTCCCCAGCCATTTGGTTTTGTAAAGTGGGATTATGGTGCCATGCGCAGGCATGTGGGACAAGAGAACTATCTAATGAGCTGATGAGAGTGACAAAAGGAAGAACAAGACATAACAGTGATAGAGTTTAGGCTGCACACATGCTAGGCATTTACCCAAGAGAGAGATTTTAAGCATTTCAAAGAGTGCTTGGATTCTGTCTGTGAGATAATTTAATATAGAATTTTATGCCTACATTATTCATACTCTGGGTATATTGATTCTTTTGTGCTTAGAAGTCATTAGCTATGTTTTGTTACTTATGGTTTATGAGCCACTAGCTGCAAAAAGGAAAAACTCTATGTGTAAAACTCAGGGGATGAAACCTTAATTCCACTTAAATGAGTTTAAACTGTGGCATCAGCACAGGTGTAGGTCATTGAATGCTTTTAGGAATCAGGCCAAAACCATTCCAGATTATCTATTGGGGTGAAATTCTGCAAAGCCAGGAGCCAATATGAAAACTCAAAATCTGGAGCTGGAGGCAGGAGAAATACAAGCAGCTGAGAAGGAAATGACAGGTTATGAGCTGAGGGGCTGCAGAGTGGTTCTCTTCAGCCTCTGCTGAAACAGGCGTCTTAAGCACAACTCTGCATATGACTTTAACCAAAACCAATTCCCCTAGCTGATCACAGTGGTGTGCATCCCCACTGGCAGTTATGGTTAGCGTGTATGAGCTTTTTCATTCATCACAAGTTGGTTTTTTTTTTTTATTGTAAGCACTTTGGGTGTGTTTGAGAAAACTCACCCTTATCCACTCGAAAGGATGCAGACTGACTGGATGATAAGTAATGAAGAGGAGAAATCAGAGATAGAAGCAAGGTCAAAACCACTAATCTGGGAAGCATTACCACTTAAAGTAGCTGGTTAGGACACTCAAGAAACGAAAGCAGATATCAGGTGAGATACTAGGTAAATTCTTATGTATTTCATTAGGACTAGCATGTGACAGGACTGCACAGTATCCTGTGTGGATATTTCTGTTCCGGTATGCTAACAAGCCTAAGCTATGGATAACTTGTGTCTCCTGATGATATTGTTTATGTGAGTAAAATTAATCATATTTTTAAGGGTTTGTATGACTTAATATATTTTCCTAGACATATTTTTAAAATATTTCAAATTAGCTTGTTAGAAACTTCTGAATTTTTTTTAAATGTAGAATGAATCTATTCTTTTCTGTATCATCTTGAGATTTAGCCTCAGCACCGTAAAAAATATCTCCTTCCACTAGAATCTTGCTGAAAAAGCCACTTACTGGAAGTTTCTCATGCAACGTATACTGATCGATGCAGAAGAATGATGAGGAAGTCTGTTTCTTTGTATTACTTTGAAGGTATCAATATATCCTTAAAGATCTTCCAGAATAGCATCTGTGGTTTGGAAAAAATTCTCTGAAAATTATTGTTTTAAAGGTGTAAAATTTTCATCTCCAACTTTTAAAATATTGTAAGAAACTGTTGCCTCTGGTAGAACAGAATGAGCCTATGTATTCAAAATTTCTAATAGTAACTCAGATTAAAGTTATTAAATTTGTTTTTGTTTTGATATTTATTAATTATAAAAGGAAACTAACTTTACAGAAAAAATCCTTTTTTTTCTTTCAGATGGCTCTTCACAAATGACATAGTGCAAAAAATATTTTAGTTGTGCATTCCAACACTCTATAAGATATTAAGAAAATCACTTTCTGAAACAAGAAAACAAACATTCTTGTCAGGATGTCATTTTCCCTGTTTATTCAAAATAATAAATTCATTTCACATTAATAAGTGAAATGAGCCAGATACATCAGAAGTAAGAAAGGTTCTTCAGCCAGGGAAAGAGCAGAGATGCAGTCTGAAAACCAATCTTGATGATTGGTAATTTATGTTCCCCTCATTAACTGAATCTATGGGGCTGTTACTCCAGTGAGAAAACGCTTTGAAAAGTGTGGAATAATCAACTGCAAATTCTGAGTAGGTGCATATGGACTACATGGATAATTACATATCTCTTGTCAAACGTTAAGACATAGGGATACTGATTGACCTTTGATTTTTGTTTTTATTTAAAAACAATTTGAACTGAAAAGCCAAATCTCACTGTCTTGGTCATTAGACAACCATCTAAAACAAAACAAAACAAAAACAGTCTGTTGGTTCTTCCAAATATTTACCTCTGATTTGTGAACAGAAGGGAAAATAGCTATGTTAAGTAATAACTTGGCACCCACTTCCCTTCCATCGAGACAGTTTCACAGCTGGCAAACAAATTACTCCTTTGCGACAGTGCTTTAGCAAAGAACTCTTGTTCTGTCTATTTTGGATGAGAGATGGCATATTGAATGTGTCAGGCCTGGACTCTGCACCTTCCTGAAATCTCGTGAAAACCTAGTGCCTGGGCAGCTCCGAGTCAGATGCCAGCAGTGACAAAAGGGCCAGCTAACCACTTGCGGCTGCCTGACTGGCAAGCTGTCATTCTGCTGTCAGAGAGTAATCAATTTGATAGGCCTTGTCACGCAAGAAAAGAAGTGATTATGGAGAGAAAAACAACAAACAGAGCTAGGCTTAGAGCAAAATAATCAGTGCCTCTAAGATTTTAAATTAACATCACATTTAGGTATCGTGTCTCATTACTTGGATGAGATTATGAGCAGAACGCACTTGTTCCATTCAGGTCTACACCTTTCTAATGTGGTTTTGGGGTGAGAAATTCTAATATCAGCTCAGATGCACCATTTGGTTCATAGCTTTGAATGTCGCAGAGACACCACAGGCATCCGATCCTCATTGCCTTAAATAGTCATTATCACCCACCCACGTGAAGGAAACACAGAGAAAGTGTAGATGGCAGCCCAACAAAAACGCTTGCTCTTTACCTCCACAGCACACAGACAAGGAGAGGCAGAGGTTTTGTCCCATTGGTGGGAAACTGAAGATATCGGAAGAGAGAAATTAAGAGCATAACATGTTTATTCCCTCCTTTCTGCCAAGGAAACACACTGAGGAGCTCTGTGTCAGCGTTCGTGTCGGTGGACAACCAAAAAATTACGCTTCCTTTCTTGCTGAGTTACTTGAGGTAAGGGAATAGGAAACATGGGGGATTCTCATTCTTGGAGGATAAAATGTTGATCCAAACAACCAAGTCCAAAATGCGTGCTGTTTACCAATATCTATAAAGCAGGTAGGGTATGTTGCTGAAAAAATTGCTAGAAAATAATAGATGTTTCAGTACCACTTACAGTTGAATACAGTGTTAGTAAAACAGCTAATAAGAAAGTCAAATATCAGTAAGGTATTTGGGTGGGGAAATGGTTAGATCCAGCTGACTTAGATGCGCCTGGCATGCAGGCACCAGTGCTTGATGGTGATTCTTACGGTCCCGCCTAACTCTCTAAATGCTGAAGATTTCACGAGTAGAATTTTCCAACCCCCTAATGAGCAGCCACCATCCTGGCAAAAGGAGGCACAAAGGCCTCAAAAGGTCTCCTGATGTGGTGTTCCACTATTTCCCAGCATTTAGGGGACAACCCTGCAGGTGTGCTCAGCACTGTAGAAATTGCCATTTTCATTAATTACTACCCCATATAACAGCAGAAAAAATAGGTTCAGGGGCCTCCTCAGCTTCTCCTTTATTTCTCAGCTGTGCCCTAACCTGCGTGGCTAGACTAGCTTAATGCTTGTTAAAGGAGAACTATTTTGTGAGATGGCTGCCTAATAGATAGCAAATAGATGGCCAAACACATTATGCCATCCTTGGAGCAGGGATCTGATGCTGCACCTCCTGTCTTGCTCCGTTACTGCTTTTTAGAAATGAGTGAGAGAGTGTCTCCCTTTTTTCTTCCCCTTTCTCCCCAGCCCCATTTCTACATTTCTGCCCAAAAGTGAGAGGTGAAGATTCGAATCTTTTCAGAATGAGGAAAAAGAACCAAGATCCTGGGATGCTTGTTTCTATCTCAGCTGAGTAAAATCACAATGAATTAAATCAGTTGCTCATAAATGTTTATTTCTCATATATAGATAGCATTTACCATGTCCAAAACTATGTTTCACTTTTCAGCTTTACTAGAACTTTTATTAGGCTACTCAAAGACTTTATTAGTGCTATATGCAGTTTTTCAGAAGGAAAATCCCACATCAAAACATAAGTGTAAGTTATGGGAAGGATGAAAGTAGGTGGATTTCTGCTCAGTAATTCAGTGCTGAAAAGAATAAAAGTGAAATAAAAGCAAATATCATATTAAAATGTTACTCTTTACCACCTAAGAGGAAAATATTTTCAAATGCTTATTTTGTCTGCATAATAAGCTCTGATGGACTTCATCAAAACACGTATCTTCTATAAATAAAATACTAAATTTTTCTGTGATTCCAACCACACAATTTCAATATTTATGAGGCTCTGAAGTAGAATTAAAAGTAGACTGTCCTTGCTGAACATATAAATAATAGATTCTGAGCAAAACCTATTTCTAAGGTGTTAATCATATCCAAAACCATTGGTTGCATTAGAGCTAACTCAAAAATACATTTAATATATAACACTTAGGAAACTGTGTCTCATGCTCTTGCCATATGCCTTTGTGTAGCCAAGGAAATGCAAATATCATTCTTAATAATATTACATGCTGATGCTCGGAGGTGCGGTATTTATTTAATTTAGTGATTTAATTATTTTTTTTTTGCCCACACAGGGTGTTGTGTTTACTAGCAAATCTGGTGATAGTAAGTTTTTCAAAAATCTAAAGATCTGCATCATTTAAACCAGTCAGCTTTTCAGGTTTTTTTTCAAATACAGATAAATAGAATTGCATTATATAAATGTACCAAGCATGAGAAAAAAATTTACATATTCATTGATCTCAGGTAAAAATAAATTGTTTAGTCTGTTGAAATGTTGTGAGCTACAGGGATTACTCAGGCTGGGAGATACTGTACAGAAGCCTGTTTATCTTCAACATCCATGATTTTAACCCGAATTTTTTCTGTGTAATCTGTTGCTCATACAATATAGCTTTTGGTGGAGGCAGCCAAATATTTTATTTGGTCTCTGAACTGATGGATTGTCTCAGATTTGATGGCTGTCTCTGACTTGATTCAAGGAAGTTAAAGAAGGGAAGGGAGGCTGAACAATGTAATTGCATATCAGTTTTAACAAAAGCAACTTTTTACAAAACTCCCTAATTGCAGTGAAATTACTGCTATTTGAAGCACCCTTAGTAGATAGTGGAATGTTGTCCACTGTTCTACTGTCTGAACTTTAAACTGGATTTTGAAGAGTTATAGAGCATGCAGTAAACAATCACAACGGACATTTCAGGGAAGAAGAAAATACCCTCTACTTCATTACCAAAGAGCACACAGGAAAGGGACTTACCCTAAGTAGGGTAAGCAGTGTATAAGTGTGTTTATAAAGTGAGGCATATTCATAAGAAAAGACAAAGCCTTTTTTAACAATAAAACCAATTAACAAAAACAATGCAGATTATTGGTTCTCATTCCAGCATGCTATCTCATAAAGGGACACAGAATAGAGACACCCATTTCCATAAGCTTTGATGGCTGAATTATCTATCCTTTTAAAACTGATTTTTTTTTTTTTTTTTGACAGGAATCTCTTGGTACAATTTAACAGCAAGGACTACTTTGAATGGACAGCCTAGAAAGGCAGTGATTTCTATTTCATTTTTATACACGTATAGCATGACAGAGAGAGTAAAATATGCCTAAAAAAATAAAGAATATGACAAAGTTTGAGAACTGAACCCTTTTCCTTTCTACAGAACATTTTTAAATCCTTCCACATCAATTCAACCACTCCAGTTTTGAATACCTAGTGATAGTCATAGATGTTTTACTATAAGGTAACCACTGCATTTGAACTTCTCTTAACTGAGTTTTTGAGCTATCTTTGTTGACTTCATCTTAGATATCCTTTCGCTCCGCTCCATAGCATGATATATGAGTCTTGAACTTAACTTTTTTCTTTCATTAGAATTCAGTAGCATTTGGAGACCTAATTCTTCTAGTTTTCTTTGCATTGTTTTGTCTGAAGTAATAATGGCTAAAATACATGAAGTCTTAAATCTTACTCTCTAAGTCTATTTTCTTTCTTTCTCTAAGTCGTACTAAAGTGGAGTTACTCTTCTAATGGCCTCTTTGTTTATTTCAAATAATCTTTATTTATATTTCTCTCTTTCTGTTTGATTTTAATATTAATGTTTCCTCCATGTTTTTGTCTCCGTATAAGACACATCTATTTCTAGTAATATGAATTTCTAGTAATATGATTTTTGTGCTCAAAGATCCTTGATTTTACCATACTTATCTCTGTCTTTTTAATGACATAATCCACTTTAGTATGTAACAATTTTATGTACTTTTAAAACAATTTATATTCCAGCATAAATCTAGATCCCCATGCACTCTGATTTTATTACTCTAGTTTCTTCTTCGTTTTTTTTGCCTTGCTTTCTTGTCTCCATCTATCCAATTAAAACTGTCTGTGGTTTGTTTCAGGAAAGAGTTATAAGGACGATCCAGGGAAAACTCTTCATTTAGCCGTTAGATTTATTAGGCAATCCCAGCAGTCATTAAGGAGGAACGATTTACTATGTTCTTTTACAGGTTGGTCAAACCCAAAATAATAAAAAATTCATCATCAAAACTTGTTCCCTGGTTTAGAAGATATTTAGTGTTGAACCAGGTGGAAATATATTGCAGCTTGAGAACCTTCAAACACCCCCCCTGCCACAAGAAGAGTCTTGATTTGTGCCCAGCACCATACCTTCCTGAAGGTGCCTTTTGAAGGCAGGGCTTCGCAGGCCCACGTGTCAGTCCATGCATCCTAGTAAGCGTTCAGACTCACTCATGTGTCTCTGGAGAAAGGCGAAACAAGAGGCAGCTGCTAGAAGTCAGAGTAACCAAATGAAACTAAAAGTCTAACCCACATGAGTGTTTAAACACTGGAATTAATATGAAAGATGCTGACAGGCTCTTTTTATCAGTCACCTTTTAAACATATGTAATTGGAATCACCACAACAGAATGATATTAATATGTAGAGGAGGTAATATTAAAGAGAACAGATGAGATCAGAATTGAATTTGTGAAGCCTGTTTTGTCCATGAGGACCAATGTACTGCAGTTGAAGCATGAAGTACCCATGCCCCAAGAGTTATGTAGTATCATTAATCCATTTATGTGGCATGTGGGCTAAAAAAAGTCAAGAAATTCTAACCTAAATCACCCAAAAGTTCTCACCAACTTAAAATGCATGAATCAGCGGTAGATGTAAGCAATGTGCCCTCATCTTCATCCCCCTTCATCCCCCACCCACCCAGTGCTGGGTGCTTTCCCCAAAACAGAAAAGGGATTAAAGTCCTTCTGTATCCTCCCCGTATTCCTCTGGATCCAGAGCCCTCCCAGGCTGCAGCGTGGCATGGAACAAGTTGCTGGAGGACTGGCCTCAGCAGCTCTTCCATCATCCTCCAAGGAAAGGTGAGGCCTTGCTACCCACGTGTCCATCCAAAAAGATAGGGCTGGTATTAGACTGTTACACTTGGAGCAAGTATGTAATATTTTAGAATTATTATCAGAGGCACAAGTGAGATACTCATTTTGGGTACCACGGCAACATTTCCAGACATTTTAAAATAACTATTGTGACTCTTTATTAGGAGAACTAATTTTTTTTTTTTTTTCAAATTATCATAAGAAATTTTGGTGGTAATCAACTTCTTTAATAATCAAAGTTCATTATCACTGCAAAGTTACTATTTCTTGAGATGCTTTTTAAAAGTATTTTGTCACAAATTATAAATCCCTGATGAGTTTTCTAATATTAAACGGTATTGTGAAATATATTGGCTTTCTAAAGGTTATATATAAAAAGAACAGGCTCTCATATTTTACAAAGAAAACAAAATTTCAAATAAAGCTGTAATATTTTTCCCTTTCCTGATGAATAGCAAGTACGAGCTGCACTGTCTTATTGTCTTTTGGGTGGACAAGAAAAATAGGAGTCAGGAAGAAACAGGAAAAAAAAATAGGGAAACCCCCCCCACTATTTATTCAAAGAAACTAAATTAGAAACTGATTCAAACCTTATTAATCTCATTTGGGAAACTCCCACTGGCTTTAGTAATTTTTGGATCCAGTTCTTAAATTAACTAATTAATATTTTGAATCACACTGATTCTAAGTACCACCTAATTTATGTTTAGGTATTCTTCTGTCTTCCAAAGCATTAGGGAAAACTGCCGTGAGCAGAAGTGCCTACAATTCACCCGAGACAGTGTGCAGTTTTACTGCCAAAGCACAAATCTTGTTTTATTTGACTGTCTGCAAACAGGTTGCCTCCAGGCAATTAAATGAAACAGTAGTTGAAGGCAGAGAACCAGAACATTTTAACCAACTGGGTTATAGTTTCTGTCTTCCAGTATTATAGGGAGTCTACCCAGTTTATCCTGATAGTTTGTTCAGGTTCTCAGTAACAAACGTAACAGAGAAAATACATCAGAGTCCCTAAGGCTGTGGGTGCCTCTGGCCAAAGGGGGAGGTTTCATTTCATGAAGTTTCATGAGGTTCATGCTTTCATACTTTCCCCAAAGTACCTGGCTTTAACAATTCTAAATGAAAACCCAAGCAATGCTATTAGTAATGTTCAGTAGCTATAAAGTCACTCTTACAGTGTCAGTGACACATTTAGATGCATTTCAAATAAAAAATGATCCAGAAGTGCAATAATCACTATCTGTGCAAACTGAATCTCTCCTAGGGCCTTTCTTCAAATGCCGTGCTTTAGGGTTCACACTCTAGGCCCAGCTACACAGTGCTTTTGCTCAACAGTATTCCTGGAAGAGGACTGTGATAATGGAAATGATGGCCTTTGCCACAGAAAAATATAGGAATTGGTGATTCGTTTGTTCAGGGGAATAAGAAAACCTTGTGCTTAGAGACTATGCTCTGGATTCTTAATATCATTTAGTGTCAGCCCCGCCTGTTAAGTCCTGCCTAAAATAAGTGTTAGTACAGATGTAGATGTAGATTCCTACAAAGGGAGCTTGGGAAAGTAATAAAAAGGTTAAGTACAGAATACACTACTCCTTGTGACTAAGAAGAATATGAAGTTATGGGACAGAGGAGTAGAGGAACTGTCCATTGCTGTGGCTGTACCCACAGGAGCCAACAAGAGACGAAGGGAGAATGCAGTGCCTGGGACCACGGAGCATCGTCCCCCCATCAGTGATAGGGATGATCTATTCCCTGCTCCCTGTCACTAGCTCCTGCACTTGCCAGAAGAGGTATACATCTATATAGACTCACAGACAAAGCACGATATCCTTTTCCCTCTCTGTGGTTATTGTATGTAGCTTTCTAATATAATTTCCCAAATAATTCTGTATATCTGGGAAGGAAGTTCTTCTATTCTACAAATGTTTGGAATTTAAAATTGTTTTTTATTCCAGAAGAAAATTAACGGAAAGCTTATGAGATGCTCTTCTGCAGTTGTTTTGATTGAGGTTTAATAATGACATGAGCACGACAGATGGAAGAAGAATAGAGACTGCATACTATGCTGTGTCATTACAGAGTTAGCAGAATTAATTTCAAGTGTCTGTATCAAAAGATATTTAAGCTAGTACTACAAAAGATAATTAGTCCAAAAAGGGAGGCTGAGAGAGGAGAATTCCAGAGAAGCCGATAGCCTAGACAGTAGCTGGTGACATGACATGAGCTTGCAGTACTCCAGTGTTTGTTTGAGACAATTGGCTATACCAGAGATTTTCTTCCTGCTTTTTACTGACTGAAAGCATTTCCAATCAAAACTATTTTAGGTTCCGGTGGTACTTGCCTTCCCTCTCCTACCTTTAACCCCTCCCAAAGTATAACTGAAGAAGTTAATCCTAACCTGTTCATGTTTGACACACAAATATTTTTGCGCTGATTCAAGTCTTGAGCATAACTTTTCTCATACCTGTTTTCCTTGAATTTGCTTATATTCATAAATAAACATTTGTTACTACTCAATCTACTGGTAAAACACATTCCCAGAGATTTGAATAATTATTAGTAGTCTGGTGAGGAAACAGTAGCAAGAGAAGTACTCAGTGCCTCCCTGAAGTTGTATTGCTTCTGCTGATGTCATTCCAGGAGCATCTTCAGAGTGAGTTATTCAGCTTTCTCTATCCCCTCTGCTTTTCTGAGCCAGCTTAATCTCTTCTGACACAAGTACTTTATTATTCATTTAGAATTAAGTAAAATTCATCATGTATCAAAAAAACATCAATTCTAAGCATTGTCTGTTACCGTTTATTTCAGTTTTTTTCAGCTTTCATATTGTTTTGTTAATGGCATCTACTTTTCTTGTTCTTTTGAGCTAAGGGTCTCTGAATTTTTGGTATTGTTGGATATATTTACTGGAAAATGTTTTCCCTTATCCAACCATGATCAGAAAACTTATCCCATGAAATCTGGAAAAAAGAAATCAGGGATTCACTCATTTAGCTGCAGAGCTCACAGTAGTTATCCTGCAGCAATGATTCTCCCTCCCCTCTATGCTCTGGGCCACAGACAAGAGAGTCCAGTTTCAGTGTTTTTTGTCTTTTTTCCAAGTCCTCCATGGACTTGGATAGTGTTCCCTGATTGCTGAGAGACCGTCTGCTGTGATAACTCTATTCTTCGCAAACAGTAGAAATGTCAGACAATAAACTGAGGCTCATCAACATAAAAGGCATAACCTAGGATCTCTTCTCAACAAGAAAACATCCAGCATCCTCACTGCGAATGAACTGAGTCCTTTCTTAAGCTTAAATATAAGACAGATAAAAAAAGAACCAAACAGCAGTTCTAACAGCTTACAGATGAGAAATGAGAGAAGAGACAGGAGAACAAATTTGTCTTTTAAACTCCAGACAGAGTAAGATGCCCATCTATCATGCTCTTACACGTTTATACCGATGACTCCTGATCTTTGAAGATATCAGAAGACCAGGATCCCAGTACATTAGTAACCATATCTCTGTTATTACCCGTTTCAGACCATGAAGCAAATCTGATGTTATCTGAATCCATTTTATTCTCTGGCCTCCCATATCCTGTCATCTTTTAATGGCTTTTGTTTCTTCACTGATGTCTTTGTTTATACTCACAGCCACATCCCAGTAAGTTTATTACCAATTCATGGCCGAGGCTAAATTTCTATCTCTAGAGAAGCAAGACTCTTAAATGTAGTTAGCATTCAAATAGGCCAATTATTTTATACTTGTGTATGCAATAAGATTTTTCCAACATTCAAAATGAACTAAATGCTTCAGTTCTCAGCTATAAGGCAAAAAGATTAGTGGCAGTTGTCCTGTGAATGTAAAAATTAAACCGTCATTAGTACAGCTGAATCAATTAAGTGTGTCATCGTGACAACTTTAGTGTGCGTACATTATGCAAATGCATAAAGTATAACCTTTCCTCACCGCTTAGAATTTACTAAAATAAAAATGTTCTGCTCTGGTGAGACTAAAACAGTGAACAAATTCAGAGTACTGTGAATTGTTAATTAACCGATACTTCCCTCTCTAACCTTTTGTTCTTTAATTTTTAAACTAATAGATTGCATATTTAAGAAGTAGGAGACCACTAATATGTTCTACTTATATAAATTACAATCAAATCCTTTCCTGTCAGACTTCTATTTTTTCCTGAAAGATTCTTGGTGTGTGTGTGTTTGGCATGCAATCTTCTTGATCCACAGCTAACTCTGGAAAACAATCCAAAAACCAGTTCTCTTATTCAAAGTTTCACAGCACCATCATATTCATATTTTTGCTGCTGCTCTGACTGCAAGTACCATACTGTCATTATATCCCATGCTTACAAATCAGATAATTTATTTTCATTCTCAGTGTACCCTTGGGTATTCTTTTTTCAACTCATCCATCTTAAGACTCTACCTTTTCAGAAGAAATCTGCATATGTTAAAGTAATTTGAAATATTTTACTAATACCTGAGGAATAATGCTGAAGTCTAATAAAACTTCCTACCTCTTTACCACTCATGCTTTTATATATTCCTCCTTTCCAGACACTCACAAGTCTATGGGGCCGGATGGGATCCACCCGAGGGTACTGAGGGAGCTGGCAGAGGAGCTTGCTGAGCCGCTTTCCATCATTTACCAGCAGTCCTGGTTAACTGGGGAGGTTCCGGACGACTGGAGGCTTGCCAATGTGATGCCGATCTATAAGAAGGGCCGGAAGGAGGATCCGGGGAACTACAGGCCAGTCAGCCTGACCTCGGTGCTGGGAAAGATCGTGGAGCAGTTTGTTTTGAGGGCGCTCACGAGCCATGTCCGGGACAACCGGGGGATCAGGCCCAGCCAGCACGGGAAAAAAGAAATCAGGGATTCACTCATTTAGCTGCAGAGCTTACAGTAGTTATCCTGCAGCAATGATTCTCCCTCCCCTCTATGCTCTGGGCCACAGACAAGAGAGTCAAGTTTCAGTGTTTTTTGTCAAACAGGTGTTTTTTGTCAGCAGGTCCTGCTTGACCAACCTGATCTCCTTCTATGACCAGGTGACCCGCCTAGTGGATAAGGGAAAGGCTGTGGGTGTGGTCTACCTGGACTTCAGAAAAGCCTTTGACACTGTCTCCCACGGCATTCTCCTAGAGAAGCTGGCGGCTCACGACTTAGACAGGTGCACTCTTCGCTGGGTAAAAAACCGGCTGGACGGCTGAGCCCAGAGAGTTGTGGTCAATGGAGTTAAATCCAGTTGGCGGCCGGTCACGAGCGGTGTTACCCAGGGCTCAGTACTGGAGCCGGTCCTGTTCAATATCTTTATCAACGATCTGGACGAGGGGATCGAGTGCTTCCTCAGTAAGTTTGCAGACGACACCAAGCTGGGCGGGAGTGTTGATCTGCTGGAGGGTAGGAAGGCTCTGCAGAGGGACCTGGACAGGCTGGATCGATGGGCTGAGGCCAACTGTATGAGGTTCAACAAGGCCAAGTGCCGGGTCCTGCACTTGGGTCATAACAACCCCATGCAAAGCTACAGGCTTGGGGAAGAGTGGCTGGAAAGCTGCCCAGAGGAAAAGGACCTGGGGGTGCTGGTTGATAGCCAGCTGAACATGAGCCGGCAGTGTGCCCAGGTGGCCAAGAAGGCCAACGGCATCCTGGCCTGTATCAGAAATAGTGTGGCCAGCAGGAGCAGAGAGGTGATCGTGCCCCTGTATTCGGCACCGGTGAGGCTGCACCTCGAATCCTGTGTTCAGTTCTGGGCCCCTCACTACAAGAAGGACATGGAGGTGCTGGAGCGTGTGCAGAGAAGGGCAACGAAGCTGGTGAAGGGCCTGGAGCACAAGTCTTATGAGGAGCGGCTGAGGGAACTGGGGTTGTTTAGTCTGGAGAAGAGGAGGCTGAGGGGAGACCTCATCGCACTCTACAACTACCTGACAGGAGGTTGTAGCGAGGTGGGTGTTGGTCTCTTCTGCCAAGTAACTAGCGATAGGACGAGAGGAAATGGCCTCAAGTTGCACCAAGGGAGGTTTAGATTGGACACTAGGAGAAATTTCTTTACTGAAAGAGTGGTCAGGCCTTGGAACAGGCTGCCCAGGGAAGTGGTGGAGTCACCATCCCTGGAAGTATTTAAAAGACGTGTAGATGAGGCGCTTAGGGACATGGTGTACTGGGCATGGTGTGTTGGGTTGACGGTTGGACACGATGATCTTGGAGGTCTTTTCCAACCTGTATGATTCTATGATTCTATAATGTCTTTTGTTTAGAACTAATAATGAAGTCAGGGATCCTAAAGTCTTATAAATTGTTGTTTTGACAAAACCTGACTTCTTCGTTCTGTGGAATCTCATTAATATCACGATGTTGTAGTGAGTGAGCAAGGATACTATAGTGTAAATCTCTTTTTTTTTTCCTAGTGGTCATAATTTGTGAAAAAAAAAAATCAATTTAGCTGAATCTTCCATGCATAGTATTTATAAATTTTAAGTTTGTTCAAATAATTGTAAATGTTAAAGCTTCTTAGTGAGAAATCATCAAATCGGTGTGCACAAAGCCATGACTATAGCCCTCCTGTAGCACTTCTGTGAAGTATTTCTTACTGCAATCAGTCCATAGTATAGGAACAAGGTAAGGTTAAATAAGGACACAGTCTGTAGGCTTCTGTGCAGCCCCTGGAGAGAGACATCATCCTCCTGAGGTAATTTAGTGCAGCTAACCTAGGCTCCTGTTCTGATAGACCCTCCAAGAAAGCCAGCTTTTTTCCCCCATGATATTAGAAGACAACTACGAATATTAGCTGCACTGTGGAAAAGTGAACTAATGTGAATGACTCCTTTGATGGTTATCATGAACAAGAGACCTCATGTTAACTGTTAATATGTTTGCAAACTATAATTCTCCAAAATAATCTCAAAAGCACAAAACCGTTGTAAAGAATAATCTGAGGGTTTTTTTATATTGGTGTGTGTTGGTTTGTTGTTTTTCTGTGTGTTTTTTCTCCCCAGAGAAATGCAATCCAGGGAAGTGAAAGCAAGCTATAAAAAGCAAATTCTAATGCAAATTTCAGTTAAGAAACCAGTGACGCATCTCTATAATTATCTGTTTAGTCATTAAAATAAATACATAAGAGAAAAATGGTGAAGTTTAGATTTAAGAAAGGCTATTACTCTGCATATTTACCCTGTTATACATAGATATGTATGCACATGTTATATTAGATTTAGTAGAAAAACTGTACATATGCTTGCACACATTTGGGAAAATATTACTCCGTGAAGTGTTTATTTATCAAACAGATATTGATGTATTTGTTTTGTGCAAACCATCACCCATTTAAAGCTTCAGTGATTTCCTGTACTATTAGTTATTCCATTTGCTTAGTAAAATACTATGTAATATTCATGGCTCATAAATCGTTTCTCAAATGTTAACCAGGAAATTTATCAGTAGTTTCTTTTCTTTTCCCACATAACTCTGGCTCAGCAAACTTGTTTTGAAGACATGATTTTTAATGCACCATAACGCTTGTCTTTACCATCTTGACATTAATTGGGACTTCTGCTTTGCATGAATGTCTTAATTTATTGTCTTGCATAAGTTTGACTGTTGATTTATAAGTTAAAGTGCATTCTTCATAGAGGAGAAGAGCATATTTACATGAAAGCTCTTTGCAGATCCACATCTTTAGTACATTTTCCCCAGTATATGTCAGGAATCAAATGTTTTACATTTTGTGGGTAGATAAAACAACTGAAATTGAACCAGTGCAAATAAAAGCAGAATTTAACACACTATATTTTCCAGATTAGAAATATAATGTTAAATTCAGAGCTTCCTTTTTATTTTCCTATAAGTCTGGACTAATGGACCTCAGTTGTCTCTGTCCTCAAGGAATCAAAAGGACAGCAGATATCAACATGGCCTATAGAAATAAACACTTACTTCCGGACATGCAAGTTGAGATGAATCAAAATAATTGCTACACCAGCATTATGTTGCTGAATATGTACCACATGTTACAACAGAATTTCCAAGAAAACAAAATCTAGAAAACTGAGCACCTTAATTCCAGTGGGTTGTAAATTCTAATGTGCATTTTTTAAAGTATAATAGTATAATTCAGCTATGAAAGAGACTGCTCTAATGTAGTAATAAATTTATTTCTATAACACCTACGTTAATTTGTCTATTCTTATCTAAACTGTTCTAATCCCTGAAAACCAGATAGGAAATGGATACATCAATCCCTTAAAATAATAGTTTGCAGCACTAATAATATATTTGCATATACCCTCTCTAATTAAAGTAAGAAATAATTATGAGACATAGCAGTGGGAATCTAGATTGTTTTGAAACATGAATAGTATGGTAAATGAGGAATGAAGGGCCCTCTCTTGGAAGTAATCTCAACTGTTTTTACAGGTATACAAATCACTGAGCGTATTTTAAAGCCAGTAAGCATAAACCTACCTAACATACCTGAAAATAAAGGATGAAAATAATAAAATTGAATTGAGATATTTAAAAATGACAAACAAAAATCAAAATATTTCCTCATTGGACCCAAGTTCATTTTTTATCCCGGAAATTTTATACCAAGGAATATGACATCTCTAAAGAATTCTCTTGGCTCTTACACACTACTAGTCACATGTTACTCCATGACCAAGTGTAATAAACATTTTATCACATAAAAAGAGTTATCTTGCCACAAAATTGCATTTTGTAGGCTGTACTGCAGAGTTGTTGAAGAGCTTAATGCTTGCAGCTTCAGCTGGTTTGCTGAGACAATCATTTAGTTATTAACATCTGTGCAATTGTCTCTCAATTTTCCTCTTGTTTAGAAGGATTTGATCTGCTCTGCTGTACTGCATATTTAAAAGTTAACTACATAGGCTTTGGTTGCCACGGACCACTGAAACTGTACTTCAGAAATGCCAAATATTGACATCATAGATGAGTTGTGGTCATTATAGTCTAGCGAAGAATGTATTATAAAGTGATATGATAACAAGGAAAGAATTTCCCCTAGGTCTAAGGGAACCCGGTGCAGCTGATAATGTCCACAAAAAGCCTGAAAAAGAATCCATTATAATTTGGAGATAAAGTAGCTATGAATGATTAAACTGTATATCTACTAATGCTGACATAGATAAAGAAAAATTTTTTATTTTAAATAAACAAATACAGGCATTCGAAGTATACAAAAATGCCAGAGGTCCCACTGCTGACGTTAGATTTCTGGGTTATTTCTGGGCTGAGATGTTGTTCTGCAGAGTTAAAATACACTCCGAAGATATACTTTCAAGAAAAAAAAGATCTTTCAGCTTTAGGAGGAGGAATTTAAAAAAAAAAAAAAAAAGAACAAACTCCATTTATTACTGTCTGAACTCTGGATCTGAGAGTCAAACTGTGCTTTGTCCTGCTCTATTGTTATGTTCTGAAATGAGACAGTCTGTGGCAGGGACAGTCTGAGGTCACATACAATGCAGCTCTCCCACTGGCATGCCTCCATTAGCTAAATCTCTCTCTTTAAATCCACACAACCTAAGCAAAATTGAAACTTCTGCAACTCTTAGTATTCTAAGTTTCTTCCTTGGAAAGGAACAAACATAGAATGCCAAGGAAATTGGCCATTTTCATCAGCGTAATTAAAGTACCCAGCTTAACTATCCATTGCTTTAAATCTATCCAAGCAGGATTTTTTTTCAAACTTGATGAAGCTCATAATCCTTTTAGTAATCAAATCAAGACTGAAGAATGTAAATGCTACATTGCCATTTAACAGCTGGTTATATAGAATGTGAAATAACTAAATACTAGTTCTCAGATAATTCCTACTTATACTTTTGATCTCAGTAAGGACTAAACTATGGCACCTGGAATGACCTGATTTTGAATCCGTTTGTGGTTTTCTTGCACACAGGAAAAGCAAAAGTTTTAATTTTTTCAGATAGAATTTACTTTAAACCTGAGATATAGAATGGAGAAATTTCATCCAAAAAGGAATTACTTTTAGAAACGTACGAACAACTTCAAAAGTAGAATTAAGGCAAGAGTTCCCTCTCAATTATAACGTGCACTATCATTTCCTACTGCAATACCATGTACTTGCTTTTTGCAGCTGTTGAAATTCTTATTACTTAAATTTCTGGAAAGTAATGCCTCTACTGATGGATGATGTGCTGTCAAGTTATCTACTGTCCTTCTTGATTGCTATGCATATTATTCTTATGTGGTATGTTAATATGAGTGAAAATAATCAGTTTTAAGAACAACTTTCATATATTTCATTTTCCTGCTTGCTTCAATGTGTTCTTCTAGTTTATGTATCACCTATTAAAAGTTAGTCTTGTCTCTGAACTTGATATAATCTGCTTTCTTGAAATTATAATCGACAAAACCAACAAAAATGTTAATTTTTTTAAAAGCTTTGAATGTACAGTATAAATATTCACAAGTTTGAACTTGATAGCCAATAAGGAACTGTGTTCTAATAATCATTTTCTCTGGAAAAGCTTTTTATATCAAAACTTTTTATGACCAGGCTTGATCTTTTATGTGGGTTTTTATTTACAGAAAGAGCATCTCTCTGTTTCCCGAGCACAGAAATTAACTTCATGATTTGTGTCATGCAATTCAGTATCTTGGCTCAAAGAAACTGGGCAAGTTTTAGAGATGAGTGAAAGGAAGTAAGGTCCTAAAGCCAGGATTCCCCAGCAGCATAAGAGAACCCAGAGTCGAGCAGAAGCAGGAATGCCGTGCTGGGACCCCCAGCTGGAGAGCTTCTGCAGATGCACGGCTGCCCAAGAAGCAGCTGGATGGAAGGATAACCAGAAGGCAGCCCAGACTGCTTCAGCTAAACACTTCGGTTTTGATGTAAACATGCAGCTGGTAAGTTGAGATGGCCCTGTGCCATCCAGATGTTTCCAAAGTTGCAGGGGCAGTCAAGATGTGTGGTCACTTGCAGTTATGCACATTCCAGACAGCAAACTATTAATTTATCACTGCCAGGTTGGGATTCAGTTTTACAGTGGTAGAAGACCTTGGTAGTCTGTGCTTTCTTTCCTGACTGATGCGCTGTAAGGGAGGACAGGCAGAAAAGCCTGAAAGGAACTGAATCTTTCTCTTGCAGTGTAAGGGGGTGGAGTGCTGCAAAGCTGCTCTGCTCGCTGGGCTGTGTCACAAAAGGCACTCTTTCCATCATTTTTTTTTTAAAGAATATTGCCCTGATTGAGTTATGCCGCTCTCTGACCTCAATCCTGTCAGCATCAGCTCCACAATGCTAACAGAATTAACTCTTCCAGGGTTTTAAGACTTGGCATCTAAATTTTCAACCCCAAGTAGACCACAGTGTAAGGTAAAGATCCAATCAACACCTCTTAGTTCAATAAAGACAACAGTAGCTGTGGTCATTCACAGAAGCAACAATGTAGGCACCTAACCTACATCTGGAAAACCTATTACTGTTCATAAATCTACAGAAAGCCAAATAGTTAAGAACAGATTTTGTGAACTGTTCTCCTGGACTTGTTACCACAAATTCCATCTGCATTACATTTAAAGCCTGTATTATATTCATATTTATGTTGTATTCTGTTTAATTTTTACCTTTTTCACATTACAAGAATTTAATTTTTTCTCCCATCTCTGCTGTCTCTGCTAGAATAAATTCACCTTAACTTTGAAAACTGTATTTGAAAACTGTATTTTTGCATTAATCTTACAGCTATTGTTCCCCCACAGAGCTACACATACTTATTTTTGGGCTGATTCCAGTTCTTCTTCAATTTACTGCTGTGCTGCTTAGAGAATCTGTTGTTCCCTTGAGCAGCTGGTCAGTACTTACAGGTCTGATGAAATTAGCACTGCCTGTTACTTTCCCAGTAATTGGGTCTCAAATATCCAATTGTGATTTCAGTTCTCTCTCGTCCCCCATTTGGCTGTCATCAATCTATTCCATGTACCACATTACTGTCTCAGTTCCCTGATCCCTTCTAAAGCCTTCAGGCAGAATGTAACAACCAGACAGTAGAGGACAGGGAGAAAATTTTACAAAACTCATGCAAATTAAAGACAGGATTTCAGGTTTTCTCAGCTAGGTGCTGGTGTTATGCCATGATGCATGCCTTCCTGTGGGAATACAGACTGCTACAATGACTCTGTGTACAAATGCGAGCTAGAGATGTGTTAGATCTGCACAGGGTGGGGGCAGGGAGAAAGCAGCTGTTTCTGTCTACCCTGCTATGGGTGGACCAGCAAGACCTCTACACTATACCCACTGCTGGGCTGGAGCCAGGACAGAGGAGTCATAATTTACTCATTTAAGCAGGTTTGAGAGCAACAGCTAGATTACAAAAAAATGCTTTCCTAGGTGAGAAGCTAAATGAGTTCTCAAGGTGGATTTTGCACACATATATCTTTTGTGCAGCATGTCAGTCAGTCCTGTAAGGTGCTGGCTGGTACCACTGAGAGCGGTGAGTCTTTGCCCCCTTCTCCTCTCTGAGAAGCCACCTCAGAATTACACATGTGGAGATGGAGGAAGGCAGAAGTTGTGCATCTGCAGTTGGTGTAAGGCATATGTGCCTAAACTCAGAGTGGCTGTCAGTATGAACTGTATGGAAAACTGGAATACAAACATAGTCTATCATCCAAGCTTTGCTCTCATTTCAGTTAAGGGTCACTTTCACTTGTGTAGAAACCAGCTGTGACAGCAGAGGATCATCAGCCATGGACGGATCTTCTTTACAATGTCACTCCCCAAATAGCCTTAGTTAAGCTCTGTTTCTTCTACCCTATTGCAGAAATATGCTTATGGTAATAATTTAATATGTACTTGGTTCTTCACAAAATTATCTGGTGGGATGCAACAACTAGCTCTTATAATTATCCATTATAATTTTGTTCATTCATTCAGACATGCTACTGTGAAAATACTAAAGGTAGTTTTTTTAAAAAAAAGCATATTTACTGCATTCATATTTCTCACTGTAATCAATTTCACAATTCCCAAGTCCTAACTCTCAGGAAAACATGCCTATTGTTTATATCTCTGGTTAATACCCATGATTTATAGTATTACACACACACTTTTAAGGTTTAAAAAATACCTTGCTTATGTGGTTTACTATTGTTCTACTTATGATGGATTTGGATCTACCAGATCTGAGTATTCTCTGCATACCCTCCCTTGTCTAAGTTCTTAAACTGTCAACAGAATTTATCTTGAAAAGAAACATTTCACATATAATCGGGTTAACACAAACGAGACACTTTTAACACCTATACCCGCATTTTTGGAATAAGAAGTGTTTCTTGTTTCTCCATTACAACGTTCAAAGTATTTACATGAAATTAATATTTCTCTATTGAAATGTTCTTTCAGGATAGAAGTAAAACCGATTGTTTTGAAATGAAAATGGGATTTTCCCCACCATTTCTTACTGATGGAAGATATGGTGTAGACTGCCACTTTCAGTGGAGGTTTTTCTCATTCTTAGAGACATCACAGCACTGCCAGAAGGTATGCTAATTTTCCCAATTGTTAATACTTTTTTTGGTCTGTGTTAGAAAGTTCCCATTTAGAGGAAAAGTTAATTCAGTCTCCACTACCATTTTAAGGTCTCTCTGCTGACAGAAGCACTTCTTTATACAAATGAAAAAGCTGCAATAGCAACTATGGAGGAAGCTGAGTCAGCCAGCCATATTCACCTCTCTCCACTGGCCTATAATAGAAGGATATGTCAGATGTCTAGACTTATTGATATAATGCAGGCTTATTGTTATAATAGCTCAGACCAGATACCAAAATCTTCAGTGAATTTAGGACTAAATCAAAAAACATCACTTTTCTTTTCTTAGCAGACAAGGAAATGGTGTTTTTTTGCATGTGTGCATTGTGGAACCAGTCAGATATCCTCCACATGAATCCTCTGTATTGATATTAACCTTTGTTCTACAGACCTTTCTTTTCATTAAAGACCTTCTGACTGTGTAATTGAGATTAAAATCTAGAATTCTCTCACTTTATTTTAGCTCTCAGTTAAAATGTAGCCGGGAAGAAATCTGTTTTGTTTCCAAGCAAGACTATGAGAAAACAAAGATCAATTATCTGCTAGGAAGGCATGAAATTTTTTCACCTTCACCAATGATAGCTTCATTTATCTGTTGAATCTGTAGAGACAGCTAGGTATTCTCTGTGCTAAATTACTACTGTGAGATACAGAAATGTGTTCTGGCTGCAACATCTTTTCTGTTTTCCTTGTAGGTGGATGGCAAAGAAGATTCATATGAAATGAGCATCAGCCAGTGAAAATGCAACTGCCTGAGTCACAAACAGAACAGATTAGGCTATCAAATATTGCCATTAAAAAAACATCTTCCATAAACATTATATACTGTGTCTAAATCACTGGGTTGTCAAATGGGAATTGGAGAAAGAGCTATGAAGATGACAAAGAATGGCTTCCAGCATCTCTTATTTGTTTATTACTGTGGTAAAATACCATATTCAGCAAAAGTTCTGGAGAGGCATAACCTCCGTTACAATAAGAAATCAATGTTTAAGTTGGGAGGATGGATGATTCTTACTAGATGATTCTTATTTGTTATAGTATAAGATTACTGTAACTGTTCACTGAAGCATTATTTTTCCAAATGAAGGAGATAGGCACAGTGAGGACAAAAGGAAGACAGAATACCTAGCTTTTTCCACCTATACATATATATACATACACACACATATACACACAGGCATACACATGTATTTGTATGTCTATGCATATACATAAGTGCTATGATTTCAGAAGGCAGAAGCCAATATTCCTTACACCTGGGTTTGGAGGGCATTGTCTTAGCCACAACAAAGTGTAGCCCTTAGCTGGCTGCTCCCACCCTGTCCTGTTTAGTTTGGTCTAAGCCAAGCTGACCTGTTCTTTTTATCATCTGCTAAACTTTTAAAAATTTTTCCTCCTGTATTTCGTCCAGCCACAGACTTTGTCAGAATTACTTTCAATTTCACAATTAAATTTTCCAGACAAAAAAATAAAGAGCAGTGTGGTGAAGGAGAGGAAGGCTGTATTAACCAAACAATATGTAGCTTCCACCTCAGGCCTGTACCTTACAGGTGTGGTAGTGGGTCTGCACCTTACCTTACCTCTGTGGCTCAGCAGTCACCCCGGGCTGAAAAGCAGGCACAAAGAAAACATGGCAGTATTTGCAGTCACCTTTGTACAACTCTCTTTGCTAGTCCTGTGTACCGATGGGGTGTATTTGCGAGGAAGTGACTGATCAGTGGCGCGCCCCGGCCCTGCTTCAGCCTCCTCGGCAGGACTGCACCGCACCACTGCGGCCGAACCTGGTGGCTCGGCCTGGCCGGGACCTCTGCCGCGCTGCGCCCCACCGCGAGCGCTCTGCCAGAAAATACAGCAGATACGACACGAAAAATACGCTTTTCCCTTCAGCTGCAGATCCTATCTTCCCTCCGACAGGAGGGGATTAAACCTGTTGCAGTGCTGAGGGTACAGCGCAGATGCCGAGACTCCTGTCACCATCTCAGGGACCGGGGCTGGGAGGAGGCCAGGCCCGGCCGGGTGCCTCATCAGAGCGCGGGGGAGCCCAGCCCGTGGGTGCAATGAGGGTGACCTGGCAGCGTTGGTGTCTGCGGACTCTGGGCCGGTGGCGCTGGGCCTCTGCTCGGCAGGAGCCCGCCCTGTCCGTCCCTGCAGCGGCCAAATCCCCGGTGCGTGAGGGCGGCTGCATGAAGAGGCCTAGTGGAGAAGTGCAGAGGGGTGCGGGTGCCAGCACGCTCTGCAAAGAGGGCGTTGGGAGCAGCAGTTCTGTTTAATTAACTTACACAAACTCGAATTGGCTTTTTGTGGGTGTTTGGCAACATTTACAAATAATGGCACGTTAATTAAGGATGCGTTAGAAGGAAACTCAGCTGGAAGTAGAAGTTTTATCAAACCCTAATACCCCATTACATCCTCCAGGATTAATTCTTTTGCTTCCCAATCCTATGCACCACAAATTATGTTAATTAAATTAAGACACACCTCCACAAGTAGTATAACACAGTGTTTATTAGGAATGAAATTAAGGTTTTACTTTTTCTTGAATGACCTTTTCTCTTTTTTTAATAAAATTGTGTGATTGGTTATAACTGAAGTCAATAGAAAGGGTTGAAATGCTAAGTTCTGTAAATGGAATAACAAACTGGGTTCAGGTTCTCCCCCTTGGAAAGGCACGGTTTGTCACACATAAAGAAACATGCTCATTCTTTTTCTGCTGGAGGAATGTCATCTTCGGCCACCATTCTTGGACTAATCAGCTCCCACATGTGGAAAATCTCAAGGAAAGGAGCTGAGCTGATGATGGCCTAGCTGATAGAATGTGTTGTTGGTCAAAACTCACTAAGTTTTAAGATTCTAATATATTTTTCCCTTCCCTTCCCTTCCCTTCCCTTCCCTTCCCTTCCCTTCCCTTCCCTTCCCTTCCCTTCCCTTCCCTTCCCTTC
Source organism: Calonectris borealis (assembly GCF_964195595.1). NCBI lineage: Eukaryota > Metazoa > Chordata > Aves > Procellariiformes > Procellariidae > Calonectris > Calonectris borealis. The sequence goes on from NC_134314.1 coordinate 86,328,416, forward strand.
CCTTCCCTTCCCTTCCCCCTCCCCTCCCCTTCCCTTCCCCCTCCCCTCCCCTTCCCTTCCCCCTCCTCTTCCCTTCCCTTCCCTTCCCTTCCCTTCCCTTCCCTTCCCTTCCCTTCCCTTCCCTTCCCTTCCCTTCCCTTCCCTTCCCTTCCCTTCCCTTCCCTTCCCTTCCCTTCCCTTCCCTTCCCTTCCCTTCCCTTCCCTTCCCTTCCCTTCCCTTCCCTTCCCTTCCCTTCCCTTCCCTTCCCTCTTCCCTTCCCTCTTCCCTTCCCTTCCCTTCCCTTCCCTCTTCCCTTCCCTTCCCTCTTCCCTTCCTCCTTCCCTTCCCTTCCCTTCCCTTCCCTTCCCTTCCCTTCCCTTCCCTTCCCTTCCCCCTTCCCTTCCCCCTTCCCTTCCCTTCCCTTCCCCCTCCCCTCCCCTTCCCTTCCCCCTCCCCTCCCCTTCCCTTCCCCCTCCTCTTCCCTTCCCTTCCCTTCCCTTCCCTTCCCTTCCCTTCCCTTCCCTTCCCTTCCCTTCCCTTCCCTTCCCTTCCCTTCCCTTCCCTTCCCTTCCCTTCCCTTCCCTTCCTTTCCCTTCCCTTCCCTTCCGTAACAGCAGTACAGTTTCTCTCTGCCCTGAAGGGATTATTTGCTGTTTTGTATTTGTTGGGGTTTTTAATAAATAAGTTGGCAGGAAGCATGAAAGAAAACTTATAGTCATGGTTCATCAGGAGACATTCCTCGTGGTTCACCCACTTTGTGTGTGACAGTTTAGCAAATACTTTCAAACTCTAATTGCCAACTGTTTGTGCAGGGAGAAAAAGAAAGAAAAAGGCTGTACCTACAGCCATGACACAATTCAGGAAAATGATAGTGCACAGAAGAGCTGAGCTTCTCCAAGCCATTATTCCCTGATCAAAAGTATTGTTCAGGTTTTTTATTTCCTTGAAGTTTTTAAAGTGCCATGAGTATGATGTGTGTGTATGTGTGCACAGGGAAAATGTACACAGACGCATACCAAAGCTCATTTCTTTCGATTCATACATCTCATATACTTATATACATATTTCTTCATACATATATATAGAAATATATATTTTAACAAAATTCACCCTAGCCAACAAAAAAGAAGGCAGAAAATCACATGTAGCCAGCACACGGTAAAATATATAAAACAGGACATAACAGTGTATTTGTTCTGCCCTGTTACTCATCATCCTAGTTTATTCTCATAAAGGATATGAATTATTCATTTTTAAGCACAATAGGAACACATTAGTACTGTTTAATGGCCAAGTGGGATTTTCTAATGAAAGACTTGTGAGTCAGGTTCATTATAATGAGGAACATTTTTACAGGAACAGGTATTAAGTGTGAGAAGTAGTCATAACTTCTTGTTCGGAGTCAACATGGGTCATGAAAACAGATAGCCGCATTTTGGTTATTGCTACAGAAAATGAAAAGTGGATCACAGAGCTTTCTTTTTCTAAAATAAAAATCACTGTGTAAAATAGCTCCCAACTAGTAAACCATACTGGCTATATGCCTAATAACAGAGCAAATTACCAGCATAATAACAAACACACCTGAAAAAAAAGGGGAAAATATTTGGAAAATTCAGATTAAATATATAATGATTCAGGGCAGCAGAGGTCAGTGATAAAAAACATTAGGTCACAGTATTCCTCCCCTGCCTAATGCTCACTCTAACTATATGTTGATATTATTACAAGTTAAGAAACTTACTGGGCATGGAAACAAATTCTCTCCTGTGTAATAAAGTGGGTTGTCTATGCAGACTGAGTTCTCCATGATGGTAAATAGTCTGAATGGCATGACTAACTCATGTTGATGAACACTGAATTATAGGATCGGTATAATTTAATTCCCATTCAGCTGAACATTACTTCAGAAGGATTTTACAGTCATGCTTGCCAGTTTAAGAATTGCTTCATTTTAGCTGCTTTTAAAAACATTATTATATGTATAAAAGCTGTGTCCATTAACATTAGTGAAAATATTAAGTCCAACTCTCCTTCCTTGGTGATCTTGCTCCTTTGAGTCTACAGTGCGGCTGTCAACCTTATCCAACAGGTCCTCTACCGGCATGGGTCTCAAGGGTCTCACCTCTCCCTGAGAGGCAGCAAAGAGGCACATGGGAACGTGAGATGCCATGAGCGAAGAGCCATGCCGTTGCTGGGTGTTTGGCTAAATTGCGAGGACACCTGAGGGCAGCGGGGTGGGAGACAGAGGGGTAGGAGATCAACACTCACAAAAGCTCTAGGATGAGGTTGACTTGTGGCCAAGGGCCAGGCAGATTTAGCCAGTATAGGTGCTCAGTGTGCGTGGATTTGGAGACAACTTTAAAATAAATTCTAATTATTAGGATTAATATGGCCTTCTCAGCTCCCCCCTTTTTTATATGGACTATAATCTTTATGTGACAGTGACACTTCAACGGAAAATCTATTACCTTATATCTACCAGAAAAAGAAAAAAAAACCCTTAGTTTAATTCTCATTTCATGTACAACATAGAGATTGATGTTCCAAAGAGACTAGGGGGCTTGATGTATGTTTCCTACGCAAAAATTCTAGGTTTGTTGCCTTCTGGTTAAAATCTCTGACACTATTGCTGCAAAGCCAAGGACCTGACTAGCTCAGGTGATTATTAGTGTTCCACCAAATTAAAACATAGGACATATAAAAGAGCAATCAAAGTTAAGTAGATATTTCTGAATTAGATAATCTCCACCGCTAGTCTTCTCTGGAAAATACTACGGCCCGTCAGTGAGTTGGGAAAACTTTGTGATGAGCATAACTGAATAAGTTTAACCCGGTTTTTAGGAAAAAGAAATTAGATCTAAATTTACTTCACTTGCCCCTATGCCCTCTCATTTTTTTCCCAAATGATGGTGCAAGCATAATCTTCAAAGCGTCTTAAATTTTTTCAGGAATTGTGGAAGTATGACACAACAATTTTTGATTTCTGTTTCCCAGAATCAGACAAGTGTATGGCTCCGGGAAAAGATTTTTTTTGACTTTTTTTTTTTAAGATCAAGACCCCTACATATATTCACCCTCTCGTATCTTACTGACAGCATTTATCCTTGTCTTACAAGACTTACCTATCTTATAATGGTGCCACGCTCTTGCTGAAACTAATAGGACCATTTATGAAAAATAAAGATAAATATGAGCCAGACCTTGCTGGAATGTGGCAAAGCAGGCTGAGAAGTACATGGGGGAATCGGTGCCTAGTGGGCAGGGTGTGGACCTAACAAGTATCAGAATTCTCTGGTTAGGTCAATTTTAATGTGTGCTCTATGGTTTGGGCAACAGTTCTCCACTCCATACAATAAACAAGGTTTTACTGTGCCAAGAATTATTTGGATGTACAAGTACAGACTATAAAGTAGATGACTGAGAAATAAATGTGATTGGACAACTTCTTTAGAATGGCTCATGAGACCTTGACTCCTGCACTGTCTCTACTGTGACTGATATGCTAAATAAGGATGAATTTTTAATTGTTTAATGACATTTTACCATTAAAATGTTATATTGCTTACTTTTCCTTTTAACAAGGAACATAATTTAACTAAACTTGTAGTTTTGATAATGATTATACTCATTACATACACTAATAATCACATGCCTTTCTCAGAAATCTCCTGATTACAATAAAATTAATATCATCCCAGAGTTGTTTAAAGTCACTTACTGAGGCATGGAATGTCCCCACAGTTTGATGGAAATTCATGCTCAAGAAGGAAGTTCTAGCACAGAAATTAACCAGATCACTTTTGCAGTACAAGAACTAGACACATTTTCTGTTCCTTTCTCACTGAAAGACCTTGTTTTTTCCTTCTGGTTTACCAACAATGACTAGTCTTCCTGAACTTTTAAACACAACAAAAAATACTAAATGAAAAACAGTTTAAAAAATACCACCACAGAAAAAAGGTTCTCTGCATGTAGCAACTTCAAAATACTGTTCAGCAATTGCTGTAGCTATGTGCACACAATCCTTGTGCTGCTCACCTGTCCAGGAAAACTCCCCTGAAGGATAATTCTAATTAGCCAGCCTAAGCTCACTAGTAAAATATATGAATAAATATATCACACGTTTTTTTCCTCTTCTTTCTACTTTTCTGATTAGGAAAATGGCAAACAAACAAACAAACGATAACAGAAGAAAAAGAAAACCACAACAAAGAGCTGGCAGATAGAAAAGCAATGTCGAAAGCCTTTGAATTAAACTTCCCCTGACAACCTAAATTGACTCTTATTGTGAAGATGGAGGAGACCTGTAAAGAGACGAAATCAGTTGTCAAAACTAATGCCTCAGGAATTGAAGAGTGAAAGCAGGCATGGAAGGCTGAATGAAAATGTCTTTGAAACATCTGGAGGTTTCCTCAACTGTAAGAAGTCTTGCCTTAAAATAGCCAGCTGTTTTATGAGTATGAGCAGTCTGTGTATAGACAAATCACTGTAAGCTGAAACTGGAAATTCCTCTTTCCTCTCTCCACCATTTTAAAAGGAGCATATGAATCCCTTTACAAGATATTTTAAAATATTGCCTTCTTGAGTATCCTTTTCCAATATTTGGGAGGGCTAAAATAATGTTTTCTGTCTAACAATTTTGCATAACCCTGTCATACAGAAAATGGTCCCATGCAATAGCTTTATTCATGCTATTCTTTATGTGACAGATCTTTCCAAAATAAAATTTCAGGATCTTTAACAGAGTGAAAATTAGAATTCATTAGAAAACCAGTGAGACAATGTAAGGTATTAAGCATTTACCTGCAGGAATCTGACACCCATTTCAGAAAAGAATAAGGAGATCTATCCTCAAATTATTTTGGCCCAATAGGTTTTAAAAATGCATGCTGAGCACCACTCCCTTATACATTCCCTGTCTGGCCATAGGACACAAGCTTTCCAGCTATGTGGACACAGAGCTGGGGATGAGGAGCATGATCCTGTCCCTACTGCTCTACCAAATGTGCTGCCAACGGCTTTGGGAACTGAATCTGCTCATTGCCCAGCCTAGACTCCTGTTTGGGCTACAAATACAGTTTTTGTTTTGGAAAAGAGGGCTCAGGTGGGGAAGAATAGGAATTGGTGCAGACCTATTGTTTTCCCAAAATGTGAGGGCAGGGGCCAACAGCTGGGAAGTCTTCTCAAGGTGGTAACATGGGTACAGCCCTCCTCCACACCACTCAGTTTGAATGCTGTGTCTTGCATCTCCTTCATGCCCTAACTTACGTCCTCTCATGCCAAGGATTTTGTGATTAAACATCAGGGGACGTTGCGCAAACCCCGAATATTTTTTAACAAACCATGAAATACAGACAGATGAATCTCAAGTTCAGGAAAAGTTATTTAATTATTACAATCTTTAGGTTATTTTCTTTAAAGTTACTGCACTGAATATTTTCAGTCACAGATAATTAATTTTTGATATCTCAAAATTTGAGTATATAACTGCAGACACATATTGTAGCATGTTATTCAAATTTAGCAGTGAAAGAATAGTTTGACAATGTTTTTCATATCTCTTACATCAAATGTAACATTTCTTGGAGTTATATTACACGAGTCTTATATTTTAAACTTGGTGGTACACTACCATCTATTAAGTGTAAGCCGTGTTCCTTGAAACAATAAAGGAAAGAGTGCTGTGAATCATAATTCTGAACCGCAATTGTTTAATTTAACAAATGGAAATCAATTATTTTAGAAATATCAGGTGTCATATAACATTAGTTTCCATATATTAATTTTCATTAAACTTCATTGACTTCAGATCATTTTGATGATTTTTACCCTCTGGGCAGACTACTGTCATTTCAATCACTTGGCGATAGACTTTTTGGAATTAATTTTAAGACAGTTTAAAAAATACGCTTTCAAAAGAAATGGTATGAAAGTTGGTGAGAGATGAAAAAGAATGTGATGTATTTGGATTAGAGTAAAGCCTTGTTTTTGAATAACAAGTACTATATCTACAACAGAATTCAAAACAGTTTGTCTTTTAGCCTGTATACCAATGTTTATGCCCTTTCTGGAGAAAGAAAAGCCAAAAATAATGGCAAAAAAAACACCTCTTGCACATATAGCTATTTATTTCACTGTATTATATAGACACTTGTTCATGTTAGAATGAGAGCCAGACATGCTTTACCTGATATAGTTCCCTGAGTAGCAGCACCCACTTACGTGTATGTTTTTAAGGGTTGTAAATGACTCAAGACGCAGCTGATATTCTAAAGATTTTTTTTCTCCTGCTGAAGCCCTAGGACTTCCTTTCATCCTTCCAGTCTGTGTTCTTCATTGATCACTTGCTTACCTGGGGTCTCGTAAAGATTTTCTTACAGTCAGCAACAGGGCTGGTCTTCTAGGCCATGCAGTCAGTCCTCCATCTCTGTGAGTAACAGAATGTTCAAAAGACAGGATTACATTACGGTTAAAGAATCCTATTCACTCCTATTCTTATTTCCTGGAGGACAAAATATATCCAAATTATTATTTTCCCCATTAACTCATGGACAAAATTTCAGCCTTCTCTTGTCCTATGCAAAAGCCTACTTCCATCTCACTCATGAGTACCTGGTCAGCCCACGGCTGGAGTTTTAGCTCATGACTGCCGTGCAGCATTGCCCTCTCTGCTTTTTAAAATCTGCCTCATGCCTCTGAGACATCAAGCTACCCACACCCCCTTTCCTTGTGCTGTGCACTTCCAGCTTTCTGGCTGCACTACTGCTAATATATTTCTTGAAGTTGGAAGAGCTATTTTAACTCTTGCTGAATAACAAGCTTGCTGTCTGTCATTTTCAGCTGCTGCATGTTTTCACCCTTAATCTCTCACAAACTGTATAACCCTGGTCTGAGGTTAGAATGCATCTAACTACTTGTTCCCATAGGGTCCATTGAATAAGGCTTTCCTCATTTCTCTCAGGGACATCCTATGTGACAATCAACTGATCTCCAGAGTGCTCTCCAGGAAAAAGAAAAAAAAGACCTTGGGAAAATGACATATAACCTTGAATTATACTGGCACTCTTTATCCCAGCCATGTTAGTCTGGCCTCATCAGCAACACCTTCCAGAACTGTTTAGACTTTGATACCAGCAATGAATCAGAGGCTTTGCCAAGCACATGTCCTAAGCAGAGCTTTCAAATAAAGCAACACAACCTTCACAGGGTGGGCCACAAGGCACTTATCAGTCACTCACCACGCTTTTCAGTAAGCAGAGTATTCCCAGCAGAGCACTGCTTTTAACTTCACTTTTCCTGTTCACTCTCCTGCCAAAAGAGGAGCTATTCTAAACCTCCACAATGGTCTGGGAAAAGGAAGTGACTGGCTGCCTGGAGGAAAGGGCCAAATTAGGGAATTCTCCAAAGGACGGTGGAGATCACATCCATCCTGTAGAGCAAGCATGTTTGGGGCCAGAGTGAGTAATCTCTGAAGATCTGTATACTGGGTTCCAAAGTGCACATCATTTACCGGGCTTTAATTCCCACACACTAAGAACATCTAGTGACTATATATTTTCAGAGGGGAAACCACTGGAGTTAGGTACTGCCATGGTTTATCCCTTTGCAATGCTGCTGTGCTGCCATCCCACATTAGACCTGCTGCCATCTGAGAAAACAAGAAGTATTAGTTTTTATGGATTTAATTTATAAGGAAAAGGACAAAGAACATGGCTGTTTATATGAATAGAGCATGGTATGCCGTGTTCCCAGCAGCACTCTGCATACGACCCAGGGCTAGATTAAAAACAGGAGAACCTCCATCTAAGTCATTAGAATTACACTGAAATGTGAATCAAATCATGTCCTAGGATTAATAGCAAATATGCACATACCTTACAATCTGATGCTGGACTCCAAAGGTATAATAGTTTCTATACCAGATGTAAAACATACAAGTAAACAAAATGGTATTACTTTATGGATATCTTGTGAAAATGGTACCAATTAATAATTATGACTATCATGATGTTTAAGCCTGTCCAGACAAGGAAGCTTCCCCTATTTTCACCGGTAAATTTCTTATGCAGTCAAAAAACCAAAACCAACCAACCAAACAAAAAATTTGGGCAAACTGGAAGAGTGGAACTGAACTGCCCTCCTGCCTTTTTAAAGAAAATTTCCAAGCTGTAATTGCAGTGATTCCTCTCTTTTCAGTGCTGTGAATCAGAAATCTTCACTGAAGAGGGAAAAAATACCGAAGAATTTTTCTGTCTTGGTCAGTGTTATCAGAACATGGAGGCTGTAGGACTTTGGTGTCTGGCCAAGGTTAGCAATACCCTGGAATCCTGAATGATTGTAATGCTATGATATAAAATATTTTTTCTCTAAAAAGCAACACACCATTCAACCTAGAATTTTCATTTTCTGCTACTGCTGCTAACTACATTAATTGTTCATGAAACCCAATATTATCATTGGTTTGCATGATGCATACAGCATACAATCAACACTTGTCAAATGACACCACATTTTTGGTCCTTTATGACCCAGACTTATGGGCACAGAAGTGGAGATGTCCATACAGTACTTAAATATTTCTCCTTCTGTCACTTCTTCCCCTGTAGCCACAAAAGACATTGAAACAGAATATGTTTCTTTCTGCTATTCCATGTATTCTTCCTAAAAGTAATAGCAATTAAATAATTACTGATATAAAAAGCAGGAAGAATAACTAATACTAAGGCAAAAATGTTGCTTAATGTTTATGAGCTGTTTAACACCAGTCTCAGTAACACACTACTATTATTTCTGTGTAAAACTGACACTAAGTAATTTAATGCCCATTATATTTCCTATGAAAATTGTCTTAATCTAATAATGGCAAATGAAAAATACACCATGTTGTCTGCACTTAGTAGTTTAGAGTACTCACACATATTATATGCTTGGTGGGTTTTAATTATGACTCAGAGATGGACCTTAGAGTAATAAAATCTTATTCTTCTGAACGGAAAATTGTTCTTTTCCCTCTTCCCTTTTCATTCCTTCATCTTCCCTTTTTTTAAATGGATTTTTTATTCTCATGACCCAAACAGAAAGTGACAGAAACTTTTCCTATCTCTGAAACAAATTACTTCAAATAAGATTTAAATGGTTTAAGAAGTCCTGGACTACACTTTTCTCCCATTCAGGCTTATCACTGTATAAGCTTATTAAAGTCTGAATAAAAGACTTACCAGCTTGAATTAATGTCCTCTGTGAGATGTTTGGGTTTCTTTTCTCTCCCTTTTCTGCCATATACTCTCAGTTTTTTCTACTGGGACAATGATTTTAGTGAATCCATTGCATATCACAATAGCAGGGCATTTTATGCATTTAATGAATGTAATTGTCTTCCTAATGAAGTAGTGTATGTTGCAATATATTCAGTTACAGCAAAATAGTTTATCCAAATGTGGAAAAAAGAAAAAAAGACTGTGACGTTTCTACAGGCTTTTTGTATTAAAACCTTACATAAAAAGAAACCTAACTTAGGTCATTAATAGCCAAATCCTGTAAAGGTCATCAGTGCTGAAATACCTTAGCTTCCAGAGGGAAATTCAGACCATGGTGTTTGGTTCCTAAGCTTCCAATGTTGCCTCAGACAGAAGTCCACAGCAGTGTGGGGAAAGTACCGCAAAGTCTCTTTGGGACTGTTCCTGGCCCACGACTGCTACAAAAGACCAAGTGGCTTTTTTCTCTGAGCCTAGTCCGTAGCCTGGCTCAGACATTTGCCCATGAGTAGAAAGTTTTAGATGCTGTAGTTATTTATGAATTTTACATTAAATCATAACAGCCAGCAATTCTAAGCAAAAATATACAGAACTGCCACAGATTAGACTTGGTGCCCCCAGGATTAATGGAGATAACAATCTTGGCTTTGTCCTTGTCGTGGTTTAACCTGTGAGGCAGCCAAATACCACGCAGCCGCTCATTCACTCCCCCCCACCCCAGCGGAACGAGGAGAGAATCGGAAGGGTAAGAGTGAGAAAAACTCTTGGGTTGAGATAAAGACAGTTTAATAGAACAGAAAAAGGGAAAATAATAATGATAATGATAAAATATACAAAATGAGTGATGCATAATGCAATTGCTCACCACCCACACTGACCGATAACCAAGTAGCGATCGGTACTTCCTGGATCACACCTACCGTTCATATACTGAGCATGACGTCACATGGTATGGAATACCCCATTAGCCAGCTGGACTGGCTGTCCTGATTATGTTCCCTCCCATCTTGTGTACCTGGCACAGTCAGTAAGCATGGGAGCTGTCCTTGGACTAGGAGGGCACTTAGCAACAACTGAAAACATCAGTGTGTTATCAACATTCTCCTCATACTAAATCCAAAACACAGCACTAGGAAGAAATTTAACCCTATCCCAGCCGAAACCAGGACAGTCCTATAAGCTGCTACCTGAACTCATGACAAACTCATTTTCAAAAATATAAAATCTGGTCTACCCTTGCATTTAAATACTCAGTATGTCTGAAAATAAGGAGTCACTGCAACATGGTCTTCATAGTAAATTAGAGACACTAGATGTAAGTGTTCTATGTATAAACAGAAAAGTTATATCTTTCAGCAATGATCTCATTTGAAATACACAAATTTAGGAATAAAATTAGTTCTCAGATTAGAGAACAAAAATAATTATACATATATCTTGTATAACACGTGATTTTATTTCCCCTAGTAATTAATTTGATTTTCATGAATCACAAGTTCCTACATCACCAATGACTACAGCTTACTAGGGAATATTTTGATTGCAAGGGCTCATTCTAACAATCTGTTCAGGTCAAATAACCTCATACATTAAATACTTCATCATTCTATAACTTATTTTTTACCACCTGCTCATCTGAATTTCTCAGATATGTCTGTCTGTGTAAAGTCATGGCAGGGAAGTCACTTAAGACCTATCAAAGGACCATTTTCTCTGGTTTACTCACCATCTCCCAGCCATAGTCCCACATAGAGACACTTCCTCAATATGTGAGGAATGATCAGCCTCCTAAAAAAGTTGATTTTTTTCTTTTCCATGTGACTACTCCTAATCTTTTACCAATGTCCTCATTTATTACTGAGCTGGACTTTCAGAAGACAAACCAATTCTTCTCTGCTCTGATTCTCCTTGCAGCTCTCCCAGACCTGGGGCTTACCTCAAATTCCACTTGGAAGGGATGGCTGCAAGCTGTGCTCCCACTGCAGTTGTACTCCACCTCAAGCCAAAAGGTGAAATAGCCACAGCTGAAATCTTCTGTAACTGAAAAGTCGTTGTTGAACTTCCCAAACAATACAAGTGGTTATTGCTCATTTACTTTCATCAGTTACCCAGGAATTCTAATTTTTAGCTGGACACTAGCCTGATGCCAAGTTTTTCTTATGTCAAAGGTTATTATTTATTAAGTACAAAAATTCTTTTTCTGTTAATTCCCCCTTATAAATGAATTTAGCTACGTTCAGTCCTAAACTTCCACTCATTCCTCACTTCTTTGTGTTCACTGTATGATTGCCTCTCTGTGGCTGTTGTCCTCAGCAGGCCTGGGATTTTGTTTCTGTTCCCTGTCTGGATGAGTGATTAAGTACTCCTGACAATTCTCCTTTCAAATTCAGGGTGTATTCTCAATGTGTGCTCATTCAAGTGACTTCAAAATTCTCTTTACATAAACATTTGTGCTTATAAAGTTCAGCCATGTGACCACAGGAAGCAAACACAACAGATCCATGAAAAGGATTGGAATAAATTTATTTTAAAAATGAATATTCATAGCCACTTATTTTTCATTGTTTGACTGGTACCTCTATACAAAGAACACATGACAAGTAAGAAACAGACTGACAAGGGGAAAAAAAAATTTAAAAAATTATGGACACAAAGAGAAAATTTAACAGCATTACATGTTGTATATACTGTAAAATAGACCTTTTACCAGAAAAGCAATACTCTGAGGCACTCATTTGGACAGGAAACGAAAACATGGCCAGGTTGACAATACTGTTGGACACCTCCAGCATATCCTGATTTTCTGTGCATTTGATTCTGCATTTCTAAGGTTGCATTGCATGAGGTTGTACGCAGGTAAATATAATCTTAACAATATTAAAAAAAATCCTTAATACAGCTTAAAGAACAGTTTAAAGGGAGTGTTAGTGTTTGCATTGAAATAACACCAGCTGCTTGGTTGCATAAAACAAGTGTGAGCTGCAGAAAGAACATTACTCACAAGGCATTCAGGTTCAAGCAAGAGTAGAGACACCTAGGCCTATTAAACAGTAGTAAAGTGTTAATTTTTATTAGATCTTGTACAGTATGGGGCTGGCAAACACTTGGTAGTTTCAGATACCCACTAAAAATCTCTACTCTAAAGAGATTTAAATGTTTAAACTCAAAAATAAGCCTCTCCTGTGAAGCAGTGTTCATAGGGAGAAGTAATATGTTTTATTAGAGCAACCAATATAGCTAGAGAATGACAAGCTTTCAGGCATACAAGATTTTTTCAGGTCTTAAACAGGAGCAGCACCCTTCAAGCTTAATACATATGAAGAACAATTGCTCTGACTTTACATTTAATTATGCTAATTTGTTTTTGCAGTGCCTAAGTAGACATTTGGAAATTTGTGAAGTGGCAGGTGAGCACCAGTAAGACTGCAATCAGAAACGTTGTGTACAAGCACTTGTCAGGAAAGCAGGGATATTCGCAGCAGAGCAGCCTGTGAGGACTCACGGGAACACCTCCAGTAGCTGAGCCCAAGACCACAGTTTGATGACAAGGTAAGCTAGAGATACAGGTCCTGCTCTGCCTTGCGCCACTGCTGGGGCTTGCTTGACACTGCTGTGGGGTGGGTCAGAGCTGAAACTAGCAGAAAGCTAGTCCTACAAAAACAAAGATGATTTTTTTGCTGGAAATGACTTGTACAGTGCCTGTACAAGTAAGGGGTACTTGGGGATGTACTGACCTGGATCGCCTCTAACAGGCAAGGATGCACACTCAGAGGTCAGCCTTAGACGTGGGTAGGACTTCCCTTCCTGTGCTGACCCTAGAAAAGCCAGAGAATTTTTCACTAGTGGTTTCTGATCTTAATAGTGTGCAGGGAAACACTCAGGGCTGAAACAGGGGTTCTGATGGAGAGTTTGCGTGCAGCATGAGTGTGACAAGCATGTTTCCAACCTACAGCTACTGCAGGCTCCCGCCTGGAAAGCCTGTCATTGCTCAGTCCCAAAGAAGGGAGGGGAAAGAGATTTAAAGGGAGTTGAAAAGAGACCTTCGCCACTTTTGGCAGTGGCCTGGAGTTGTCTCCAATTAAGTGTATCAACAAACCACAGCCATCATTTCGGCCTTGGACCTCTAATGGCTTCTTTAACTTTACATCCAGTGGAGCCACAATGCACGTCTCTGCTTGAATTAGGGTGCTTACATTTAAAAAAGGCCTTTTGCTCCATGAAATACAGTTTTAACCTCTTAAATTTTTTTTTTTTTTTAAGATTATAAAATGTTTGCAATACCTGTAGCCGGTTCTTTCTCAAAACAATCATAGACAGAGTGATTTATCTGGGCTTGAGATGTTGGCAAACATTTAGTGACTATTTCATTCTTGTATAAAGTTTCTGCTGTTGAGATCTAATTCCACAAAGGACTTCTGACTTCAAAAAATATTCATAAATCTATGTATTTCCTCTCTTAAAACATATAGGTAATAGAAGTTTCTTATCCATAGAAATATTGTAAGAAAAGGAACCTGCTTCATGAAGAAGGAGGAATTTAAGAACAAAACAAACAGAAAAAAAGACGTTCGGAAAAGGGTGCTATGGAAACAGAATCTGCATTTTCTTCCAAAACAGCTACAGTTTCATGCAAAAATTCACTAACACTTCTCATCTTGGAAGAGAAGCAGAAATAAAGCTGACGAGCTGAAGAGCTCCAGTCATCTCCAGTTTTCAAAATGCTTTATAAATCTCATCTTTTTCTTCAGTGTATAGATAGTATACAAGAGATGGGTAAAAATTAAGTGACTTACATGAGATTACACATTAGGTAAATATGCAAATGACATGTAATATTCTTCAGACCCCAGTGTCTATCCCACTGATTTATGGGTCAGAGAAATTAATACCCTGAATGAGATGAGGTCCCTTTGTGACTAAGAATGAATCAAACTGTCTGTATAAATACATATATGTACACACACTCTTGTCTTTTGTAAACTACCTATATTTAAAGACAAAAATGACCCCTTATATTTATTGAAATTTTCCTTCTCTTTGGAGTGAGTTCCTGAAATATGTTGAGTTTTATTATCTAATATTATGCATACTGTTTAGCTGACTAAACTAAAAGTCTGCTTTTTAAAAATCTTCTTTATTAGAAATTAGTCCATTACAATTTGGGTTTGCTTAGAAGCAAAGACCTTACACCTGGTGTATGTTCCTTAGAATACTTTAAGTTACCATATATCTGGCTAGCACTAGGGTCAGAAAAGTCTCCTGACCAGTCCTGCCTCTGACATGGTCTCTGTCAACTTCTGTATCCTCCTTGTCTCAGAGAAGCTATAGAACTTCTTTTCTGTATCAGAGGGAAATCATGTTTAAGCCTCTCTTAAGCATTTAAAAGCTTTGTAAAAATATAATGAAAAGGGCAAGACTATTGCATGGCAGTAAAATACTACAAAAATGAAAATTAAAGGGAAAAAATGTGAGAAGTTTGTAGTGTGTTTATATTCATTAATTCGACCTATAAATTTAACAACAAACCAGCATTCTACGCCTTAATGACAGGCATCCTCCAAAGAATGAGAGGTGATGAACATCAGCTCAATTCTAAGGAGGGTGGCAGAAAACGTCAAGTCACTTTGCCTGCCACACACATATAGTAAGCTGATGTCTATTCTCTCTATGTGAAAGAGACAAAATGCCATGTAGAAATTCTCTTTCCTAAAATATGAGTATGTTAGATTTGATTAGAGCACTTGTAACTTTTAATATCTCTTTACTGTTGAATGAGCTTGTCTTAGCAGTGGGAAGGCTATGTTAAAACCACAAGAGCAAACGTCTTTGCAGAACAACACAGGAAGGACTGTGCGAATCACAAAATGTTCCTCTATCTGAATGTGTCATATTGTTTCAAAAGTTGGAAAATACAATAAAAAAGGGACAGCCAAGAAGTCTCAAAAAAGAAAGTATGAGCACAGTATGCATTTGGATTTTTAGCCATTTTTCTAGATCAAATCTGATTACAGAGGTCCAGTTTGTAGTTTGCCACAAGAGTGCACAACAGGCTGCCTGGATGGCAAGTTGGTTTCTCCTGCTGGAGGCAACGGTCTTGGTATCTCTCTGGGTTATTTTATCTTTATATCTCTGTGGGGTAAACCAATGATTTTCCCAATAGTGTAAATAAGGCTGTCTTTGTGGGTTCACAGAAGCATTTGAATCTACTCAGTGGCCAGTGTTCATTTGCAAATTCAGTTAATATGTTATTCATACCTCTCTCATGTCCCATGATATTAAAACTAATCTTAACATTAGCCCCTGTGGTATTTTGCTGCCCACTTCATACAAGCTCTGTGATTACGAGCTTTTATTACCCCTTTGTCTACATACCGTAAAAATTATATCACACTTGTTAAAGCTGATTTAGACTCACAAAGAGGTAAAGCTTTTGTGAGGCTACTGACTTTAAGATTCAAGTGGATGGAGTAAATACCGTCTCACCCACCCAGCTGCTATTTTAACAATTTGAATGTCAGATGTGCCCTCCTAATACTGTCACTGAAGGCAAGTCATCCTATTCTTTCTATGCAAGATTCTCTATGCAAGAGAGGAAGCAAAGCCAAGCAGCAGCTAAGTGGAAAGGGGTCTGCCCTGTGGGCGCAGAGCATGGCCGCAGACAGCAATGGATGGGGAGACACCAGGGAAGGCTCCTGGTCCCTGCTGCTCCACGGCCCTGTGTTGGGAAGGGAAGTCTGGCTCCTCCAGAGGGTCATGGCTCTTCCCTGCATGCTAGTGCTAGCCCAATTCACGGCCACCAGCAAGCCATCTGCTTCCTGTGTTTCTTTATTCCCCTCTCTGTAAACACACTGGATTGCTTCGGCACATACCGGTGAAACCTCTGATATGGAGTACTCTCGCTGAATCTTAAAAAATAAAGATGTCATCTTTTTACTGGCAGTGGAAGTCTCTTGAGGCCCTCCAGAGGTCCCCACATTTCTGCCAAGGGGCTGGTGCCTCAAGCAGACCCTTCTACGCCGCAATACATGAGAGGTGGGATGCCAAATTGTTCTCGTCACTGTCCAAAGTGGCTTTTAATGCCTGCTTTTGGCGTTTTCATATGGTCTTTTAACTTAGGCGTAGCACTGTGCTAAAAAGCTATCAGATAGCTGGGTGCCCAAGAGTTTTTAATTTATGATGAATCTGCAGAAACAAAAATCTTTAAATAATGGTTGTTAAAAAAAATCCTGTTACTTTTCTCCAATGAAAAGGGAGACTATACATTTATGGAATTAACACAGAATGTTATTATGTATTGATGTCTTTTAAAAGTCACAGTTATAGTGACAATAAATGGAGCAATTCAGGTCATGAAATAACTTGATGCTGGTATTGCTAAGCATCTGATGATTTTGCACTGATCGTTATAATTTCAAACAAAATAGTTTCACAGTCAGTGAAAACAAGGAAATAATATTTAGGTGAGAAGGAAGAACAGATGCCCTGCTGCACTAACTACTGCAGCCAAATGACATACAAGCATATTTAGTTTAAGAAAAAGTTTTGGACACATTTCAGGGATCAAATTTTTTGTGATACTAAACAGAATTCGTGATTATTTTTATTCTGCAGTCTGTTAAAAACACATTAACAGATTCTTTTCCATTCCAGTGAGCAAATGACTTATAAAATATTTGGGTGCTCAAAAACTACAGATCAAATTTCCAGCATTTATAAACTGTACCATGCATCATTATCTGAAAATATGGTGAAAGATGTAGACAGATGGAAATCTCTTAATATTTGGCTCACTATCTTAAGCTTTGTGAAAATGAATGTTAGCCAGGCTCAATTAGTTCTGTTAGACGTTACCCCTGTTTCACTGGTCAAGTGCAACAGTGTTTTGAAGGAGAATGAACTAAATTGTTTGTTAACTAAACTAAAGAGATTTGGCCAAATACACAGAGTAAAATGTAATAATACCTATCACAAGCAAACCAGCATGGGAGATTTCACTTTTGACTCCTAAACTGCATTATTGCTTTCTTCTGGTGTTCTGATGTTGTTATTATGGTTACCATATTGAAAGAGCATACGGGGCCAGACTGAATGGAAGTCTCCTCTCAGTTTAGGACACGTCCCTTTTTATTTTTGATTAAAAAAAATTATTCTTTATCCAAACTAAATACTTCATCATGGCTTGCTTATGAAACACATGAACACATTTGTAAAAGCATGATTGAATTGATACTTTTGAAAATTTTGAAAATTGTTTCAAAATACTGGGTGCAATTCTGAGAAATAAGAAATGGTGAGAATTTTATCATTGATGTCATAAATGAAATTCTGAAATTATGGAAATTCATTGTTAAAATAGTCATGTTTACACTATCACAGTTAGAAAAGAAACATATCCTACATTTGGTATAACAGAATAGCATATTAGAAAGCTTTGATGATGTGTTGTAGAAATATGTTTGCATTGCAGTTGTTTGAGAAATTAGTTCCAATATTTTGAGCCACTTCCTATCTTTTATTTTTGGAACGTGATGTTCTGGTTATTGATTTGGGTTGTTGCTGTGCAGTGACAATTCATAGCTGAAATAAATTTTCAAGAATAGTTTGGCTTTGATCAGCCTTGGATAATATCTTTGGTGGGAGTAAAGGGAAACTTTTATGCATCTAATCTCTTTTACATTGAGTTACACATCACTGTACAAGGTGTATGGAGATTAGCATTGATTATACAAACCTGTTAACTTCAGACTTTTACTCACTCTTTTAAATAAGTAAGTGTCTTTTAAGTCTTTTAAGTCAATATGTTCCTGCTGACTTACTAGGTGCTTTATGGGTCTTTGCCACTTTGATACACAGTTAAAAATGTTCATCGTACTCCATTTTTTACTTAATAAATTGGGAAAAACCGGAAATAGCATTGATTAGATTATTTCCAAAACGGTAAATTTAAGAAAAAAAAATATTAGTTTACCTAACTCGAGGTCATTGCCCTAGTGTAAACAGAAGTTAATGGCTTTTAATATGTGCTAGCTCTGATCAGCTCTGGACGTTCTCCTAACACGAGCTGGGGATTGCTCCACAGAAACCCATTCAGTTAATCCATGCCCAACACTGCCAGGCCAGGATGCAGGTTCACTCTGTCCTTGGCAGAACAGTGGTGTAAACAGCCCTTGGGAGGCCACCAGGGCATGCAAAAGATGAAGAGGTAGGGTTACAGGATCCCTTGGGATACAATTCCCATTTCTTTCCTCAGCACTACAGTAATGTCAGATTATTACAAGCCAGAGAATGCCCTTTGATGGAAATTATTTAGTGATTGCTATGACAGCTATTCAAAATTAAAAGAAGTTTGATTAGCAGTTAAGCTGGACAGATGAAAGTGTGAAGAGTGTTCAGTAATTAAATACTTGTATTTTCAAGTGGAAATTAATTCTTGTTTTTTCTGCACCTTTGTAGAGTTCATTTTCGCCATCCCATTATCATGGTAAGTCAAAATAACAAACCCTCCAGCCTTCGTTTAGGAAATCAACTAAAAAGCAATTAACCACAGAGAAAGGACAGGAGTCTCCTTTCAATTATTTGTTGAGTGATTTGATGACAACCAAAGCTTAAGTAACAGCAACATTGCACAAACAAAGAAGACAAAAAAACCTCAACCCTATAATACCATTTGAAGTAAGTCACTGAACCACAATATTTGTTCTAAACCCATCAATATTCAGAAAACAGTGGTAGTGAAGTGGCAAGAACCGTCCGCTCAAGCAAAGAGGGAGGTATGTATCACTGTGCCTGCTCTTATGTTTTCTCTTAAAATACATCAGTTTTGGGGGTGCTTACAAAGCCCAACCTTGGCAAAGTTGTCTGGATGACAAGTGCTGTTCAGGGGTAACATGGGTGGGCACAGTGGATGCAGATGGCATATGCAGAACAGACTGTGGAGTCAACACAAGGGAGGAGTCAGCTTGAAAGGAAGCATAAAAGAAACCTGAACATCCGTAACTGTGGGGAGAAAGAAAAGGGTACCAGAGCAGCAGTCAAAACCTGGTTTGATGCCGTTAAAAGTCACCCCGCCGACAGTAGCCCTGCTTGCAAGGCAAAGCCAGAGGTGGCCTGAGCAGCTGATAGCCAGGGGATGCTGCGATAGAAGACGGGAAAAGCTTGTTCATTTCTCCTATGCAAATGAAGGAATTCAGCTGCAATCTATCACTTCCAACAGCGTTTTCAATACTCTGATATTTTAGAAAAGGAGGGCCTGTTCATGTAAATTTGATAGTTTCCTAGCATAAATTATTTCATATTCCCCCAGAAGGTGGAGGTTGGAAATAGGCATGTCAGCTTCCAATGTGTTAGGAGAGAAGGCTGTCTGGCCACCCTTTTTCTGAGTTAGACCTCTACAGAGAATATAGCTCAGCTGGGAAGCTTTAGGATCACAGACTGTATATTTAAAATCCCTTCCTCCTATGCACAATGAATTTAGAAAAAAAAAACATTTGAAAATCAGAAATCTTCCAGAACCCTTTACAGGGAAGACAGATTTTATCTTCCTGCGCAAGCCCCTGACAAACATGAATTTAATTCAAATGTCTTTTGAAGCATATTCTGATTTTCCTTGAGTGCTACTTTATTTCTTGTTAGCAACTGGATTTTTGGCAGATGTTCAGCAAACTGTCTATCCTTATAATTTATCTATTCCTTCTGGAGTCCTTCTTTTCACAGTAAAATAAAGAGCAAACATACTTAAAAAATGATGAGAGCTTCTCAAAAATGTAATAGATAAGAAGCTAACCTAAACATTTCAGAGTAACTTTTTCATGTATTCAGAATTCAAAAACCTGAAAAAAACCTAGGAATGTAGAAACAAGATCACAGAAATACCTAAATGGTTGTCTAGTCCAAATATTCAAGGACCCTGAAGGTTCTTGGATTTTGGGAACTTTTCCAGAAAAAAAGTAGGTGTATTTATTGTAAACAGATACAGAGATGCATCCTAGGTCTTTCTGAACCTACTCATGTATTTAGATTTTTTTTTTTTCTCTGCAACCCTGAAGCTGAAAACACATTTAACAAAGGAGAAAGCAGCGATTCCCACAAGGTCAATAGAATCTATGTGTGAAAAACAACAGCTATTGAGAAACATGTAATGCTATCAGGAGACCTGTCAACCATTTTCCACACCACTCTTGAAAATCCAACCATTTTCTTGTAATTCTGTTCTGTCTGCATTAGAATAAAATGTGTACAAAAGAGAGATGCAAAAGATGTACTTAATTTTGCATATTAGCTCCTCTATTTCTTCATTTAAATATGCACACATTTCTAGAGAGCTCTACTCTAGTCTTCCTTATTTTGGTAGCTTTCTTGAGGGTCTCAGAGACTGTTAATTGAAGCATTTCACCAAGCTTACATGGTGAAGCAATATTATTTTAACATTTTGACCATAAGTGATCTATTTAATGCAAAGTGAAGTTGATAAAATTAATCCAGTGACTCAGGAAATGCAACTATTGGAAACTGCCTTCAGTTTGACAGTAAAAATTAATCATGCTTTGGATGAAATAAAAATAGAAGAGGAAGCATGGTTTTACCTTTTTTATTTTTTTTTTGATAAATAAACATCTTCAGGCATTAAGAAAAAAGTTCGTAAAAATTAATTTTATATGCTTTGTAGTTTCTAACATGTAACAACTAGAGATATTAAGACCCCTGAGAAAGGAAATTGGGAAAAGGGCAGGAAGTTTCCAAAATGGATTAGCTACTTGGAGCAGAAACTGTTTCCATTGGTAACAGCTCCGTCCTCAAGAGCTTTTAGCTCTATCTCTCACTTATGTTCACCACCAAATTAACACCCAACTTGAGGGTATAGAAACCTCTGTGGAAGCAGCAAGTGTGATATTTTCCCCCTTTCTTTTTCCCCCAAAGTATCAATTATTCTTCTGATTACAAGGCAAAAGTAAAAACTTTGTCCTTTGTTCTTGTTTTCATATACTTGAGCAACTTGTGAGGGGTTTTTTGGGGGGTAAGGAGGGGAGAGTTGCTTCATTTTTCACCACTGAATGATCTAAAATCATCTGATTCTGAAGAGTTTATGGGTGCATGCAACCTTCCTTGCTGAACAGCTGAGGAATTATTAGGCTAATCATTATTTCACAGTGTTGTGGCAAGAAAATTTAGACTTCCATTTTATATTGGTAAATATTGGTAAATATACAATTGGTAAAGAGGTCCACTGAACTGTGATCAAAATTTCAGTAAGTCCAAATAAGGAAGTGGAATTTTCTCCACCAGTTTCTTGTAACATTTCAAAAAAGGAGTTTAATAACATAAAGTTTTTCTATCCAATATAATCCCTTATAGAATTTGATTTCTGCGGACAGTGATTTCTCTGGATCTAAAGAAGTACTTCACAAAGCCATTTAACATTGCCTTCTCATTGCATTCATTAAATCCAATTTTCTGTCAGTTTGCACAAACGGGTCTTATTATCATACACCAACTCTAACAAGTGTAGTAACTGGTAGAAATACTTGACAAAAATGCCTCTCTGAATAGCAGCACAAGATAAGGATGTTAATTATCACCTCCTATTTTCATTATTTTTTCTGAACTATAAGCAGCTGAATTTTAGAAAGCCAGCTAACAGATAAATTCAGGTGTAGGGAAAGAATACAAAGTATATGAAGATCCCTTTAAAATACATTTTTAATCAGCAATTCAAATATCAACTTTCCAACAGTATTTGAATTTACCCTGAATTCCTCATCCCATTCGTGCAGATGAGTTAATGTATGTCTAACATTATGAGCAAACAAACAAATAAACAACTCCCACTCCTGATGGGTCTTAATTTTCTGTATAGGTAAGTGCTGGTGAAGCACACACTTAAAGTGGGCATTTTGTACAATGGTTACTTTCCATGATTTTGATATTAAACTGTTTACCATATTTCTGGAGAATTAAAAACAAAAAGGGTTTAGCCATGAACAATGTTGGTTAAAAATAAGACCCCAAAATTTTTATTGTTACAATCACAAATTTAATATAAAGTTCTTGTGAAAAATTGTTTTGACCTTGAAAATATTACCTGAAAAAGAATAAAGCAAGAATACCAGTGTGAAAACAAAGACGTATTGGTCAGCAATACTCTCTGTAAGGCATCAGTAGGTAGCTGATAAAAGCAAGGTTTCACTTCAATACAAATAATTGTGCTAATTAGGAAGCATTTTATGGAAAAGGAGCAAAAAACATGCCAGAGGGATCAGTTCATATTAGTGTAATACATTTCAAGTCTTCCTATTCCTGCCAACATTATTTTAAATATATTGAATCCTCAGCATGGATTGCTTTTCAAATGCATTGCAACTACTAGGCTATCAGATGAGCTTTAAATATCAATTCTATGATGGTATGTTCAGTTTGATTTACTTGGTGTCATTTCTCCCAGATATTCTTCCAAAATACACTGGGAAAAATTCAGACAAAATGGAAGTGTCCTGACATTTCTTGAGAAACTAGTGTCCAGATAAATTACTGTGCCACATGTGGCAGAATGCAAATTTGACCTTTCCCCTTCCTGCTATTTTGAACCATTCACTAGTTTCATCAGCTACTATATTTTTATTTTTGATCCATATGGGCTTATAAAATGCACCCACTTAATACATTTAAAGAATTGACTGCCAGTTATCTCCACCTCTGGTACATGACTGTGAAGCATGATATAGACTAGGGAAGGTATCAGCTGGTCATATTTCTGTCACCAAAATACATTATGCGTTATGAAAAAAATTATAGCAAAGGATTAGCTGTCCCATACCAGTTGACTGCCTTACCTGGCTCCCAGTAAGCTGAGAGCTTTGCACGATGTCAAGCAATGACAGCTGGCAAAAATTTTTCCATATTTTATTTTTGTCTGCTTGTGTAGAAATCTGTAGATATATGGCTAAAGAATGAATAACTTAAATCCATGAGAAGACAAACTAATCCATTCTATGAAATTTCCTTCTATTTCCACCGTAGCCAAGTTTTACTACTTCGTATCCAAGCTGTAGTTGAAATCCTGACTCCAACACTCTGCGTGGTAGCAGAGTGAGTTTCCTATAGTTGTCAGGCACAGTACTAAACTCTGAGAACTGCTCGTCTTCTATGCATGAATTATTCAGATTCAAATAGGTATAAATACCTATCCGTACCCTGTGCATAAGAATTAACACATGGAAGACAGCAGAAATATGCACGCTAGTTTATGATTAAACTGGAATCACAGGCCTGAGAAAAGCTGCGAACTGGTGCTCAAAATCCACTGACAAAGAGGTACTAGACCTCCCCCAGGAAATCTGTTTCAGTAATTACCTATGCTTCACCTTTACCAGGCACATCTTAGATATTTAAAAATTTGTTCTCGCTTTCCTCTTTACATTATTGAACCTCCAGTTCCTTTACCCTTTCCTCATGTCATCAGGCTTTCTAGACTTGTGATGATTGCTTTCCACTTGACTTTCCATCTGGTTTGCATCTGTCTTGAAGGGTTGAAGATAGACAAGGTACTCTAGCTGAGACCTTCCCAAAGCTGAATAATGAAAGTATTATTTACTGTCCTGTAGGTGTACTCCTGTATATAAATCCCTTTATGGGATTTGCTTATTGCTACAGCACAATATTGCTGGTTCATGTTTAAATATGATTTGCTATTACAGGCAGGATGTTTTCTACTGTTTAGTCAATTGTTCCCAATCCTGCATGAGCAACCATTTCTGCTGAAGCATAGTATCTTGTACTTGTTGAATTCTATCTGTTTTCTTTTAAATAGTCTCCAGTTTGACAAGGTCATTTTAAATTTGAAATCACCTTTCAACAGTTGGAAAGCATCTACAAATGTAATCAGCACAATCTCTGTTCTTTCATCCTGCTTATTAATGAAATATTAACCTCTGCAGAATCTCACTTGCACATCCTTCGATTCTGGTACATTGCTACTTACTCTCTTAGGAAGGTTTGTCCAGTCATTGGGTTCCATCTATACAACATTTCCACAGATTGCTTATGAGATTTACCAGATGTGATTTGCTTTTTACTGGTCCAGATTGAACATTACTCACTTAATTGCTTTTCTTCTAGATGTTCAGAGTTCTGTTGTTTGTTCCAGTATTTTTCCAGAGGTCAAAATTAATTTGATTAAACCTGCAAGTCCCAAAATCCTACTTTTTTTTTTCCTTTCTGAAGGCAGTTCCACTCTTCAATATTTTATTGTCCCTGAATATTCACAGACAATGCTATGATCACTGAGATTTCATTAGCCAGTTCTTTTAGTAACCTGGAACGTGCTTTAGCACACCCATCACAATTCATACAAAACAAATACCTCAATCTCTTAATTTTATTTTGCTATTTGAAGAACAACATTATCTGTTCAAACAGTATCCTTTTACATTATATTTCAGTTTTCATTTAGTCTATTATGCCTCTGGTATAACAGTTAAATCATCATTTTAATCTTATACCCAGACTGCCTACTCCTACAATTTTCCCCATACTTCCTTTGATATCTTTACTCATCAGGAAAACACTATGTGGTTCTGCATGATATATCTCTGAAACATCACAATTATATGGATAATACTTGCATACAGGGACAGTATTTTTCCTATCATTCCTTTTGCACTATGCTTTCTTATGAATAGTACAACACCTTAAAATGCTTTAAAAATATCTAATTTCCATGCAGATTGTCTACAATATTGTTTGTCACAGGATGCAATTCTCATCCTCTGATTGATAGAAGGCCAGTGGCAAATCTCATTTCCATTTGTCAACTATTTAGGTGCTTGGCATAATCAGACTGCTGACTAAGAACGTCTTCTGCAGCCATACAGGTAATGATGACAGGCATATTCACATACAGTCTTTCACTTAGGAGAATCCAGAAAATATTGCAGAGAACATAGTTTGAAAAGTATTTGTATTTTAGGATTGTTTTATCCACTGCAATGAAATGAACTGTGGCAACAGTTTAAGAATCTCACTCCAGGAATAAATAAAATCGTATCTAGAGAAATGCAAGAATCCTGTGTTTTGGTGAGCAAAAACATGGAAAATTTGAAACATCTGGTGTCATGTATTATCAAGGATATTTCTAAGAGTATTGTGTTAATTTTATAACCTTTTCTTTCCTTGCATGAATCAAAGGCAGTATGGAAGCTGTTGAGAGGCAATGAAACTGAAGTACTGAAACACTAGTCACAAGTTATTCTGAAACATCATATACAAATTATTTAGGAATAAGCATGTGGACTTGTCTGAATACTGCCCTGACCTAAGAAGGAGACACCATCAGAGAATCCACAGGTATGGAACAGTAATGAAAAGAAATCTGTCCCCTGGGACTTGGCACTTTCTGGGGCATCCTTGCAAAGGATGAGTGGCTATTAAACAAAAGAGGCATGTATACAAAGCAGCTTTTCACTGAATAACCCTTTTCCCTGAAACAGCAGCAACAACACCTCATAGAATTATCATAGAATTATCAAGGTTGGAAAAGACCTCTAAGATCATCGAGAAAATACACCTCCTCCTCCCTCCCCCCCAAAAAAAAATCCAGCCAATGAGATGATCAAAGTGATTTTGGGAACCTGTATGATTCAGCAATCTGCAGGAGGAAAAAAAAAAAAAAAATTAAAAATCAGTGATTATGTCCTGAGAGAGGTAATGGCAAGAACACAAAGATCTGAGTTCTCAGAAAGAAGGGCCAAGGGCAGTTAAATTTGAGTTGAGATGGACTTGGCTTGGTCAAACTACCCTAGGTAATTCACAAAATGTCACAAGAATACTGATATGAAAAGTCAGCTGAAATCATCAAAAAGAGAAACCTGTTCAATATCACAGCATTTCCTACCACATTAAAAAGAAAAAGTCCAGTATGTCAGTGATGTCATGGAAAGACAGGATATTTAGACTTTGCTACCAATATTTTCTGAACCATCTGATTAGTGAGGTACAGAGATATTGGTATCAGAGCTTTCTTTATAGATGAGAACTGTAAGAAGATTCTTTTTCAATGCTTTTGCACAAAACCATAAAGATAGACTCTCTTAAAACTTAATTTCTCCTGAAGCTTGAAATACTTGGAAGGCTTCCAGAAGCTATATACTTCCTGGACACCATAAGAAACTAACAACAGGAATTAAGGGTGAAGAAATATATACTGTTTCCTTTGGATGTGGATATGTTTGTTCTCCACGGAATGGAGGGCAGCATGGGGCATTGATCACACCCTTGGTGCTGTGCTGATGACTAGTCCTAATTATTTCAGAAAAATTACCACATCTTTTATCTAGAAGCACGAAAGAGAAAGTAATCATATACCAGATGCAAATGTAATTGGATCTTAAACACAGAATAGGCAAACAAATTGCATTTTAATCCACATTTAACCCATGGCATTTATAGGTCCTTTCTTTCTATTACAAAAGTGTAGCACCCCCTATTGTGATTACTATTACCACAGTGGGTTTTCTCAATGTCTTTCCAGGCACCACGCTCAGTATGGTAACCTTTTTAAGTTGTGCTCTTTCATTTGGTCTGCTGATGGAAAAATTTCAGCAGCTTCTTGCTGAGGGCTTTCTGTAAAGGAACAACCGTTGCTTTGTTGGGGAAAAAAAAGACCTATTTAGAGAGGTACATTCTTGTAAGCCAGCCCAGCAGAGCAGAAGACAGGATGGGAGAAGACAACCAAAGAACTTTTCAGAATTCTTTAAGGATCATACACTGTGTTACGATTTGCGTTAACACAAATTACAACTTCCAAGCATTCTAAGTTGTCCTAAATAGGGGGAATCAAAGCAGAATGATGTTTTATTCAGGTTAATTTTCTACCCCTCTAATTTTGTGTTTCATGAGGGTAATATAACTAAATATTTCTGAAGTATTCCTATAAATGGAAAAAAGCAGCAAAAAAATCTGGAAAAAAAAGTATGTGACTACTAGTGTAATAGTAAATACAGAAAAGAGAAGAGAAAGTGATGAACTCCTTGTAAGACTGGAGAACATGGGAATATAACTTTGTGGATATGACTTGAATACTTGCAGTCCTTTAGTAACGTAAGAATTAAAAATTGTCATGTGTCTTTTCAGGGAGGGGGGATGATGTGCGCTGCAGTTTGCGAGGGGTTGCTGGCAAAACTGCATGTGTTCTCATGCTTAAACCTTGATTTGTCTACACATTTTTACAAGACCAATGCACTTCAGAGAAACAGATTTTTAGTTTTTTTCCCAGGATGTTATCAGGACTCCCTTTCCAGTACCAATGATTGGAAGGTTATCTCCAGTTTTTATCTTACACAGATAATCTATTTTAAAAATTCAACTTCAAAATATTAAAAAAGGACCTGTCATATAGTTTCATAACTTATATTCCTCTTATACGTGGAGTTACGACTTACCATATATTAGCCTCAAGGGAAACCTCTTTCCTCAGTCCATGGTTAACTAAGAATTATCTGGCATTCCTTATGCATTTGAAAATTATTTTAATAGGAAACTTTGAAGTATCTGAGCAAGAGGACCATCCTCCAGGAAAAAGCACATTATAATTAAAGTATTCACATCAGGAACAGTTATACTGTAGCTTAAAGAATTTTATATCTTTCCTAAAGTTATATTAAAATCCCAATAGATCTGGGCACTCTTATTTAGCTTTACTACATATTGAACTTTAGCTAAGACTTCAAAATATTTAGAAAATAAGAGTATCATATATACAATTTAGAATAGGTACAAAATGAACCCATGCTGGACACAAGATACATCTTACTGCTCCTTTTCTGC
The DNA here is from genome assembly GCF_964195595.1 of Calonectris borealis. NCBI lineage: Eukaryota > Metazoa > Chordata > Aves > Procellariiformes > Procellariidae > Calonectris > Calonectris borealis. The sequence goes on from NC_134314.1 coordinate 86,356,469, forward strand.
TGCAGAAAGGTGAACCACCTGGTTTTTGACTGCCGGTATTGTTAGGTTGCAGTACATGAAATTTGGAAGGGAAAGTATTTATGAGAGATTGGGTTTTGGTTTTTGCCTGAGATAACATTGAAATGCCCTGAGGAGTTTTATAATGTATGTGCCAGAGATATTCACTGGATTGCTAATGACTTACTGGGTATAGCGTTTCTGAAGGTAGACTTGCTTCAAAGCAGAGGCTGTGACTGACTTACTGAACACTGAGTAGGGAAAATGTATGAACAGAGTAGAGAAACATTTCTGAGCAAAAGTAATTTCCTCCCACTTTCCACAAAATAAAGTCAAATGCCTATTAAAAATGTTAAGACATTGGCATTTTGAGGGGATCTAAGATCTAAGGCTATAGAGATTTTTGTGATGGCTGTTTTCTCAGAAAGAGCATGTAGAAAGTGATGCTCACACACAGCTTTGTAGAGGAAGATGCTAAACAAAGGACACAAAGTTTACCCTCTCTGCATAAGTGCAAAATGGGAAAGGTAGCAGTTGACAAAGAAAATGAAATGCAGTATGGAGTCCTACAGACTGTGAGGTCAGTTGTGCTGAAGAAATAGCTGGAATGACCCACGTTTCCAGTCCCCTGAACTGTCACCCTGTCCGGCACGCTGCGGGCCCCAGTCTCGGTTCTGTTGAAGCACCCTGTAACCAATACGCCACATGCATTTAGATTGCGAGGTTTGGGTACAAAATCTTCTACCTCCAAACACCCCTTAATCTATGCAGAAGGCCCTATAAAAGCTGAGTGGTGTGATAGCCATTTGGGAAGCGCAGGCAGCAATAAATATTCTGGGACTTCACAACAGAAAAATTCATAATTAAAGAGGAGGAACATGACAGATCAAATTTCACCAGGAACTTTTGTTAATAAATTCTCACTTCTCGGTTTCTCTAGGTAAATATAAGGATGATTCAGGAAGATTCTTACAACTTAGACTCATTCTCTCTTCTTCATTTTCACTCGACGGAAATTTATTTGTTATTTCTTGAGTTTCTTTTTTTATTTGTCTAGTAGTGAGCCTGGATCCATATATATATTTCTGTATCTATGTAGAAGCAGAGGAGGAATGATGTGCATTTAAAAGGTAAAAAGCTGTGTACAACAAGCAGAAGGGCTTGGGTATTTAATGGATGTCTGAATGTCTTCCAGTCCACATGCATTAGCATTGTTTTTAGCATTATCTGGCGCTCTCATCCTCTTTCCACTAGATTTTTATGCTGTGTCTTTTTTTAAAAAAAGCCATGGATTTCAGTTAATCGTAAATGCCATTATGCACAATGTAAGTTGTATATACTCATAAATTACTGTCATATTAAAATGTTACATTAGCTTTATTTAGTATAATTATGGAAATTATATTTTCCCATCTGTAAAATATAGGTTTTTGCCACAGACATATTAAACACATAATTCCAAACAATCAATAAAAAAAATTGGGAAAAGCTTACAAAACATTGTTTCTAGCAGAAGAATATAAAAAATTATAGACGTTTCTATCCATCCCTATCCTTGCAAATATTTATCTATCTTTCCTCTAAGTTCAGGCATATTCACCTTTTGATCTCAGCACTGAACTGGATTGCTCATGCCAACTATGCAGGGTGGTTTTATAACTACACATCCTTACACTACCAAAGTCGTGTGTGTGTGTGTGTGTGTGTATATACATTTGTATAAATAGCTTTCCTATTTTATCCTTAAGCTCTTTAAAGCCCAATCAGGGTAATATGACATACTGAAATTTTTATCTAGAAATCTCTTAGACGACCATGAACCTGAAACATGCAGACAAAAGAGGAGATGGAGGTGCAGGATCAATACACAAGACAAACATGTCTCGGAAATGGATATTGATTCCATTAAAGAAACATGCTGCAAGTGAAAGCCAAAAGTTTTTCTTCCTGTTGCCTGTGGATTATTATAAATAAGCTTTCCGGAAAAAAAACAGTTAAACCTCAAGGCAGAAATGTGACGCTGCTGCTATTGCCGTGGTTGAGATTCATACGAGCTGGTAGCAGCTGAGCAGAGAGGCATGACTGAATGATTTGGGGAGGATTTTTGGCATGTATGTGCAGCTGCGTATTTTTCTATGGCCCTTAAAACTGCTCTGAAAATGAAGTAACCTATTATGGGCAGAAAGCAGACCATTCCGCAACTGCTTACCAGGGAGCTTGGAAGTTGAGGAGGATCCAGGGCTCAGTGATAGGGTCAGTGGAGAGGTTTGGCTCAGAGTGGGGACAGCTGAGGACGGGGCACATGTCATGTTGCATCTTCTCCCCACACCTCTGCGCCTGCCCCTCTGGCACCAGTGCAGGCATCACCAGGTGTCTGGCTGAAACCGTCAGGACCCATCTGGTGCAAACCAAAGAAAAGGCATTTCATTTGCCCACACGCTTTTCCATCCACTTTTGAAGGTCTGCTGACAGCCTGGGGAAGCGTGAGAGCCACCTCTCAGCTCAACAATGATGGTTTCTCAATGCACAAGCACTCAGTATTATTTCAGAATGTTATATGGGGGTGAAAAAAAAGGATAGATTACATATTAGAAAACACCTTTATAATTAGCTGTAGGCTTATATATGTGTATATATATATATAAAAAAGTATATACACATGTATGTATGCAGATATAAATTTTGGTACATATTTCACTCTCTGCCTGAACTGGAGATGACAAAGAAAGCTTCCAGTACATCAGCCAGCTGAATGAGACTACATAATAATCCAAATTACTTTTCACAGCTTTCTTCTTAGCGGCTCAGTACACCCCACTGGGTGGAGTCACTACAAAGGTACCTGATCAGATACTTCTTCCTGAGAAAAAATTCATCAGATCCTATCATGCTTCTCTTCTGAAACATCATGCTACGTTATCGTTTCTTAGTATCTGATGTGCTACCCGCATGTATCTGTTGAGACAATTTCAAGGAATACATAAAGCGATGAAGTAATACTTCTTACTAAAAAAATGAAGAAAGCAATTTCTCCCTTTTTTCATTAAGGCCAATGAAGAACAATATAAAGTAAAGCTTCCAATAATTTGAAAGTTTGCCTTGAATTCAACAGGATACTCAATAATTCTTGCAATCTTAGTATAAGCAAAACCAAGGAATCAGCAACAAAACCCATAAATATATATTAAAAAAAAAAAAAATTCCAAGCATTTTACCTATATTTAAAAGCAGCCAGGCAGATACACCTAAAAACAGGAGCTCTATGTGTATGCCACATTTAAAGGCCCAGACATTTGCTCCCTCAAAAGACACCTGAGAAAAAATTGAGATTCCTTAAAAGAGGAAAACACCAGGTGCTGGAGCCTTCAGGTGAAGTTCCAGTGGTCGTCACCCATCTCTAGAGATAGGGCAGCTCCTGTTCCTCCCTGACATGGGACAGGGCCTGGCGTGCAGGAAGGGTCTCTGTAAACACATACCGTATCTAATAACAAAGTAATTTCAGTGTCTCACACTGACATTGTGAGGTGTTACAATAAAATAAATTAGAAAATGAAGATAAAGTAAAAATTAACCTTTCTCCACTTCTTTCCTGTTAATTAGAGATATTAGCACTTAATTAGGACTATCAGCACTTAATTAGCACATATTCTATTGTCAGGTTATGCCTCCCAGGAAAATTGCTGATGAAGCCTCCCACTTCCTCAGTTGTTCCCTGGTGAAGTCAGAACAAACCGAGAGGTCTTGTACTAAAGGTGGATGCAGTACTCTGCTTTGCATGTTTTCTTTTTCTTCCTTTCCTTCCCTACCTTTCTTCCCCAGTAAACCAGCGAAGCTTGCCTTCCTTTCTGAACTGCTAAGTTATTTTACTGCATGGGAAGTGAAGTATCTCAAATTGGTGGCCCTGGTGGTGGTGTCCCTCAAGCGGGTAAATAAACAAGTATCTTGGCTCTGTGTGTGAGATTGGCTTATTGCACACCGGGTAATGAACCCCACTTGAGGAACAACAGTTTTGGCGACCCAGATGGGACTGCTGTTCTAGCCTTGCCTGGGTAGTCCTGCTGTTCTGGATGGGAGACGGGACCGGGTAGGACTCCAGCGCGCACTGACCTCTTGATCCGGGACTCTGCTGGTTCCTCTTCACTGATGAACAACAGGCAACACAACAGTGCGACGCCAAAATATGAGATATTTGCAAGGAGGCAAGGGATAACAAAGGTAAGCAGCCACTTTTGGGGATTGCTCTGCATAAGACACGCTTAAAAAAAATAGAGACCCATGGCGGGAGCTTAATTAAAGGCTTCTCACATAGACGCGCGGTAAGATTTTACCTTTACTGACAGAGGGTTGGAGCTGAGTGCATGAAGCTGTAAGTTAAGGAATTTTTGGAGAAAAAAATACATGTAATATGGGTGCAACTACTTCCATTGAGATACCCTTATGCACTCCTTTGGGATGCATCCTGAAAAATTGGAATAAGTTCGGAGGGGATTCCATAAGGAAAGATAGGTTGAGAACTTATTGTACCCAATGGTGGCCAATATATAAATTAGATGATGGGGAAAAATGGCCAACGAATGGATCACTGAATTGTAATACTATTTTGCAATTAATGTTGTTTTGTAGAAGAATGGAGAAATGGAATGAAGTTATGTATGTTGATTTGTTTTTCACTGTGAGAAATGATCATGAAACTCATAAGAAATGTAAATTGCTGATGAATGATGCTAATGGGATATATGTGGTAGTAGAAAATGTTAATGGAAAAGGAAAGAAAAAGAATTGTTGAGAGAGATGTGAAAAAGGAAAGAAATGTGTTAAGGTTTGTGGGGAGGCTGAAGATGTGCAAATGTTGGTCCCCAAGGGGGGTCCAGTAGAAAGGCGGGAGGGAAGATCACAAGACAGTAGTACTGACAGTGGCCAGGAGGACCGACCCACTTCTGATTTAGAAGCAGGAAGTGAAAGTTTTAGTCCGATGTCCGGAAGAACAAGAAGACAGCATCCTGTGATACAAGTTCCTTTAAGACAAGCAGTAGGAACGGAGGGAAAACCGGTGTTTGTACACGTCCCATTTACTACTTTGGATTTATTGAACCGGAAGCAGTCAGTAGGATGTTACTGGGAAAACCGAAAGGGAATGCACCAACTGCTCGAAACTATTATGCTGAATCATAATCCAAAATGGGGACATATACAAGCATTGTTAAATACTTTCTTCACAACAGAAGAAAGACACATGGTAACAGAAAAAATCTAAGGAAGAAGGGAAGAGGAGAAATGAAGGTGGAAATGTAGATAATTATGTACCAAAACCAGAACCTGCCTGGGTTCTGAATGATAGAGCTGGGAAAGCAATGTTAAAACAATACCAGCAATTGATTCTGTATGGGGTCCAGCATGGAGTACCAAAGCCCAAAAATGTATCTAAGTTATATGAAATAAGAAGGCAGGGGTCAGAGGAGAATCCCTCAGCCTTTTATGAAAGATTATCTGAAACTGCTCGTAGATGGATGGATTTAGATCCAGAGGATGAAGAGAATAGAAAAATGTTTGATATGTTATTTATAGGACAATCTGCCTCTGATATTAGAAAGAAACTGCAGTGAGTAGATGGAGCTGGGGGAACGTCTGCATCACAATTAACTGAAAATGCATACAAGGTATACAATAATAGGGATAAGAAAGAAAAAAGGGACAGGCTTAAAGAAAAACAAAAGGGAATAAAATTACAAGCCTCATTATTGGCAGCTGCAATTGCTGGAAATACAGGAAGGGGAAGAGGTAGGGGCTGAGGCAGAGGGAGAGGAGGAAGTGGGTGGAACGGGGTAGGGCGAGGATGAAATCCCTCTAGCCGTGCCCCATTGGGCCCTAACCAGTGTGCTTTTTGTAAAAAGGAGGGACATAAAGGATGCGTTCTTTTGCACCCTCTTAGAAGAGGAAAGTCAGAAGATATTTGTCTTCAAATGGGAGAGCCCTACCACTGGGAGGAAAATACAGCTTTGTTGTACTGTGTTACCACAAGGATTTAAGAACAGGCCAACACTGTTCGGTAACGTACTTGCTAAAGAGCTGGAAGATTGGCAAGGTAAGAATCCTTCTATCACTTTGTTGCAATACGTGGATGACATCTTGCTTGGAGCAAAGACTGAACACGAATGTAAAACTGCAACTATTGATTTGTTGAATTTTTTGGGTTTAGCCAGATACCAGGTATCCCAGAAAAGGGCCCAAGAGGTACAAACTACCGTAACGTACTTAGGATTTGTAATTTCTCAAGGAAAAGGAGAAGTGGGAGCGGAAAAAAAAAGAAGCTATTTGTCTAATGGCTCCCCCCGATCAAAAAAGGAATTGCGAGGGTTTTTAAGGAATGGCTGGATGGTGCAGGCTGTGGATACCAAATTTCAGTTTGATTGCCAAACCATTATATGCTGCTATTAAGGGACCTGAGGAGACTCTGGAATAGACACCAGAGTGCCAAAAGGGGTTTGATTCCATTAAAACTGAGTTGGTGAGAGCCCCTGCCCTGAGTCTACCTTGATTAAGCCTTTTATACTCTATGTACATGAAAGGCAACATGTGGCATTTGGAGTCCTGACCCAGACTTTGGGAGATTGGAAAAGGCTAGTAGCCTATTTTTCCAAGCAGCTGGATGAAGTAAGTAAAGGATGGCCAGCATGCCTGAGAGCAGTAGCTGCAGTGGTGCTATTAGTTAAAGAAGCTCGGAAATTAACTTTAGGACAACCTATTACAGTTTTTGTACCACATGCAGTGGTTGCCGTCCTCGAACAAAAGGGGCATCACTGGATTTCTCCTAGTTGATTGGCTCAATATCAAGTGGTACTGACTGAACAGGAACGATGTAACTTTGAAAATGTCTTCAACTTTGAATCCCGCCACTTTAATGCCAATAGATGAAAGAGGAGAACTGGAACATGGTTGTTTGCATGTGGTGGAGCAAGTATACTCTAGCTGACTTGATTTAAAGGATGTGCCACCAACGGATCCAGAAATCGAACTCTATACAGATGGGTGTAGCTTTATGGTTAATGGAGAGTGAAAAGCTGGACTCTGTCTTCCCCAGACAGGTATCTTAACCAACGAGCTCCCTTGCCTCTAGACTCACCAGTACATGAATTCCAACCCAGAGATGAAGTCTATATTCACACTTGGAAGGATGAACCTTTAAAGGAGAAGTGGAAAGGACCCTATTTAGTGTTACTTACCACTTATACTGCTGTGAAGGTGAAGGGTATAGACTCTTGGATACATTATACTCGTGTGAAGAAAGCTTTGCAAGCTCCAAGAATGGACTTCTGAAGAGACAGAGCCATTGAGGCTAAAGTTTTCTTGAATCTAATGAATTGCACTTGGAGCTAAGAAAAATCGTATATTAAATTACATTGTATGATTTTTCAAAACTTCAAATGTATTTCAGCTACTGCTTTTATCCTTTTATTGATATATTTGTATAAATATACTTATCTTTTTAGAACAAGAAATGAAGAAACTCAGGGGGGCAATATTCCTTTGTTATTTCTGGATAGGGCTATTTCATGAAGGACTGGGATATCCATGAGAGGAGAACTTACATTTTAACTTGTTACAAAAGACAGTTCAAATAACTAATATGTAAGAAGTGTCTGAATTGGCAGAAATAACTCTGCAAGATAGAACGGCTCTAGATGTGGTATTAACTTCCCAGGGAGGAGTGTGTACAGTTCTGAATACCAGTTGTGTGTATGTAGACCAAGGTGGAAGGATTTCCACCGAATTAGAAGTGATTTGACAAAAAACAAAAGTACTCCATGAGATACAAAAGGATAACACATCTTACGGGTTTGAGGAAGCATTTAAATGGCTAACCTCTTGGATTCCTGTGGGTAAAAAAGTTGTTGAGTGTCTTGTTGATTGCAGTATTGGTTTTTTGTATGTATTTATGTGATCATACAATGTTTCTGGAAATGTTGTTTTGCTATCGGAAGAAAAAGTTATGAAAAAATGAGACAAATATAAGAGTAACTGACTATCATAAAGTTTTTCTTTTATAGTCTCAAAGGGGGGAAATATAGTAAGATTATATAAAGAAGCTGCTGAATCTTGTAAATGTTTAATTAAGATACTATGGCAACCATTATAGTATTTTGATAAACTGATTTTTAGGATATGAAAGGAACAGATGGTCACAAATTAGTGAACTTGAACTTAAGACAAAGGAAGTGTCTTTCAAATTGTAAAAATCAGGCAAGTTCCTCTAAGAATGTGTCCTAGATTAACCTATCTTAATTATAATATGAAAACCACACCTCCACTGCTGAAATCTCCCCCTACCACATTAATCCCCTGACCCACTGAACATGCGTAGTTAATGTTGAGAATGACAAAGCAAAATGGTAATGAAAAAATTATAATAACCAGACTTTCTGTAGAATGGGCAGTAGTTAGCCAATTTTAAGATATAAATAAGGACTTGTTTTGTATTTTGGTGTGCTAGATTTGTGGAGTTACCACCTAGCACCCATCTCTGCGCAGACATGAGATAAACAAATATCTCAGCTCTGTGTGTGAGACTGGCTTATTGCACACTGGGTAACAAACCCCGCTTGAGGGACAACAGTGTGACTAATGGCTCAGGATGATGCTGAAAATATGTCATCATTAGTTACCTTCCAAGAACACCAAATATTTCAACTATGTTTGTAAACAGACCTTGAGTTGCATAAATATATAAAGATACTTTCCCTTCCTCCTACAAAATAAACATCTGTTGTCTATTATGCTTTGTTTGCTTTCTTCTTTCCTATCTTTCTCATTTTAAAATAAATGTCAGTCAGATTTACTTGCCACTGATATAACAAGAGTGTTATTAATATAGAAATGGTCCCTTGGTTCATTTCCAGCATCTCCACACCAGAGAAAAAAACCAAACAAAAAAAACCCCCCACCAATCAAAACAAACCCCACCAAAACCCCCACAGGAGTCAACAAATGGATCTTGTGCTGATTAAATGATCCATAATGTGCTAAAACCTGCTTCAGCTTGATCTCCCGAGCCAGGAAGAAAACAATCCACATTTCATTTACAGTCTCTTCTAATCAATGGATAATATCAATAAATAGCAATTTTTTCCAGTCGTAGCAAAGGAATGGACAGAAGAACCAAATACAGCTTGCTGAAGTGAGAGTTAAAAAGAAGTTCCTGGGTCTGCCTTATTTCTATGTTTATTCTGTATTTTACATAGTGTTCCTCTCAGGATATGTGGAGGATGGTAGTTTTGCTCCAGTTGTGAAAAATGCAGATGAGGACTGAGCTGCATCGTTACTAATATGCGTCATCATTTCTGCTAGTGTTAATTATATACTACTATATAAGAGCCAACATGTTAGGGCTCAGGTGAGCCTTTACGCCTACAGCCGGCACCGAGGGGCAGTCGTCTATCGTATATTGTGTTGAAGCTCCAGCACGTGCTGAAATGACCTGCTGAACCCCAAGGAGTGCAGGGGCCGAGGGCAGACTCCCTCCCACCTGCAGAGGCAGCACCAGTGGGGCAGTGGCACTGCACACCCCCTCCTGCCCCTGCTGCCCACCGGTACCCCTGACTGCTGTGGAAAGTGACGAAAATCCCTATGCATTACTAACAATTAACTGTACTGAAATCTAAATACATATGAGAAAGAATACAGAATTTAGCTGTTTCTCTTTAAAGTACTTGAGACGTTAAAACGTTCAGGAGGCAAGCTACCGTTTGCTGTGTGAAGTGTATTTTGTCCAGGGGAAAAAAAAATTCTTATTGAGTGAAAGGATAGCTGTCAAAGTATAGCTGTCTGATCTGGAGTTCATTTCAAGCCAGCTTGCCTTCACAGTGAAAAGAGAAAATCCCTGCCTTTCACATGCTTCTGACAGCGTTTTCCAGTATTTTTTAGCAAAGTGGAATTTGGCAGGGGAGGAATGTCACGTGTCTGCTGAGAGGCAAGAATACTGAAGAAAAGGAAAAACCTCTAAAAAAGCGTTAGAGCTTATTTACAACTCATAATGATAAGACCTTTCCCCCAGAAGTCCCCAGAAGAGTCCATCAGTGATACTTCTTCATCTAGAAGTCCAGTAGAAAAAAACAACATAATTTCACAGCAAAGTGAAATAATAACTGATTTTTCTGTTGGATTCTTCACTGTACAACTTATACTACAAAACATTTCAGGTATTAAATAAGGGAATAACATCAAGACATAAAGAGAAAAAATATTCTTTGAGATTTCAAGAAATCATTTTTCCAGGAAGCAATAGAGCTGCCTGCAAATACACTGGTGTTTTTCTTTAGCATATCTCTATTTTATTTGGAAGATTTGCTTGCTCCAGTCTGCAATTGTTCCCCCTCTTTTCTTCTGTATTAAAAAAAAACACAACAAGCTCTCAACAATGTAACTTTCAGTAGATTAAGAGAAGTTGTAGATGACTCAACTAGCGGGAGGGAAAATGTTATAATAAACACATAAAAAATCTGCCATTTTTTATTGTCTTTCTCGATAAAAAGAACACTTCTTAACAATACATCAAGAATAGCATTTCTGTAAGGGTAAATATAGATCTATAGCTGTGACATCATGAGTTTAAGGGTCCTACTTCTTGGCAGAATGAGTTATTTTTTTTCAGTTTTGTGATGCTGCTTGACATCTTCGAGCACCCAAGCTAACTTTTTCACAATCGAGATATATTTCTCTCTCTTACAGTATGATCTGCAGTATCAGCATGCTCTAAAACTGAAAAGTTAAGATGTGGGGATTATAGATGTTAGAAGAGTCAGGTTTTTCACTCAGAAAACCATTCTTGATCTATCAGGACATATGAATATATTGAGTGAGCTGTGGCTGGATGATGCCAAAGCACCTGTTTTGCTAGAGGCAGATGATGAGGACAAATAAAGGTAAGACAGGCCACCCAGAAAATTAAGGGATTAATTTTTTGTATTTTTTAATCCCGAATGGCTGAGACTGAAAGTAATTTGCAATATTTGAGGTGGGAGAAAATACAGTAGAACAGGACAAAGGCCCAGGGTTGAAAATGCTATACGTGCTCAGCTTCACGTGCAATATTGTCCATTTAACACCAGTGTGTACATGTATGTGTGCTATATGCAAACATAAAAGGAGACATTTACATAATGTACTTGATGACCTAAAGAATGCCTTTGTGTATTTGCAGATGCCAAATCAAGAGAGATCCTAGAAATATGCTTAATTTCTGTTACTTTCAGTTATGAATGTTTTAACTGCAATTACTTACTAATATTAGCATGGTTGTAAACTCCCCCCCAAAAAAGTCACATATGGACCCATTCTAAGGAAACAATATTTCTTTTTGGGTACAAGCAAAGGTTAAATTTTTAAATACTATGCAAAAATTTCTTTAAAGGTCCTGTCAAATTTACTAAACACAGCAGCTTGGACTTCTGCAAACTGTAAGGATGGGAAAATACCTCAGAACTTTGTAATTCAGAAGCTAAAATATAGCTGTGTCTGTCACCCCTCTCAGTACTTCATTTACCAGTTGTGGGTACTTGTGAGAGAGCAGTTCCCAAAGACCACATATTTTTACAGTTGCGTACAAGCAGTTGATTTTGTTCCAACCCCAAGAGATGCAACGGATCAGCATGGTCTGCATTTATCTTTTCTTTTAGCTGGTGATGAGATATCCACAAGATGAACAGAATCAGAAATTACCCTTCCTTTTCTTCTCTTTCTCTCTCAGGCACTGTGGACAAGACCTGTATGAGCACTGCGGTGAGAGCCTCTGTCAGCTTGATCCTTGCCACTTAGCTTGCCCTGTGAGCTCAGTTTCCTACACATTGCCCAAGCCTCATTTTTTTTCATGTAAAATCTGGCTTTTTCTATGTACACACATACATAACCTCATGACTATGAAAAATCTTATTGTGGGCTTTGTGTCATTTCTGGATTTTTTAAACCTTTCCTGGTAAAGAATAATGAAAACCTGCCATTCTGAGATCTACTCAAGATACTAATGAGGAAATCATTTGTCCAGCCACAAGAGTTTTTCACCTTTTTCCGCTGTGTAGGTGGTTGACCTTTCTCCACAGCATCAAATTCCAGCTGTGGCCAAACCACTTTTCCTTCATCCAGGGGCAAGTCTGCAGTAACAACATCTGCCTGCCACTGTTACAGCACTGCCAGAATGATGGCAGCAGATGCCTGTAGCATCAGGCTGTAGAGATCCTAAAATAAGAAATCTTTCCCTGCTATAAAAATTTCTAATCCATGTATGCAGAGAAAGATAAGTGAATATGGTCCTCATTTTAAAGTAGTGAACCTCATCCATGCGGATGTGGATCAGATAACTAACTAGAGTGCCCTTTCACTTTACGTGCCTACAGCTTGTGGGTTGATTCATTTAATACATCTAGTCACTGATTTTCTGAAGTTTTGGGCAGCCTTAAATCTTCTCAAAACACTGGTGGGGGTGGGGGGAAGAGAGATATTTCAAATTGCTGCCCAAACCTACAAGTAATTTATGTCACTGCTTGAGCTTTCAGGAAATAGTGGCTTAGACATCGTCACATGAATGAGACTGCAAGTTTCTGCAGTTATAAATCACGCTCAGAGGCATGTTTCAATTGAAAGGCCGTAAGATGCTGCATGAAGGCCAAGCAGTGGCACAGGTCAGAGTGGAGTTCAGAAGTATCTGTGTTCATGTCTTTAAAACAGAGATTTCTTTCCTCTGCTGTCACGATCCAGCAAGCTGGTGGGCTGCCTGGCCCAGGAATAGACCACAGCGATGAGCTGAAAGGGCTTTTCGTACATGAAAATCCTTACCAGCACTACACCAAACAAGGTAATGTTGAGTCAAAAACACTGCGTACAAAACCTTCCCACTCTTTAGAAGAGAGTGCCGGTATTCCCACATATGTTCTCCTTAATAACTCATCTTAAAAGCCCATCTTTGCTCCAAGGCTGTGGTTAACCCTTTGTGTACTAGGAATGAAACCACTTTCATTTGCATCCGAATTTCTAGAACTTAAATGAAAGTGTCTTGGATTTAAAGGAAAAATATGTTTTGAAGAAAGCTTCCACAAGATAATTAGCTACAACAATTAGGAGTACTGAGTGTATAATATGGGAGAACATGCATGTTAATGTTATGTTTGATTATATAATGCTGATTTTTCTACAAATGTATATGGAATTGAGTGCACTTCCTTTGGCTGCAAAATATATGAGTAATTATGCATTAACATAATAATATAGTAAAGTGGGAGATGTAGTTAACAAACTCTGGAAGTTAGCACATTTCTTTAAGCACAAGAAATGAACCCACTATTAATGTCTTAAAACTTTTATAAATGCCACATTGTATTTGCAATTTGCATCAGTGGCAAGGCACAAGTGGTATTTTCCTTCTGCACAAGCCTTTCACCTGCACTTTCTGAGGCTCTTTTGCAGACAATGTGAATTCTTTTAGGAACATTTCAGTTTTAGCCATACTAAATACACATAGCCAAGTAAAAAACACTAAGCTGGAGCAAACAGTAGTGATGTCTGTGCATCCTCTCTTGCAGAGTAAGAGTTGAGGCCCCATCTCTCTCCAGGATTCCTCTTGCCTGAGAGGCAACATCCAGGGTGGAAGGTGCATTTTGCCTCTTGCAGGGCAGAAGGGGCATTCGAAGGTACTGAGCAGTCTGAGCAAAACTGAGGTGGCAGACGTTGCAGTCTCCTGTAGGCTGCTTTCCCAGTGAGGAGGAAGAACTCTCTCAAGCCTGGAGACGGTGCACGATTGCCACCTACGAACATGAGATTGCAGCCACCCTGGACAAATGGCAGTAGCATATGCTGTATTTCAATATCAGACTGCATTATTGGAAATCTACAGTAATCAGCAAGCCCATAGCAAAATCAACCTGGCAGCTGGAAAAGTGGCCCGGTGGTGATCCAGAGGAAGCCTTTGCATGGAAACAAACACAGATTGATATCCACAGTGTGAAGGGAGGAAGAGAAGTCTTTTGCAGAAGCAGAAAGGTTGAGAATAATAAGATTTTGAAGGCGAACATATACTCCCTACTGCCTAGGAGCAATAAAACTTAAGCAGGTGTCATCTGTTTGAAATTCCCTCCACTTCACTTGGCTTTTGTGGGAGGCTAGGGTTGATTGTTATTACTGAATATCTATAATCCTTTCTTGAATGTGCAGCTGATCTGCACCATCACAGAACTACCGTTATTTCTCCAATGAGTGAAACTCTTCCATAATAGCCAGAAGACACATTTTCCATGTACAATGTTGCAGGGCACATTTCTGCATTTGTTAGTACTGAAGCAACATTATTTAATTTATTTTTTCCCTCTCTGATGTAGGCTGGATAGCTTGTAGAAAAGATAATCTGGTAAAAACTAGATTGGTATCTTCAGGGAAGCTAGAAAAGCTGTAAATGGACTTTACTGAGTTCAGTGGAGTAATGATAGTTACTTTACTAGATAATCTGTTCTCCATCTGTCTGCTCTCAGAAGATTGTATACAGCCCCACTACCTTTTTCCTCCCAAGCTGTGGAATATGTTACTTGGAAACAATCAGTCATTCACAGTAACACAAAAATAACATTTTCGTGCCTGTGACCAATAACCACATTTCTATGTAAATTAAAAAAAAAAAAAAAAAGAAAAGCCTGGAAGCATTATTCTCTAGATACTTTTAAGCAACATTCTGTGAACCAAGAACTATACTTTAGTGTGAATTCTTTGAGGGGAAAATATTGTCAGTCCTATTTACAGTTAAGAAAATACACTGGATTAAATTTTAGGTCTATTTCATTTTCTGTTGTAAAATGGAGGTAATAGTGCTGGTCTGTAACAGTATATGAATATTAATAGTAAATGAAAGCTCCATAAATTGCCATGTATAGAACCAAAACCAAAGAACAAGTGCCTGTGGTGTTGTTTTTTAATGGATGGTGAAAAATTGAGTTGTGTTTTGAGTTTGAAGCAAGTATATTGATGCAAATCTGTGCCATCTATCTGTTTGATGCCAAACTGAGTTTTGAATTATTCTTTCTACCAATGTTTGTCATACTTTTGAATGCTAAATTCCACTACAGAAAATTGAAACCAGCTGTGCCTTCTTTCATCTCATCCATATGCTGTAAAATCTTTGCCAAACAAGCTCCATAACTTTTCCTGGTAGGATATCTTCTTTCCTGTTGTTCTTGTCGAACAATGAAACAGCTATCAGAGCTGGAATTTGGATACCATCAGTATCTGGATTGACACAGAGAGGAATTACCTCCATGAGCTGGAGAGGTAGCTGTTGGCCACTACAGGAGCAGCACGCCCTTGATCAGGGGGAATGGTACAGCGGCACATGAAACACGTGACAGCAGCTGCATAGTTATCTGACTTTTTTATCTACACTACTGTGAAATTTTCAGAGCAGATTTGGATCCTAAGGAAAGCCAAGCAGCGGTAGAGGCTGCCCGGAGAGGTTGTGCAGTCTCCATCCTTGAGGGGGTTTCAAGACCCGACCGGATAAAGTCCTGCGCAACCTTGTCTGATCTCAGAGCTGACCCCGCTTTGAGCAGGAGGTTGTACTACAGACCTCAGCCTGAGTTATCTGGTGACTCTGTGATTCTGGGATGTATCTTTATCCATGCTTAGGGTATTTTCTTTGTAACAATAACAGGTAGGATTTTCATATGGCCAAAATAGCCCATTGGTTTTCCTGTCTTTTCTGGCACAAAACCACATATAACTTCAGAGACTATTATGGTCTATTTTAATATTAAGACCTACAGAAAAGCTAAGAATAGGTTCACAGTGGAACAGACGAGGCAAGAAGCATGATCATGGAGCACAATAACATCTAGCTGCCTTAGTTTTTACTGCTGTTTTCAGATAGTTACTGCAGACTACCTCAGGTCTGTGAAGAAGCTGTTTCTACTGAGGTGAAGTTGTGCTCTGAAACAGAAAGAGGAGATTCAAGGCTGAAGAACTGAGAAGTCCTAAGATCTAGGGCACAAAGAGAATGATCTTAAATATTTTTCAGTTCCAGAAGATTTTGAAACATTTTCAATTTATTTCTACCAAGGGTTACAAAAGGTTCCTATCATGGTAAGGACTGAATTGGAGTACACTTGCATAAGTTCACAGGAGTTTCAGATTGGGAACACTGTGGGTCAGCGGAACATGGTCCTGCAAGTGTACTACAGACTGTGTCTCATCCCCAGCCCATCCCAAGCAGCCTGGTCCCACAGCTTCTTGAATTCTGGAAGGGCCTCTCTCATCTGCTGCCTGCACTGAACGGCTCCCTGCAGTTAAAAAGCAGGAGCTATGACAGTTTGTGGTGGTGCATCCCCCCCCCCCCCTTCTCCTGGGCTGCTCGTTGATCTCAGAAATTCCCATGAAACCTCGGCCTTGGTGTACTGAGTCTGACAGTTGAGCGCTCCTTGACCATATCAAACTCTGCATGGCTAAGGCTGGGAACGTACTCCCACTGCCTGTCCCAGGCGTCATCTTATCTGAGTTGTAGCTCAGTTGAAACAACACTGAAACCTTCAGAATTTTAGTCACTACCGCCTTGGACTGTGGCCAGGATGGAAATTTACAGATGACTAAAGTCAATCATCTTGCGCACCTATAAATGGTGGTCCTAAGTGAGACCCTTTGAGCTCTCCTGGACCGCAGCGGGTTGCGCCCAGAATCTCCTTTTGAGTGAAACACTCCTCAGAGTTTGCAAACTCTCGAGTTTGTGATATTTGGAGGACCGTCACCGGCTGGCACGGGTCCTGGGCTGCAAAGCTCCTCGAGGATCAACCCTTTGCCCGTTGAGAAATGCCATGACATTTTACGTGAGTATTTCACTGAACTCGAGGGGGATTTTTAACAGGTATATCTTTGTATATTTATCCATCTTTGCATCCATGTGTGTATTGATGAAAGTACCTGCTAGCAAATATAGTCTGCTAAAATCTTATGATCTATCTTAAGATTGTAAATGAACCTTAGACTGCTGCTAAACACATAATCTTTAGACATATACCATTGACGAAGTCTGGGACTAGGGGTAGGCCTAGCCGGGTCTACTCTGAACCTCGTGACTCAACGGGAGGGTGTCCCTTAATCTTTTCATTCTCAGCCTCTGTATAAATCATCCCAACTCAGTTCTAATGCAATACCCTGGCTTCGGCTGGGATAGAGGTAATTTTCTTGCTAGTAGCTGGTATAGTGCTGTGTTTTGTATTTAGTATGAGAATAATGTTGATAACACGCTCATGTTTTAGTTGTTGCTAAGTAGTGTTTACATTAGCCAAGGACTTCTCAGTTTCCCATGCTCTCTTCCTTTGTATGCTTCATCTGCATAGTAAGTAATAGAGTGAACGTTGCCATCAAACTCTGCTTTTATAAATTTCTATTAAAATCACTTTCTGCTAATACCGTCAACAGTGATTCTTTGAGCGGCCTCTAAACCACTCATTCGTGACACAGTTCAAGCTAAATACGTTTGTTCTATCACTAATAGCATCTCCTATATCTCATGGACAGAAATAAAAGAAATATTCACCAGCAACGACTATTCACCAGCAGGTTAATTTCTGTCATTTGTTCGGTCAGCATCTTGTTTTATTTGGAGGGGCACCTTATTTGCTTCTACAGAAGTGAGTCAAAGCTTAGCTAGTTAGCATGAGTCTGAGTACTGGCGCTCTCCTTTCACTACAACTTCCTTGAGTCTTCATACGAAAAAAAGTGCCACATGGGTTTCGGAGAGAACATGAAGTACAAGAAATGTATATGGAGTTAGATAAAAGGATTGGGTCACCTACCTTTATCAACTCCCTGTCTTTTCAGAGTCTTAATATTTTTTTCTGCAATTGCCCTGCTGCAATCTGATATCCTTTGATGATAATAGGATTTTTCATGTAGTTACACTTTCTTCTGAGCATTCTGCACCCACTGGTGTAGAAGAGAAGAGGAATGAAATGTATATGGTGGCAAGGCTTCTGAGAGGAGGCAAAAATTGTTTGCAACTAAAACTTCAAGAAGCTCTTAGTAAGGAGACATCTCAATTTGTTTAAGTACAATTTATTAAAAAAGACAGAAAGTGCAATAATGACCAGGCTAAAATGCAAAGCTTTGCAGTTTGCTTTGACAGTGCCCCGAAGGACCAAATGAATGAACCTCAGAAGAGATGAATTTAGAAGAAGTATTTGCCACGTTGAATTGAATGTACGGCACATTGGCTAGTGTTTGTGGTGAGGAAATGGGAATTAAGAGCCTGGGTTCCTTTTCCCAGGGACATACCTTTCCCAAGCCATTTAAATAAAGATTTTGCCAATGTTATTCTTACAGCATTATATTTCACACCTCTCAGTGGTTTAGTAGGTCCAGTAAAATCATCTTTGGATTGTAGAATTTTCAACACCAGTACGAGTGGCAAAATCTAACTTGAAACTATTGGGGTGGCGGTTTACACATCTTTAAAATTGATGTGGTACTGTGAGGTTTTAATCAGATGTCATTGATGAAAAGAAGTTTAAACCAAATATTATGATTTAAAGAAACAGTAGAAATAAGTCAGATACTATTAACACAGGCACTTCCATCTTCCTGGTCTCAACCCTCTCCTTTTTAGTACATGCAAGAATTAAACAAAATATTCTATATATTTCACTTTGAGTAACGGAAATTCCAAGGCTTTTGTGAGACTCCTCTTACAAATAACACCATAACCTGTAAAGAAATTTTCCTCTCTGACAGACAGTTTTTAGAGGAACTGCTTAGGTGCTTTCACAAGAGAATGTTGAATACTTTCCTGGAAAGCTTTTAAGCATCAGATCAGAATAGAAGACACAATTGGCTCTTTATAGCTGACTTTATTGCTCGTTTACTAGCTCCTCATAATGTTTACGGAATTATTTCTGCTTCTTTTCATTCATATTATTTTATTATTTTTATTTGACAAATAGGGTAATTTCCCTCTTTCTTTTCAATGTCAATCTTACTTGTGTTGTTTGTTCCTCCTTCTCTCCCTTCTCCTTGTGACTTGTTCACAGTTGCCAGCATTCCTTTTCTCCATCAAGCAGAAGATTCGTTTCCCTGCTCCATCTGTTTCTGTATTTTAGAACCTGGGTTGTTGTTTTTCTTTTTCCTGGTTTTCTTCACAAGAGAGTGGAGCAGTGATTGCTGCTTGCTGGAGGAGAGTACTGTGGGCCTTTTTGCTCTGCTGGTTGCCTGAAGGGCTCATTTGGAACCAATGACCAGTAGCCACTCACCTTAAGCTATAGCTGTTCCAGCAGATCATGTGTTAAAAATTTTCTACCAACCAGTGGGATTTTCTTCATTCCTTTTGAAAAATCTAAGACCCTATCTAAGAAAACAAACAAGCGTGTAGGTCAAAATGAGGAATAGACAGAACTGCTTACAGACCTGTGCTGTAATTCTCCCATGACACCGGTGACAGTCCTTCGATTTTCTTCCAAAAGAAACCTTAATTGTGAGATGAAGCCAGAAGCCCTGCTGCCAGATTTCTTGCTCACTGTCTCCAGTACAGGTCAGAAGGAAATATGTTGAGGTCAGAGATTTCTGCAGAAAGCCAGAATAAGCAAAAGAAGAGCCCAACTGTGTGTCTGAGTTTCCCCATATGTCAGAGAAGTTGACGTTCTCATAATGCAAATCTTTAAATAAATCTGTTGCTCAGACATACTTCTATTGTGTCCTCCTTCAGATCTACTATCCATATGGATAGTATGAACAAGTGAAAATCCTGTTGAAAGTTTGACCACCTGAATGTAAAAATTTTACCAAAAATAGGACTAGCTCTATTCTGATATATCTTGTCTCTCACTTATTCCAATGCACATAAGTAAACCCTATGTTGCAAAACCAGAAGTGCTTGTCAGAAGAAATGTCATAACCAGTCAGCACTCAGGACACAGCTCTGACATTTCCTTTGCAGTATGAAGGGTCTTTCATTGCTTGACACTGAGAGGGCTCTTTTCTTCAACTGTGTCGCCAGTAGTTTAGAGATAAGGAGTAAATGATGAAAGAAAGTGGAACTGTTCATTAGCTTAACTTGTGCCATCTTGGCAAGATTTGGGATTGCATTTTTCATTTCAAGCCCGGTGTTACTGCATGACACTGCAGAAGTAGCTTCACGAGCCCTGAAACAACAGAAGCCTAGCTTGCCAAGGTTTCATGCCCTGAGGCACACAACGGTGTCTGATGTCTAATTAAGTGTGAGGTAAAGACGAAGCCTTTTTGTCAAAGCAATAATAGTGTCTCTGTCTCTATGCATTCACCTATTTTCAGAACAGTCTGTTGAATTTGGTTGAAATTGATCACTGGCTTTAAGGATAACAAGTTCAAAACAGACCAGTAAGCAGAAATATATGGACTAACAGTAAGAGCAGACTCACATAAAGCCACTTTCTCTCAGAATTGAGCCTAAAAAGTACAGACAAGCTATAAGCCTTGCTTGTGTCATTAGTAAAAAACAAACAAACAAACAAACAAAATAAAGTAAGTGCTACTGAGGGTTCACGAACTCAAGCAGATCCTTCAAAACTGAACTTTTAACTTCCCATAACTGATTCCCGACAGCCATGTCAAAACATTTTCTGTCTATCTTTTTAGCTGTCTATCCCTCTATCTATCTCTCTATATGTCTATCCAGCTATCTACCTCTATCTTAGAAAAGTATCTAAAGCACTGAGCAAAGTCTGCTTTTTTATTAACTTTAATACTGAAATAAATGAGCTTTTCTTTGATTTACCTGGCTGCCAGAAAAACTCCTGGCTTCCACCCATCAACCAGGATAAATTTGTTTGCCTAGTTTGCTTTTTCTGCACAATTAGACTGATTTCTTTTTGACGTTTTGGGTACCTGATCTAGTTCACCATAGTGTTCACCCCTTTGAATTCAGCCTGAACAGAAATCCATTACCGTTAGTCCTGGAACTGTTCCTGGAGCCAACAGTAAGTCTAAGATAGCAATTGCTATAGTTGTCTTATAAATCCTTTACTATCGTTGTCCCTTTAAAATCCTTTTTTTCTTAATTAAGCAGTTTGAAAATAGAAGGAGTATGCCGTAATAATGTACTACAGTTTGATCCCTGATAGTGGATTTTGCTTTCAGGTTACATGCAATAAATTTGAGTCAGCCTGAATCTTATAAGAATGTCGGATTGAAAGGCATTTCTCTGTAGTTAATTAACAGTGTGAAAGCTTTTATCAACACTTGAAACTAAAACCAAACTTTCTAGCCAGCCACAAGATTAAGTTAGAAAATAAGAAACAATTCAACTGAAGCAAATCAACCATGTTCTCATTAAAGTCAATGGACATTTTGTCATTGGCCTTGATAGGAGTGGGATCTGTCCCAAATTCTTCACTTCTCCCACTAGAAGAAGGAAACTGAAATTTGTGTTGCCATTTTCCCACTCCTAATCTCATTTCCTCATTTTCCTCTTTCTCCTTCAAACCTAATTCTCCAGGGACTTTCTGAACAAAGTAGCAAGTATGAGTAGAGGGCTGCAAAAAGGATGTGATAAGGTGCATGTAACATAGCTTAAGTTTTGCTGGCTATTTGCTGCATCAATGTGCTTTTCTTACAGCTTGCAAAACTTTGCTTTACTTAAGTCTGATAAAGATCCAGGTATTTTACAAGCAAACAATATCATCCTCTGACTGGCTACTTGAGTAAGTAATTTTCACCTCGGTGCTAAAAATGGGAAGATATTTTAATACCACTGAAAGCACTGGGGGGCAGTGTGATCTAGTGAAGTGTGCGTTGGCGCAGCTGCCCTGCCATCCGCCTGGGGTGTCACTTCCAGGAGGGACTCCCTTCTTTATCTGGCAGCTCTGCTGTACCTCCTTGAAGGGCTGAGAGTATGTGCCTGTGCTCTGCCACTTCTGGGGGACCCATTAGCAGCTGGGTGATGAGGCACTGTAAAATAAACTATAATGTAATGTTAACAAAGACTGACAGTCTAAAAGGTTTGACTTACTATGAACGTGCCATGAATAGGTGGATACTTGTTTCTCTGCGGGACCATCTGATCTCTGTGAACAAGCAGTCAAGTCTCTGTGGTGCCTGGGTTTATGACTGTGTCTGGCAAGAAAAGCAAATCTTGTCTATTATTTCTGAAGTATACTTCTTCCTGACAGTAGAGTATGAAGAGTGCTGCAAATTGTTATTGTCTGTTGTATGTTTTCTACCTGTTTTATTGTTTACAATTTATTATTTCTTATCTTGCACAAAAGCAAGCAAGCAAACTAATGAACTATATAACATCAGCTAACCTGGAAAGCAAACAAAGCGGCTGCAAACACAGGGGAAACAATACACAAACATGGCGTTTCCCAGAAGGGGAAATTAATGTAAATTATTGATTTTTATTCTTAAGATCAGAGGGTACTGCTATTCTTATTGGCCTTTTACTTCAGAAAACTCTGCCTTGTAGCACATCACTGGAACTTCTAAATGATACAGAGAAATGGTGTTTTTCAAACAACCAAAATGTCTAATGCTGAGGTTTTAATTCTGTAATTGTAAGTAGTAATTCATAAGCAGAGCATGGTCTTTACAAAAGACTTTTATCTGAGAAGAATACTCTAAAGGGGTTGCAGTCTTATAGGCCTGACTAACAAAAAATTCCCACAATGAGTTTCTAGTTCAAGAGCAGACGAACTGTTACTGCTTTAATCATGGGATGAAGGCTAAGCCCCAGAAATGGTATTGAAGGGTGACTTCCGCTCAGGTGTCTTAGGAGGAATTCTGACCCTTGCGCCTTCAACATAGCGTAATGTAATATGCAATGTATGAGCTAGCCTGAATACGAAAGACAGGACAGTTATAGTCTCAAGGGACTCTTTCATACGGTGTATCGCTTCTGGTCTTTAGCCAAAAGTCATATCTTTGGTCAGTCACTTTTCCTCTTGCAGTATTTCCAAAATAACTCCTAAAGCAAGGATGTGATGCCCTCTGTCCCATGTTCAATAGTCCTGTTGTCGGTATTAACTCCTCTGGGTAGCATCAGTAGTTGCTTATGTGTTTTCCAATAGCCAGATACACCTGGAAAAGGGATGGAAGTCTTATAAGAAAAGCTGTTGATGCACTCTATTCACAGATTGTACTCAAAAAAGAGCAGCCACACCTTGGCTCCACAAGGCTCTCCTGGAGTATGTAAGGCTGCCCTAAACCACCGATGGAATGAAACTTAACATGCTTTTTTTTTCTTATTGAAAGCTTCTATGCTAAATGAAAATAAAATAGAACAAAACAAAGAAAACTAAGAAAATATCACTATGACACTATTGCTACCCTTGTGGTAAACCTTTAAGGAAGAACATGTTTACTCTAGACTCATACAAGATAGACATTTTGGGGGGCACTTGATTTTGCAGCCAGAGTCACAGCTTTGGATCTGGTTTACATACATGATTTTAATTGTCTTTTGCTACTCTTTTATATAACTGTATATAAGTATATAAAGATAAAATATGTGGTCACATGGATGTTATATGTGCCAGAAGCCAGGTTTCACATGCAAATGTACATGGGGTAAAACAAAGATAAGTAGACTGTCATCCGCAGTCTTGTATGGAGGACAACCCTTGTGAACAGAAGCAGTGATGAAGGCTGGCACTGCCAGCAATGTAGCCCATATTCTATAGGTGCTGAGAAAGGTTAGAGCGACATTGTCGCCAGCAGAGGTAGACAGATGTCTAGCAGCAGTAAGTTGGGTTTTTTTGGCATCGTCAAGTTTATTGGCTGACCTCATATTTCTGAATAATACCCAGGAAACCACCAAATGAGAAAAGAGCTACAGCAAACACTAATTAAATGTGTGTTCTCTCTCTCTTTCAGGCTAATTAACACACGTAGAGGTTAAGCCCTGGAGAATAAAATGTTCAGCTTAGAGACTACAAGAAAAAATACAACGAAAAAACCCAAATCTGATCATGCTGTACTCTCATTGGAAAGTGTATTTGCCTCTACTCACTGTGGGTTGATGTTTTAGCCTTCTTTCTTTTTCAGCCCACCTAAAATCTCCAGGTAAAACTCATAAAGTCACAGAGTTTCTTTAGTTTCACTAAGAAATGCAAGAGATCATGCACGGTTTGCATGCCCATTGACCAAGTTCACTTGAAAGTCCAGGCATCCTTAGAAAGCCATTCAGATTGTTTGAGAATGTAGTGCTTATGGCCTCTAAACTGCATAGAAGATCAGCTTCTTCCAGAGGGCAGACCAGGGCCTGGGATTCAAACAATGTGACTAGTATTCAGAGGGCACCACTAAAGTGCTACCTTGAGCCACTTCAGTTCTCTAGATCTCAATTTCTTTTTCTAAAGCCACTTCAGATGTGTGCAATGTGATAGTAAAAAAATGGTTATTATCATTCTGTGTTATTTTCTAATCTGGCAAAATTAAATGTAGCTGTAGGATTTTTAAGCTTGAATTTCCATAGCCTCTGCATGCACACTTTTATAGGCTGTATTGACAGACTTCAACTCATCCTCATTGTCTTTATTATCTATATTAACAGGTAAATTAACACCTTCTCACCAGCAATCTTCATCATCTTTACATCTATCAGCTTCCTTCTCTAAATGCAAACCCTAGCTTAATTTCCTACTTATACCAAGGTGTGCACCTTTGCATATTTTTATTTGCATTCAACTATGTTATGATTATTGCAGTATACACAATAAAAAGTGGTATATATTCTCCAGGTGGATTCCTCTGGGATACTAGAAAGCACAAGTTTTAAAAAAAAAGGTTTTTAGAAATACTGAGTACCATCAGTTGAAATACATCAGTTGTTCTGAGGACACACACATAATTGTTAAACTTAGCCAAGACCCTTTCCTGCTAAATAATCTTATGTTAAAATAACCAACAGTAGGCAAAGCTTAGGTCTCCATGAAATGTTAGCAGCCGCTTTTTGTAGCAGAGTACAGCTAAGTGGATGGCCTAATCAAACAGATTTTAAAATCCCAAGACAAAGTACACATGTGGTCAGAATAGTCCCATACACTCCTCTTTAAGAAGTTGATCTTGAGAGACATTTGTTTATGTTGGGGCTTAAAACATCATGAAGAAAAATCAAAGGAATCTGATCTTCCTCTGCTTCTTCAGTGGGATTTTAAGATGTATGTCCTACATCTTCAGTCGGCACAAACTACATTCATGTTGAACCATACCAAAATGTGAGTATCACCTTCAGGCCTACTTCCTCTTCCAGGTAGTTTTGTGACAGTCAGGAAAGCACTTTGAAAGTGGCTAGGTAAGGTAGGAACATATACCCATGAGTCTGCACTTGTGAGATTCACAGGGTTCACTTTTCAAAGAGTACTTCAGCCCCAGCACTGGGGTCTGCACATTTACGCAAGGAGTTATTTGTTCCAGTGCCAGAGTCGGCAGACTGGCAGTTCATACCATCACACCATACTGTGAGAGGTACCCACAGGGAAAATTAGGGGTCAGGGCCCACCTCAGCATCTTCCCTTGTGATCTGCCTTTGCACCTTGTCACTCTCGCTCTGCCTGGGCTCTTGGCCTCCCAGTTGCTTGGTTTCCAAGTCCACTCACTCTGTTGCTGTAACTGTTGATCCGAGCCATTTGCCTTCATTTGACCTAAGAGGACCGAGTCTGTTGGATGTCTGTAGGCTAACAACAAGGCCTTATTGCAAAATTTGTGAACGATTCCAGAGCTGGTAAGGTGGCTAACAGTGGATTGGATTCATCTAGCTGGCCAAATCTATCATCACTATTCCCTTTCAACAACGGGCATGGGAACTGGCTGCTGGATCAGAAGGCACATTTCAGTGTCTTCTACACACTTCTGTGTCTGTGAACAGCCTAGAGACCACAGACAGCACACCACTCTGGAGTGAGAAGGTGGTGAAAACTGCACCTAACAGTCCTGTTTGAGAGGATGGTCCTTTGTGACTACATCTAAACATAATGCTTCATCTAGAAATTTAAAATAAATATTTTAGACATGACAGTGATATTACACACGGTTCCAGATCCATCACAATGGCTCTCTTCAGAGAGAGCATCTCTGAAGAGATGTGTTATTTGTGTCTGTGTACCCAGTGTGAGCAGACTAAGTTCTCCCCTTTGGCATCCAGATGAATTGAGAGATACAGAGCTGGATGTTCTCCAAAACCATCCTTATTTCTCATCACAGCAACTGAGTGGATGTGAAATAGACAAAGTTGATGATAATAGTATGACAGATATTAACATTCATTGAAAATGCATATTTCAAATGACATTAGTATTTGTACACTCTTTTCTAAGATATAAAATTGGTCACAAATAACATTTAAAAGGTAGGGTATTTATTCACATGGAGCAGGTCGTGGCAGATTACATTAATATATATGCATGACATCATTAATTAAAAAATATGTGTTATACAGTCAGATTATATAAACCTCACTAAAGAGATTGACTAGAAAGTCATATTATTTATGCTGAGTTAAGTCCAGTAAAGCTGACAGAAGGACCTGCAACTCTGCCTTGGATCTGCAGAGCTTCATCTATTGGCATAAATATCCTCCCTTGTCAATCAAACCTTAATTACAGCTACTGGCAAGGGCAACTTCATTCCAGCAGACTTTAGTAAACACACATACCGCTAGACACAGTGTCATAGGCACAAATGATGAAGAAGAGAATGGAGAGGATGCTCTGATAGGATGCCACTGAATATGCACTTTTGTTAGCTGGATACCATTGTTAGGAAAACAAGGCACCCAATGAAATCCTTGGAAAGGGATTTGGTTACCTGTATACGTTAAACACCAGCATACAGTGTTTTTTAAATCCTCCAGGGAATTCTGAAAAGGAGTATTTGTCATTGCTTATTGGTAAAGAATGGTGCATCTTGGCCACTAAATTTCATAATTTTTCACCATTAATATGTTCCTCATAACCTGATTTGATCTTTATCTCACTTCTTTTTCTCCTTCCTTTTGTTTTCCTGCCTGACTTCCTTCCTACATTCTCTATTTTCTCAGAGGAGTCTAAGAATTATGGGGTTCAGCCTCTCAACAAACATCCAGAAAGAAGCTGCAAAATGAAATGACTATTTTAGCAGCCAGAGCAGCCATATTTCTAGATATGTATTATTTAAACATATTAGCTGTGATTCCAAATTAAATGGTACAGTAGAGGCACATGATCTGAATAAAAACCCCAAGCATCACACACTGTGACCCAGTTACCCTTGTGCACTGGAGGCTGGACACTAGAACAGCTTCTCTCCACTTCTTTCCTTCAAGTCTGAACATGGAACACTGCAGAGTGTAGTAGAGTGATTCCACTATGGATTTGTCTTTGTGGACCGATTGCACCACTGTGACTGATGATCACAACGCCACCTAACAGGCATTACTGAGTTTGGCCCTAGTTGTGGAGGATTGCAAAACCTATTTCACAATGGACATTTTCCCATACCAGTGGATGAATTGGCTGGGAAATCACTCTGAAGAGCTCACCAAAGCTATTGAGGCAGCCACAGCCATGACATAAGACTAGCTTCAGATTGTACTTTTGTGAGCAATGTTGCAATGAAACTCTAGGTTTCCCAAAGGCAAAATATCAAGAAATAACTCCTATAGTACTTTGGTATTTCTGTTTCTTCATGAAACTAAAAAAATCCAAAACTCCAAAGTATGTACATTTTTTTCTGGACTCCAGAAGTTTGTGTATGTGAAAGTGGAGATTCTTACCTTAGATTCTTGCTCCTACGTGAACAACATACGTAAGTGTTAATATGAATCTGTCCTATACAGTGAACCATTTTCATTCAAATGTAAGTATCAGTACAGGACAAGTCAAAGTGTTCTGGTAAATAAGATTGGACATCCAAGCGAGGACCTGGAAATCAAGCAATAGACAGTAGAGGGAAAATACTTGACAAAGCAATCTTTTTGATGGAGTATACCTTTTTGAAAACCTGACTTTTTCTTTGTGAAATGTTGATAGTAATTTTGTTTGGAAAAAATGTGAAGAATTACTTCTTATTTGCAATTCATTTAAAAAGCATTTGAATTGAAATGGAAATAAATCATTTTGATTGACCCAAAACCAATTTACATCAGTTTGGAAATTTGTTTTCTGATTGTCTTTACTGTGCAATGCACTATGATTACTATTTAACTACTTATTTATCTTCCTATGTTATATTCTTCTACCCATTATTTTTGTTTTGGGTCTTTTAGTGACCTCAAAATGCTGTGTGCACGCTTTGAAATAACATGATGCTTATATTTACATTAGTGAGAACAAAGGCAGCACTACTTGGATAGCCACGGAGATGTCATTGTTTGCAAAACACTTCCATTTCTTCAGAGCAAAAACAATTCCTTGTGTGCTTCAATAGTAAAGGAAGGCTCAGCTACATATGCTGTGCACTTGATGTGTTTTGAACTTCAGTAATTTACTGAACTTTAAGAGGGGCAATCAGAGTGGCAAAGCAGCAATTCATAAGCAATTGCCATTTAGGCAAGAGGCATAAAATTTTTGATTAGGCAATTCAGGCATTGTTTAAACCGAAGGTGCAATTAGGTAACCTTCACTTACTTAATATATCATCATTAATTTTAATCAAGCATATTTGTTATTTCTGGCATTAGAAAAAAGCTAATTAAATTCTAATTCAAAATTCACATCTATATCTTGATGCGGACAGTCTGCTGCAGTGTTGCTTTAGTGAAAATATTTGTTTCTCTTGACATCCCATTAATGAAATGACCCTATCTGCAAAACTGTGGTTCATATACGTAGATTAATAATGCCATGTTTTACAATCCAGTCTTAAACTAGAAGGAGGTTGCTATCATACTTGTTTTTAATAGAATAATAAAAAGCTTACATTGATTTTGATTGCATAATTTACAGGAATTATTTTTATAGTATTTTAATTGGGTTATTAGTAAGTTTTCCCCACATTTACTTTACTGATACTGAAAATTATTCATGTAGGTTTCATGAATAATTCTTCATGAATGCTACTTCTCCAAGTTCTCATTTTAATGAGGTATCATCTATATGATATATTTCAGTTTTGAGGTTGAATAAACCAATATTTCTAATATAAATACTTGCTCTTACTGACCAGAAACTGTTTTCTGTCTTTTCAAGCATTCACAAAAATCTGTCAGGTTCTGATTCTGATGCAGCAAGTAAATAACTTAAGTCATTAAGTAAAAATAATAAGTAAATAACTTACTTAAACACTTAAGAAAATGAATAAAAAAAGATAAGGGTAGAAGAAACCGAGTCTGAGAAAACTTGAAAGTTACACAAAATCCCAGCCTTGTATTACAAATAAACTTTGCTGCAGAAATTATGTTGTGTTCTACAATTTCAGATGTAACCATACCAAAGATATGGAAATAATAAATATATTTATTTTCTAGCAATAGGAAGAGGATGACATTTTAAAAATTATTTTAAGAGTATGTAGTCCATGCTCACTGAAAGGCAAAAGGGACAATGACTGTCAACTTCTGATATCTGCAAAACTTTTAGTCATTATTAATTCCATATCTAATACTTGGGTGTTTGACTAATCAGTATTTAATACACATTAAGTATAACACACTTATGTCATGGAAAAAATTGATATCAAATCTGCACTGAGAGAGATTTTGGCTTTGATAAATTGTTAATTTAATCTGATGATGATGGGGGGAGTTGGTTTTAAAGGGTTAGACCAGAATAGTTCAGTCTATACACAGTGGAATAGTTAAAAGCCAACCTTAGGCTTCTGCTTGAAATTTTTATTAGAGTGGTTTGTAACTAGCTGTCTTGCTCTGGGACATTGTTAACTACATCTCTCAGAAGGTTTTAAGCTTAATGATTTGAAACTGCCCTTCTTTAGCACAGTAGGAAAGACATGTAAATCTTTGTTAGAGTTAATAGTTTAGATAATTACAGAAGTTTTCAGACTTGCTCTTTAATTTGACAGGCAATTTAGAGGACCAAGAAAATGTGTCACTTGTGAACCCTATCAAGAAAATGCTTTTTTCTCCTGCTTTACTACTCTCTGCTCTGCTAATTCACCTGCAGAATGAGAATAGAAACATCTTTGCAATATCAAATTTACTGGCAAGATATAGCAGTTCTTTTGCTCAGTGGCTATTTCAGCTTTTTGCAGAAATACAAGACTCCCATGGAGACGATGTTATCCTATGATAAGCACTTCACTGGAAGTGATGGATTTTGGGCTCCATCAGTAAAATTGGTAATTCAAAGTTTAATACATTCAGATGTAGAAGATTCAAGAGATAATTCAATATCTGATAAATACCTGAAAAGATATTAAGACCTTTATTTAAGAGCTGTAATTTCACAGCTTTATTTAGAAAAGAATAACAGATTTTTAGCAATTGCTAAAAAGAGGAAAACTCATTTACTGTAGACCATTAGCTATATACTTAATTAAAATTTAAGAATCACAACTGTAGCCTTGCTGCAGCTTATGAAGTTTAACTCACCTGTAAACTGTCATTTCCTGCTTATTAGAAGATGTACTCAATATATCTGACTAAAAGGCAAATATGATGATTGACCCTAGACATATCAATATTTAGTGTAAGGTTGATTAACATTTAATAGTCTGTAGACACTGCGACTGACATTAATGACTGAGCCACAAAAAGTTATCTGGTCCTTGTTGGTTACCAGGTGAGTAAATGTGTTAAGAAGCCTTTGTGGGTCATAGAAGAGGGTATCTGCTTTATTGATTTTTATACGTAGGCTTAATTTATAATGCTTTAGACAATAGACACAGCCTTTAGATAAGACACAGGTACAATGGCAGGGCTGATATTATAACACCAATGCTCCAGTTACCATAGGCACAGGCCTGCACCATTGGAGATAAGGACACTTCTTTCACAGAGTGATATAGAAAATCCTTTCCTAAGCATCCAACAAGTGACCAACATCACACGCATAAGAAGGCCGTTACGGCACGTGCTGTGAATGTCTGTAAACAAGTGAAATGGAACTGCTCTATTCCACAGCCAAAGCAATCTGACAGAGTGTTAGGGGTTGAAAGCCTTGAGAAATGCAGACTGTGAAACCCAACAGCAGCTCTTTCTATGTGCTATGTCTGTATTTCACTGGGCAAAGAGACAAATCATGTTGGTGAGTCCATTTAGGAGAGAAGAGAAAGCTGTCCTACAGAGAAGCGCGGTCACCGGGCTCTGCCCTCCGGAGAGGATGCTCCTGCCAGCCTCGGTGCCGAGCACCTGCCTGTCCACGCTGCGGATGCAGAAAATACCCATTTTCAATTTTAAAAGAAAATTTTTAAACTACTTCTGTCTCTCAATTTTTTATAGATTCATACATTACAGAAAAAAGTACTTGCACCAGCTAGTAGACTAAGAATTTCACACCCTTCCACTGACTTTTAGTAACAGACATTTCTCTTCTCTCCTACCCAGGAATATGCACACGGGAGCCCCCCTGCCCGCCCAGGGAAAGCCATCCTTCACAGCTCTGCCAGAGCTCTCTCAACGACACAACCCCGTATCTCTGGTTAATTTGGTCCTAATATGTGGAATTACTAATTCCTGTCCTTTCTCCAGGCCAAAATAGCCCAAATCCTGACTGAAGCCCGGGGATGGTGTTGTTACACGTGTAATAACTCCTCTAAACTTTTAGGCCACAATTCATGGACAACTCCATGAGCTCTCGTTGGGCCTCATAGCCTGTCACAGATCAAGTTCCCTAATTCACAAGTAATTTGTATGAAACATAGACCACTTAGCATCAAGATGTTAAAAAGAACAGCTCCTCTTTTACTTATAGCAGGAAACTGCTCTGTACTGGATGCAACTGTGTGACACTCTTTGGCTTATTTTTATGAATTGCATTTGCTTTTATACACAGGAAACCAGGAAGAAGGGGGATGTTGGATTTAGATCTCAGCTGAGAGCCGGGTAGCTACAAGCATTTATTTTAGTTCATTATTGTAGAAAATCATGAGATTGAGATTTGGATACCAACATGGTATCTGCATGGATGATTATGATACAAACAATTTTTTTACAAAAAATGCAACAGCCGGGTGCATACTTACATACCCTTTAAATCTACCTAGCCACAAAAGCTACCAGTGATAGTTGTCTTTGGCAACAATAAACAAAACGTCCATATCTAATGCAATGAGGGAACACTTCCAGTAGCAAATTTCATCATTGCTAAGATATAAAAATATCAAAGAAATTTCTTTTCCTGGATAATCATAAACCATTATGCTGGGCTACAGCAGAATAATCTCTGAGGCACTCTATCCCTTCACCTAACCTACATAGCCTGAAGATGATTTCATTCACTGTGACTTGCAGGAAAAAAACAACAGTGAGTGTCCCTTAACAGTAATGGATATTTGAAGCTACTTAAGCCCTTAATGCTTAAGTTTTTCTTCTCATATGTACAAAATTAATCTCCATTTATTTTCATGAGAAGGCAGTGTTATGTAAACCAGGTTTTTGGAAATGTCAGCAGGTTGTAGCAAGTTGAAATGAAAAAAATGCTTTATATAGGGGGAAGTAACAATATTACCACTGTTGTTGTTGTTATTATTATTATTATTAATGACATACTAGATCTTTGGAACTGAGATAAATTCGGGCACTAGAAAGAGTTTTTTTTGTCAATGTGAATGTCTGTGTTGTGCTTGCCACAGAATATTGTCAAAGAGAAGAGTTGGTAGGATGCTTTTTCATTTCTGCAGTGCATTAAGTTCAAAAGACTGCTCATTTTACAGTGAAAAACAACAAAAAAATGTTGCTATTGGAAGGGAAGAAGCAGAAAGAATAACTGAATTCAGCCAATTTTAAACCTCACTGGAATCCTGCACATTTAAACAGCTCCCTGTTTACTCGATGGGCCGTGATGATGAAAATAAATGCAACTGCAGATGAAGATCTTATTAACCACAGTCTGTGCAATTGCAGATATAGCCCCTATAGTAACTGCTCACATAGCACTGTGCACAGTTGTCAGGAGATATAAACATGAGCATAATCTGAGAGCTAATGGCGTGGCAGGATCTTGATAGCAAAAGCTGTCAGTCAGCTGTGATTCCTTCATAACCATAGCTCTCGTGTGCTGGAGAATCCAGGTGGTGCTTGCTGTAGCTCCTGGGTGCTCTTGGAGAGCCCTCAGGAGGGTGATGGTGCTCCCTGCAGAAAAAAATGCTTTAATATATTGGGAAAGACAATGTTTGAATGGCACATTCTTTCCATAATCCTCCCAGATAACACACACAATCTATATAATACAAAAATGGTTCAAATAGTGAGCTCAGGCTCACAGTGAAAGTCCTACTCCCCAGGCTCTTATTCAGCAATTAATTGGAAACAGTAACCTTATTTTCTTTTCTTAAATTAAACTGGTTGTCACCCTCTTATTAGAAGGTATGACAGTTTCTTTTTCATGCAAAATCTTTAAATCCAAAGTTTCCCTAAAACTGTTCTCTAGTTTTTGAAATTTATGTGTGATGCAGAATAAAATTCTCTGGTTTGTCACAATATGAGACAAACTGGCTGATATTAACATTCCCTTTGACCTTTATGATAGCATGTTGCACAGAAACACTTCTGCCCTGGAGGAAAGAGCGATACTACCAGCAGGTCTTTCCCATCTAAAATTATGTGAGTCAGTAGAGCATACGTGGTATTCCCAGAAAGTACTGGCAGATTGGGCTTCCAGGAATTGTACTGCTTACAGCACAGGGCTCCAGGTTTTCTGATATTGTAAGGCCATTCCACAAAGTTATGGAATTTCTTTAAATCATATTAAAGCTGGACAGAGTTAAAAATATATAAAAAACCATATACAGTTGAAAGGAAAATGATCTTTGGTAGTGCAGAGCCTGTGGGCAATGATATCTTCTAAGGAGAAACAGCTTAGAAAATCAAAATCCCCCAAATCATCACCCAGTGCCACTGTTTCAGGAAAAGGAATAATTTAACCCAGCTCATCTCAACTACAAGTACTCAGTATATCAGCTTCTTTGAAGAAGGAATAATCTTTGCTGGCTAATGAGAGTTTAGGTTATACACGACAGCACTGAATATAACCATATCTACTTTTAGGATCTTGCACAAGGTTCAGGACCTTGAACTTTCTGCCACGGACAAGCCACAGCAGAGTTAGTCAGGGCACTGAGACACTGAAATCTCAGCATGGGTGAAAGTCAAGA
This sequence comes from Calonectris borealis, assembly GCF_964195595.1. Classification (NCBI taxonomy): domain Eukaryota; kingdom Metazoa; phylum Chordata; class Aves; order Procellariiformes; family Procellariidae; genus Calonectris; species Calonectris borealis. Next base: position 86,390,693 of record NC_134314.1, read on the forward strand.
TTAAACAAATTTGTCTGCAGGATCATTGTTTCAATGCATGCTCTCAGAAGCAGGGTATGCATTGGCTATGCTGAGTATATTCAGAACTTTATTTACTTTTAGTCAGCTACTATATAAATGATTTGTTGTGAGGAGTCATATATTTGACTACTGCGTCTCATCTCCATAAGCCACTGCTCCAAAATTACTGTTTAATTTAATCCTGCTTCTCTTCAGTTCTCAATATGCTCCTGTCACTGTACAGCAACCTCACCCTCCTGTGTAATTCAGATCATAAGAAAATATTGTTCACCCTTTTAAATTAATGAATAGCTAAACACTACCAAACTTCCATTAGTTGAGTAACAGCAGGATGTTTCAGGTAGCATGCACAAACACTCCATATACATGTATTTTCCAGACTACCCACAAGGCATGCCTAATGATGTGTAAATGTATTTTCCTCTCCTCTTTCCAAAATAAGCAGAATGGGTGCTTGGGAAATATTTGATATCTTTCCCCCATTCATCTGTCTGCATTATATTGCATCAGTGACCTTGAGTGACAGTTTTAAAATATACCCCGTTCTTCCTCTCAAAAGAAATATGTTTTTCCCCTCTGCTTTGTTAAACAAACAAAAGCTGGAAATACTACGTTAAAAAAAAAAGTGTAGTTTTGGGTACCATTACTTAGAAATTTATAATTGTTCAATGTCATTCATCATTCTTTCTTTCTGAATGTCACCCACTACTTAGTCATGTAGGATACAGCTTAGGACACGAAGCATTTGGAACCAGTTCATTTAAGTTTTTTTCTTCCACCAATGACTACTTTGTGTACATCTGTCCTTCCTAACATTATTAGCTCCCAAATAAACGTCATTTATGCTATCATGACTTCTCTGGGGCATATGTAGCCTTGGTTCCCTGGAGAGAATAAATGACAGTTGCAGGGAAATGATTATGATTTCCCTCCTTTCTTCATCTTTTTCAACTTTTCCTACATTTCACATGACAGTAATCATGTGAAATCCACTGATTCTAACTGTAATCAGGGGGAAAGAAGATGAAATACCAGGAATGTGAAATGTGGTTTAATTTTAAAGAACTACTTTTATCATTTCCAAACACATATTCACAATAAAATCAAATTCTGTATACCCTAAAAGTAGCTTTTGTCCTAGAAGAGAAAAAAATTCCAAAATGCTATCTAACACAGTCTCTGCATGTTTGCGGATCTAAATACTATAGTTATTCCCTCGTTTTAAAAAATAATACATCGTGGAGAATACACTGATTGCTGTTTACAAGTTTCCAACATCACTGGCTACATTAATAAAATCTAATAGCACAGTCTGGACACCACAGTTGGCATTACAGTTTTATTCAGATTCTGATACCTGCTTATCATAAGTTCAAGGATTACTAGAGAAAATAGCTGGGATCAGTGTAACTTCTATTTTCACCAAAGGGTGATTACATTCAATTTATCCTCCCTGTGTGCTGCAAGGTAGTAGGAACCAAGATTAGTGAAATTGCAAATTGTGCCTTTGGTGTCTTTGCCTTATTTGGGTTCTTGTTTGGTGAGAGAAAGGTCCTTCCTTCTGGGAAAGGACTGAGCAGTTGAAGAGGCCATACCAGACCTGGTTGGGAACAGGCTGAACTAAAAATAACAGCCATACTCTTTAGCAAGGCTGTTGCTCAAAGAACTCCCTTTGTCCTTTCATCTGATAAAGCTGGCAGAAATGCGTCATTAGACAAAGACAGACAGGAAGCTTCACCGTTTTAGCAGGTGCTTTCCATGAAAATGTTGAAAATATAAGGCACACATTTGATGCAACCCTCTGCTGTTCTTCTGAGGAGCATTGCAGACAAAGTACTGCAGTCTATATCTCTGTTTCCAATTAGATTTGACAGGGCAGTATCAACAGCCCTCGCCAAGGGGTCAGAGCCAGCGCTGCAGTTCAGAGCCTCTCGTAGTGATTTAAGCCAGGCCCTGACCCTGGGGCTTTAAGTCCAATGGTTTCTAGCTTCCTTCTTATTTTCACTCATTTCCTTGGAGATTGTCTGGATGAGACAGGAGGCCAGGGAGGCTAGATAAACAAACTATTAAAGCAGTTGTTTTCTAATGCAGCCAACAGTTTGAGTGCAAATGCTTCCTTTCCTTTATTCCGCTGGATTCCTCGCTATTACAGAAAGAATAAAATGACTACCTAAAAAGCAAATCATAAGACAAGTATCTCAGTTTGCATGATAGCTTTGAGTACGTTTTATGTGACTATTTAATGCAGTCCTGTGCTATTCTTCCTGAGCAGGTGCTGAATAAAAATTCAAGGTGTTAAAATGAAATAAATTCTTAGTGCTATTACTTGTAACGGGAATGAAATTTTAGTTTCCTGAGACCAATGTCTCTCAAAAACTTAGTCAACCATGACTAGAAAACAAGGTCATTATTTCTGCTCTTCTAATTCTGATTTTGAATGGCACTATTACTTTCAAGCTACAGGAAACAAACCTGCATACTTTGTTTCTACTGTTGAATGGTTTGAAGGCACAAATTACCTCCCCTGCATATTTAGTGGGAAAATTTTATGACTTTTTCTTTGACTGAAAAGGGGATAGAGATGAATTTGAGAGACATCTATTCTACTGGTATTGGCATAAAACAATTATTATTTGACAAATTTAAAACATGTTCATACACAAAATGTTGTTCTTACAAAGGAAAATGGGAAAGTTCAATGAAAATCCAAAATTTAAATGAGGAGAATTCTACAAGAAAATAGAGATACAGAGAAATTTTTGGTTCCAACATGAAAATAACATATTTTCTTTAAAGCAATTTATTTATAATATCTAGCATTCGATCAAGAGTAGGACAGAAAGGTTAAAATTTAGTCTTGATTCATAAGACAGAACATGAAAATTCATGAAATTATTTATGTATAGTTCAGATTTAATTCACCACAGATGAAAAACTTCAGGCATTCATTTGACTTCAGCCATTTAAAAGTGAGACATTCAGTCAGGGTTAGTCATCTCAGCTCCTTTACTACTCTACAGAGTGGTATGGAAAGCACATACATTTTTTGCAAGAAAACAAAGAGAAAACCTACTTTCTATTTCCAAACACCAGAGTTTCCTTTATGGATGTCTGAGGGTCTCAATCAGGGTCTAAATTAACATGATGGATTTTTTTTTTTTTTCCTTTTCTTGGATAACTCATTTAAATAACCAATATCAAATTCCAAGTGGATATGTAAAATTAACTTTCATTTCCATGAGTATTTGTGAACTTAGGGTTTCAAACATTTCCAGGTATGGTATAATTACCTCATCTCCGAACATTTAGGAAGTCTACAGCTCCGTAGTCAGAAATGTTGATGTTTCCAAAACACCTTTCCATCCGTTTTTCCAAAATGCTGTTTTTACTGTATCCAACCTCTATGTAGAGGCATAGGGAAACCAGGTTGTAATAATGTTACCCAGATGAACTCCTCCTAGGTGGCATCAATGCCCGCTTTCAAATTCTGCAGCAGCCAAAGGGTTCTGGCAGGCTCATACACCTCAAAGCCTGAGATCCAAATTGGTGTCAACAATGCTGTGTGATTTTGAAAACACCAAAGACAAGAAAAGACCATATGTGTAGAATTATAAACATTGGAAAACTCCGGAATAACTAAGAAATTAAATTAAGTTCACACTTCTATGTTCCCATTACAAATAAGGAGAAGAGATCATGCTATGCTAATGCATGCCATTGCATTAGATTCTGAAATGTTTGGACAGCATTTTTCTTCCCCTCTGCTATTCTACTTTTAATTTTCACATGATTATCCTCTCAGATTTGTGCTGACATTCACTGGAAAAGGAAGAATAAAATATCATGAGAAAGCCCTTGCTTAGTAAATTTGAAGAGAAACCTTGAAGCCCACATATTTGTTTCTTTTACAATTGCTAAATGTCTGGAAATAGAAACTTCTCTTAAAAGTGAACTAAACCTTCAAACCCAGATGTTTGTCAGTAACTGTTTCTCTTCAACAGTAGGTTGATATCCAAAGACTTAGCAGAGCTTTTAGCAAGACTTCAGTGCTGCCCAGCAATTGAAACCTTCTTTGTAAAGTACTTCATTGAGTCAGAACTGCCTTTGCCCTGTAATGCCACGCTCCTGACAGAAAGCTGACCTCAGTGACTCGGACCCGAAAGCCGGGCAATACAGGGCAGGGTAGTTGCCAGTGAAACCCTTTCCCTGCTGTATCTGAGTCATGGCTCAGCATGCCCCTAACATACATATTTGCAGCCCATTTCTGAAGAGAGTGCATCACACCTGCAAAACGAGCAATGTGTACTTTGCTAAAGTAAAAGGTCTTCTGGATGGTATTCCACTTACATTTGTTCTGCAGTTGAACACTGAGCTTTCTGCTGGAAATAAATGAGCAATGTGTTTTCAAGCACTGTGGTTCTTTTCACATCCTGCCCTCTGTAATTCACAGATTTCTACACATTGCTATGCTTCTGCCCAGGCACTGTTATCCCCAGAGCATGCTCTCTTGTCCTCCCTCAGCAGAGGAGAAAGCCCTGCTCTGTGGGTACTCCTGCAGCCTGCACATCTCTGCACATTCTGCACATCTCTGCAGCGCAGTGACTTGATCTCACCTGCGCTTCCACTGTCTTACCTCAAAATCCCAGAGAACAGGGACACTATACCACAACCGTAGCGTAATTGCAGCTCTGCCTCCTCCCCTGAAACAATTCCCAGGTCGCTTCAGATTACAGTCATTCCCCTGCCAAGCTGATTCAGCTAATCAACCCCCAGCGCTAGCTAAGGCACTAACTGCACTCCTGTATGCACGTAGCTCTCTGTGCCTACTGCCAGCTCGGGAGAAGCAGGGTCTGTACTTTGATTAATTTCCTGAGTTTGTATCACCGACTTCAATCTCTTGGAAAGGCACGAGGCAACCTTAAAAGTTAATTGAAAAGGTGTTTTGTTTGTAATCTGTTGCTGAGATATTCCTCAGTGTGGAGGATGGCACTTATTTCAAATAAAAGTGTCAAGCTTTTGTCAGCTGGAGAGGTTAAACAAGTAGTGCATGTGGCTGCAAAGGCAGCGGAAGGGCTGATTTCCCGGGCATGCTTGTCCTCTGATTTCAGTTGGAATTGAGAGCAGTCATTCAACATATCTGAAAAACGTTAAGCCTTTTAAAAGAGCACGAGCTCCTTTCTGATTCTACTACTGATGTATCTTCTCTTCCTTTTCTTTCCCTCAGCCAGGTGAAAGAGATCCTCTCACGCCTTCCTGCTGGAGCAGACAAAGCCTCAAGCCTTCAAAACCTGCTTGTGACCAATGGGGAATCTGACACAAGGTTTGTCCCCAGACAGCTCCTGCCCTTTTGAAGTGCCCTTTGCAGAAGGCACTGGAAGAGAGGAGAGAGCCACGCGCAGGAGCCTGCCCTGCTGAGCCCTGGTGCTTTATCTCAGATCACAGCCTTTGTATCACAGGAGCTGCTCCCCAAGCTTTTGGCCTCTTGACAAATCCTATTCAGTAATGTGCACTAAATGAGTGCAGGTTTCCTGATAGTAACAGCCTTTTCTAGGAATTAGAGCTGAGACTATCAAAGTTATAATTCTTCACTTAGAGAAATTTGATAAGAATAAGTTTTTGGTCAGGTCTGGTCAGAGCTGATTCACAGACATGAGTGCTGCAGGCAAAAATCTATTTAGATAATCTAACTCACCAGCAAGGAAACCTGAGGCTACACAAAAGCTAAATCTAGTCTTGTGGACCAATAATACGATATGTGACGTGCAAGCTGTTTTTGTTTAGTTCACTTAAATTTAACTCCCATTTAGATGTATTTTTATATTTCTGAAATAATTTAATCAGACTAAAACCATGCTACAGCAGTCTGCCTTGTGTTAGAATTTTTTTTTTCATAACACTGATCTCCCTTTACAGGTGAAAGATCTGTGAGTGAGGAAAACATAAAAAAAATATAGTCTTGTAAAAAGAGATTAGTTAAAAAGCAAGAGTTCCAAATTTAGCCAGGTGACTTCCTTCTCCATAGATCAGTTTCTCTGTCTGTAAATCAACACTGACTTCCCCCATGAAACATTTTGAAATCCAAAGGTAAAAAAAACCACTAGCAGTAATGGTGCTGCCATCAGCGCTGTTCAATGTTAAGCCAAACAGTTAATTCATCATATAGGATTTTTTAGAAGGATAATATTTTCTCCTACTGGCAGATAGAGGTTATACTGTGAACCGCAATCAGAATAAAATTGGGCAAAACATTGAAGTCCAGCTAAATACCTACTGAGTTTCCACACCTTCCTTCAGAATCAGAAATTCAAACTTCTAATGCCTGGATGTAAAAAAGAGTTAAAGGAAACATTCTGTTAACTACAGCCACCTTGTTCCTGTTGATGACTAAAAGACTTTCTACATTTGCACTCTCATAATTTGTTTGACAATGTTTCTTTTTCAGTATTGCTTCTCCAAAATGTCTTCAGGAGTCACACATTATTTCAGAAGAAAGTTGGGAGCTTTGAATACAACGAGTGCCTGGAAGGAGTTGACTTCAGAAGCGCAGAGGCCATATTAACTGGAGTTGCTATTTTTCCGCGCCACCCCAACTGCTGTGTGTGAATTCCCACCCAGACCTAGATCAGCAGCCAGATTTGATGACATAGATACATAGTTATTAATACAAAGTAGTTGTACAAAAAATATGAAAATAAACATCCAATACAATAGAGGCAATGAGTTCCTGCACCTTAACAAGTCACACAGGTTTGGTGACCTAACTGAAGACAAAAGATCTGTGTGAAACTGGCTCCAACTACTGAACATACAGTCATGGTACTGTAATACTGACAAAAAAACCTCAAAACTGTTTAAATCTGAATATTGTCATTAATATTTTTAGAATATCAGTCTCCACTGTGCATACACTGTTTCGAGTATGCTTATGCAGATATTAGCTCCTCTTTCTGGTTGCTGTAGACATCACAGTCCCATACAAAAAGTTGTGCAAACATGTCTTCGGTAAACCTGTTTAGTGCTGTGATGTACAAACATGCTTTTGTTGTGCATCTCATCTGATTATAAATTCTGCATTGGTCATGATGGCAGTGTTGCCCTGCCTCTGAGAAGAGGAGGGACCCACTGCAAACAATTGTAAAAGGCAACATGAGCTTTTAAACCTATGGGGAAAAGCGATTAGAGGGAAACCTCTTGATTCTAAAGCAAAAGTTAACTAATCTGAAGGGGGAAATAATACAAAAAAATGAAAAAGAAACTGAAGCTTTATTTGAGATTTATGGTACTGTCTGTACTAAGCAAGGGTCTTGCCTTTCTAGTACAATACGCTAAATAACGTATTTCATTTCATGTACTTGTCCTTTGTCTCAAGGGTAAGGGCTTTTTCCTAAGTAATAATGCCATTGTCGCAGATCAGTTGTTTTCTCTGCCAGCTTCTTTTTTTTTTTCCTTGGGGCATTGGACAGGATGACTAGACAGAAATGTTTTTATCACTAATTTCATCTTTCCCATGAAGCCTTGATAACTCTGTTACAAAGTTGATAGAAAACAAGATATGAAAGACAGACTTTTTACTTCTGTCAGAAAAAGGTAACTGTACAGCAAAGTGTAGGGTTTTTTCACAGTGAAATTGCCCCTGCCGAGGTCTGGTGTTTAGTTTTTGCCTATGTAATTTATTTATAAACTGTATTAAATATTTGTAAAGCTTGCTTCTGGTCTTGTGCTTCAAGACAATAAATAGAGAAAATGTTTACTCCTCTCACGATTTTCAACAACTGTTTTTTTTTTTTAATCTGACTACTGCTTCATTCCACATGTTGTTTCAGTCGTTTGACTTATTTCAGAAGTTTCACAGCTGAAACAATTCTACTGGAGAGGTACATTTTGCTAAAATAAGTGATTGTTAATATATAACCTTAGAAATGAGTCTAGAAATAGACTGGAAAGGCAGAAGTAATTTAAGTGCTTCTGAGCCTGAAACTTTTCAAAAGCTCCTGGGGAGTTAGATGAATGGGCTTGGCATACAGAGATACCCCTCGCATATAGGGATCCCCTCTCTACCTAAGCACCATCTGAGCCCCCCCTCTTCCACCTCCCTCCCTGCCTAAGCACTGCCCTCTGTTCTGCTACTGCTCTGGTTTACATGCTGTCACTGTACAGTTTTAGCTCAGAAGAGCACTAAGGACAGTTCGATGACTGACCAGCTAGCTTGCTCCACCACTCAACGTTTTCAGGATACTCTCTAGCATACAGGTTATTCAGAAGAGTCCTTTCCTTATCAGCCCAGCATTTCTCCCAGTACAACCTAAACCCAATAGACACAAAACCACTGGGTATTTGGGTTTAAGCCACAATACTCAGGCTTATCCAGATAGCTTGGAGGATTTGCTGGGAGAGCTCTATCACTCATGAGAGTCACGCCTTTATGTGAAGACCACCGACATCAGTGCCCCACAGCTGCAGCTTTTCATGTCCATCGTTTTGCCCTCCTGGCAGCTCCAGGCATCGGGCACCTCCCTGGGGACTGGTCAAGGCCAGGCTGGGGTGCGGGCCCATGGGTGGGCCTGGCTTGGTGGGGCCCAGGGCCAGGCAGGGCAGGGCTGTGGGGAGCTGGAGACCAGCTCTGCTGCTGCATTGCTAGTGCAGGGGCTGATGGCCCCGGGGGGCTGACATGGGGTCCTGGGCGATGGGCAGGTGGGGGGAGCCAGGGGGACGGGCAGGGGTAGTAACATCTGCAAATGCCCTCAGAGTTCCATCAGCATCTTGCTACGAGATTGTCCCAGAGTTAAATACTCCTGAAACAAGAGACCTGCCTCCAGCAGCTCACACTGGCAATGTGGGCCCAACAATGTTTACATTTTTGAGGCTAGAATGGTACCAGCTCTGTAGGAAACCCAGAATCAGTCCTAGTCACCACTTTTCACTCCCAGGTGGTCAGGACTTCACCCCCAAAGGCAGCACCATGTAGAAGATCCCACCAGCAAAGTCTCTCCGAACACAACGTGAGCACCCCTGCCCAGCATGGTCTTGCTTTAACACTCTCTGGTCAAGGTGAGCTTTGTCAGACCTTTGAGTTGTCCATGCATACAGAAGGGAACTTGGCATTTGGGTGGAGACTCCAAGTTTGTCTGCCGTTGGGAATGAAGCATTTGGCAAGGGTTTGGGCTTGGAGTCCTGGCTTGGGTCCATCCTTCCTCCAAACACATAATGGTTTCAATGAATGAAAATCCAGGAGGTGGATTCTGGTATTCTTCTATCTTGACATATCAGGAAAACATTTATGCAATTAGAAATACTACTACATTTTCTCATAGACCATAGCATCCTGTGATACTAATTAGCAACAGACAGAAACCTCCCTAAAGATTAAGTCAAGAAGAAAGATGAAAAGTTCTCCTTTTCTCTGCTGTTTCCAGTGATTCAGCTGGAAATTTATCAAGTGGCAGGAAAATACAAAAAGGTGAGAATGATCCAGCTGTTGCATAAAACCCTGTTAGTGGTAAGTTTATAGTTTACACTGTAGGTGGTCTTAGCTTTATCGCCTAGAGTCTTGTTCATTCTCTCTCTCACTGTATACATGCCTGGAAACATGCTTTTCAAACCATATTCTGTGCAGCTGCCAGATGAGACCAATATCTAGTCTAGGCTTACATGGCATTATGTATTTTTCCTGAAGAGGCTGAAAATGTTCACCCCCTACCACTCCAAAATGAAACAAGAAGGGTTTGGCTTTGTCTTCTCAATCTTTAAGAGATAATAGCACACAAATGTATATGAAAGTTATTCTATATGACATCTGCAGTTCTTTACTCAGGAAAAGCTTAGATTTGATTTAGCCCTGCAGCCAAATTGCTACTTACCTTTCCAAAAAGCAATTAGAAACATCTGCAAAATGGTGGGAATGCTGTATGCAAGCCACAGGCGTAAAGAAACTGCACCATACCTCACAGCAGCAATAAGTGATAAAGTCCATCATTCACCCTGAAAAAACATCTTTGTCTGCTTGCTCTCATTCTTTCCCTCTTTCTAAAAAAAGAGAGAAGCATATAGCAAATGTATATCTCATCCCCCATAAAAACAGAAACGGAAGATTAAGATAATTTAATTTTGCCCACATTCCATTTGATACCAGCCAATGGATACAGCTCTGCTAAGAGCTAAGAGCTATAAGAAATGCTCTAGGAGAAAGACAACAGAGGAAGCTACTCACCAATTTCCTTATCGCTTTTGATTGCTCATGAGAAATGAGTATTTCATTACCAATCTGGCTTGGTTTACAAACAAGAAAGAAAAAACTGAAAAATACCATAGGGTTTCTTAGGAGAAAGAAAAGGTGGATGGAATATGATCTAATTGGACTTTAGTACTATAGAAATCAGGAGGCAGTGAACTGTACATCTTTGAACCCTCCAAGCTTTTTTAAGGGTGTTGTCATCTCACCCTTCTCTTTTCAGTCTGGTCTTAGTCCAACATTCCCCCTTTCTTCTTAGGGTCAACATTTGCTGGTGCAAGAGTGTGACAGCTAAGAACTCACCTCCAATATTGCCCAAATTCTTCCAGTACTGGTCATCTTACTGTAGGCTGCTACACTGTCATGCCATACCAAAAGCAAGTCTACCTGTACTAGAGGAGAGGTGCCTGATGATAAATGTCACCAAGAATACTGTAAAGGAGGGAGATTTGAGGAAGCTGATCTCAGCACTACTTTTTTAAAAACTTTACTTGGTCTGCCTATTTATGATCTGAGTAATACTAACACATTCGAAATAATTGATAAAGTATGTGATCTATTATAGTTTATTGCAACCTTATAACTAAACATGCCTTCCCTCTCTCCTTTCCTCTCTTCCTTCCTGCTTTCCCCAAAGGTCTGGAACACTTCTTCAGTCATCAATATTGAATCCACTTCATACTGAAGTACCCTGCCCTCAAAAATAGGTCACAAGAAAAAAAGATTAAAAAAAGGCCCACTCGTTTTTCAAAATGCATGACTCATTAACCTCTACCACTGGCTGTGCTTTTGGCATTATGGATCTGTACACCAACTTGAAAGTCATTTACTTAGATCCACAAGTCAGCAGCTCCACCGATTCCATGTGACCTCTTGATGACCACTCTCAAAATCTTTCTAACTCCAAAAAGCAGGGCCTCTCCCATGTAGTTATTGATCCTTGGCACAAACTTGGAAATAAAACCACTGTTGTACTCAGACACAACAAAATGAACATCTTCCTCATCTTATATGTCTAACTGATTGGGATGGAGGACTGGCTCCAGATAAAAGCCTGGCTTCAGGTATGGTCTTGTCTTTGAAATCAAACTCCTTTGCTTATTATCCTTTTTATGTTAATTACATAGGGATACTGCTCAAAGGTATCCCAAAGTTATTAATTTCAGTAGCTATGGTTCCCACTTCTTTTTCTGACACTTGCAAATTCCTACCATAGCACATAAGCCCACACTCCCCTCTTTTAAGACCAATCCAAAAAACTACAGTTTACAACCTCTATCCTAAGACACCAGAAATCTGCTCTCCTTTGTCCTGAGCATCTCTCTGCTTGGGAAAATACCCACTGTAACCTGGACATCAGTTTCCTTTGCCCACAGATATATTCACTTCTTTAAGCAAGTCTCCAGTCACATCAGTGGATCTTGACCAACCGAACAGGGGCAGAATTACTTCCCAGTCCTATAGTAACTAGGCAATTCGCTCTCCCAGTTTCTTCTGGTCAGATTTTGTTTCAGACTTCTCCATCAGCCATAAAGGTAGTGTTTCTAACAAAGATCTAAACCAGTCCCTTCCTGTAAGCTAAATTCTTTTCTGTCTCATCTCCTCTTTATACCCCATGTGTCAGTGAGCAAATCACAAAGGGTTAAATAATTACAAACTTCCCGTCGCACAAGGCCAGTAAATGAGATGATTATAAATCATCAGATTATCTGATCATACATTTTTCCTTAACTTGGTGGAGGATGAAGTGGTAACAGAGATAACATTTTATACCTCTTTGGTCTGCATCACTGCAGTATCTATATGTTCTTATCTTTTGTTTTGTTTCTTACTCAATTTTTTCTCCTGGTTTGAAAAACTACTTGTAAATATTTGGAAGAGCTATGGAGCAGATGGTTCACAGTTAGATCAGAGCGTTACCCTGTGTGGTCCCTTTCCTCTCTCCAAAAAAAATGATCAGCTCTGAAACTAGCCATTAATTAGATCCAGGAGCTGAGTAGGATTATCAACAACCCTTGAACATGGTTCAGAGATGAGAATTACTGAACAGTGCTCCAAATTCAGGAAAGACAAAAATACTCAAACAAAGAACAGATGATGGGGTCTTGAGAAATATATATTTGGGTAAATATCTCTTAATACTAGTCACTCTAATTTCGATACTGTGTGCAAAACAAGAAAATACATTCTTATTGCAGTGGCTTGGCATCAGGTGCATAATGTTTGATCAACTTGCTCTGACCAGTTCCACATTTACTTCAGCATGTATAGACTAGCTATGAGTGACTTTAACCTGCCTTGCAATCCATCAGGGATGAGATTTTGTGGCTAGCCATTGTAGTGGCTTTGTTTCTTAATAGAAGGATAATGCAGAGGAAGTTCTCTCTCATGGTAATAATCATATTTAGTCCAGAGCTGTAGTATTGTGTAGGTTGCTTAAGTAATTGCCAGTGAATTCACTGAGGGAAATGAACAGCAATAAAAAGGGACTATTCAACATAAAGTGAAACTTATTTAATTTGTGCTGTGCAAATTACTTGGCAACTTCTTAATTATTTGTTTAATATTGGTAAAATTTTCTCCAGATGTGGTTTAATACCTGGAGCTTTCAATTTAGCAAAGAGGTACAGAGAGGGAGAGGTATTCAGGAATGTAAGGCTATGCTATAGCATGATAGAAATATATTGTACCAGAAGGGGTCATTCCCTCCTGTCCTCTGTGCTTAGGCAGCACACATAAATCTAGAGTAACTTAAAAAATTTATATTGTCTTTAAAAGCTTTAGTGAAGGAGATTACATAATCCCTTTAGCTGACAGATTTCTATACTAACATGAATTTATGGCTTTAGAAGATTTCCCTAATATCTGACCTAAAATTCTATCTTTGGGGGGAAAAAAAGGAGAATGTAGTCTTCCTTGTAACAGACTTTTACATTTTGAAATACTGTCATCAATCTTCCCTTTTTTAGATTAAATAAAGCTAAATTAAAACATTTGAGTGTTCTGTTATTTCCTTTGGACTATAACCCTGTGCTGAAGAAGAGTATATCTGAAATCCAGCACAATGTTCCACTTTAGACATCACCAGAACTTAGTAAACAGGTAAAATATTGTCCTGTGTTTTGCAGGAAACATTTTTGTTAGTATATCACATCACAAGATTTGCCTTATTTAAAATAGTATCACATTGTACATGTTGATCTGTTGTACAACATAACTCCCACACTTTTCTTATTAAACCGCTGCCTAGTCAGGTTTTTAAATTTTGCCTTTAGGTATCTGATTTCCCCATTCTGGATACAATGATTTACACTTACCTTTTTTGAATTTCATCGTGTTGATTTTGAGTAATTTTCCAGTTTAACAAGAATAAAAAATAAACCTTTAATCCTTGCCTCCAACCTGCCACAATTCCTAGGCTGGTATCATTTTGCAGATTTGATAAGCATGTTTGTTTACCATTTTCCAAGCTGCCAATGAAAATATTAAATAAAACCTGGCTCTGGGCAGACCAAGTTTGGGTCCCTTCTGAGGGTCCTGCCAGTGTGAGAACGTGTCACTGACAGCTGTTATCTGAATATGCTTTTTAACTGCTTTTAGTTTCAGATCACATTGGTCTTATCTATATCACACTTCCTTAGCCTGTTTATGAAAACAGCGTGTGGACAGTAGGATCAGCTGTTCCCTCCTTATTTATGCTGCGAAAAACAAAATTAATTTGCTTTGGCTTGATTTGGTCTCAACAACTTCATGGTGGGTGGATGTTTTATTTTGTTACTTCATTATCTCAGTGTTTACAACTTGATTACTTAATGCCTTCCAGTAATTTTCTGACTATTTAAGCTAAGATGACTGATCGAGAATTCCCCTGGTTTTCCCATATTCTTTTATTATGAAGAGGTATTTTATTTGTCTTCCCTTTTTGTCTTTCATGGTTTTCCAAAGATACTCTTTGTTCCTTCTGCTCAGTTTTGAGTAGTTCTTCATGTATCCTAGGATGAATTTCTGAGGTGTTGCTGACATGCATTGATGTCATTCACATAAATACTGTTTGCTCTTGCCCTACTCACATCTGTGGTCTCTGTGGGTGCCTGACTTAAGGAGAACACATCATTATTATCTTTTACTTCCTAGATTTCTCCCCCAAAGTTGATTAGCATCCTGACTTCCCATTAAGGACAGTAAAATTTTGGATTATTAAAGATACCTCACAAGATCTGGCCCTGTTATAATTTCTTTCTTTTGATTACATAATGTGGGTCTCTCCCTACTAGCGTTTGAATATCACTAGCCTCTGTTGACACTGTTGGGAGGGGAGTGCTTCCCATGCCACAGGTCTTCTCCCCAGCCTGTGAAATCACATCCAATCCCATTCTTAAAAAAAAAAAAATTAAAATCCCACTATATTCTGGATGATCTGCTTAGAAGAATGTTTATTGGTTGGTCTTATTTATAATTTGGCTGATTGCTCCATTTACCATAGCTTTTATGCCTTTCAAAAGTTATTAGTTTGTCAATCTACTATGTTCAATCCCGCTTAGTCAATCTTGGCTTAGCTCTATTAGCTTATTTGATGTCTTTGATGTCTTCACTGGCACAATCACAGTATATCCATTTTCAAATTATCACATTATGTATCTCCCACTCCCCAGATTTCTTTAAAGCAAGTAATTGACTGTAATCAAGGGTCTGAATGTTTTTGTGCAGCTGCAGATTCATCTGTCTGCCACAAACTTTTTATTACAAACCAATGAAAACAAGCAAACAAAAAAAATTGTTTTACCAGAGGTTCTTCCATGAAGGGCTGTTTTAACTTGAAAAGGCACCAGGTAAAGTTAAGCTACACTCTCATGCCAATCATATATTACTGCCTCAAAATTTATATCATTAATATAAATTAAACCACTGGAAATACCCTGATAAAAAAGTAAAACATCATGAAAATAGAATTTTGTTTTAAATTTTATTCAAAATTATGTATTAGACAAATTTCACCCTTTGAATCTCTACCTCTACCGTCAAATCTGATATTGAAAGAGGACTCTTCTATATTGCTTAGGCTCCTGAACATTTGTCATAGGGTCACAGCTCAGAGAAGATTAGGTTCTTGTTTAAATTTTTAACATCCTTCTAAAAAGCAATTTACTTTCACCACATACGCTCACAATTAGAAACCTTGTTTTTATTTAGCTTCCAAAGCATGGTTGGTGATATCTTTGTGATTAATTGGACAGACATCATATGTACAAGTTTTGAAATCAGTATCTGCATGGATTCTGACACTTGTGTTTATGGAAAATAATTTTGCCATAAGTCACTTTTCTGTAACTATTTATAATTTTTTAAAAAAGGCATTTTTATTGTTTAAAGAACCAGTGAAGAAACACTGTGCAAAAATAAGCTAATCTCACAACATGTCTTTGTAACAGGTAACTATAATTTTTTCAGAAGAACAAAAGAGAAAGAGAGAGAAATTAATTTGCCAGAGACCAAGACGCTGATACAGGACACAAGGAGCCAGTGGCAAGTAAGAGTCATATGCATGGGTTCACTCTGCTACTGCAAAACATCTTTGATATGTGTGTATAGTTATACATAAAAAAGTTAAAATCAGTCTTGCATGATCAAGAACTCACAAAACTTTTTAAATGCCTTCTCAACACAAACAACAAGGAAACACTTGTCTCTTATTTAGCCCATTTTCTCAATGTCAGATTGTTAGTACACTGCATGGGAGTCTGTTAATTGATCCACTAAATTCTCAGCTTCATATGATGACAGACCCTTTCCTGTGGCTTTTCCATTCCTCATTTTCCACCATTTCATGTGATGGAATACTTTTAAACAATTTTTTTTGTGTGCATGTTGTGCGGAAAGGTGGTTTGGTGGCAGGTATGACCTCCCATGGATTAGAGCTACATGGAGTTTCTGTGATTTATTAATCAGCGGTGAATTCTGTAGGAAACGGAGCACCAGCCCTCGATCTTGAAGAGATCCACATGCTCCCAAAGTTTCTGGATCCAATACTGTGACCTACCCTCACATGAGCCTGCTTTTAAAATGCCCTATAAATGACACCTTCCATTAAACCCTCCAGAACACTTTAAGTTTGCTAATGTTGTGATCAGATTCTGAATGCCAGCCAGGTTTAATATTATTTATTTTACCTGGCTTGATTCCTAGGACTAAGTCCACAGTGTCCTTTGGTCTTGTTAGTTTGTCAAATAAGCATATACTGTCCACAAATTATATTCCTCTTTCTCCAAGGACATTACTTTCATGATATCTGTTTCTCTTAGCTGCCCTTATTATAGGCTCAAACTTACTATTTTATGTATTATTACACTACTGACATCAAAGAACTGAATCATGAACCCAGAGCAATGGATTATTATCCTGAGAAGACAGATCTTACTATATTTCAAGCTTCCTAACAGGCCTGTGCTTCATTAACTATTATTGTCCACCAAAAAATATTTTTTTTTCCCTTGCTCACACCTTTATACTCTTCCTTGGTTGTTAGTTTATAGCAATGGACATTCTTTACTTATTTTCCTTACAGTGGGAAAGCTTCAGGTCCTTCTGAGCCAGATGAAGTCTGAGAAGAGCTATGAGAGATGAGCAGAACTGAAGAACAGGCTGTTGTTGAAAATTTCAGGAGGAAAAAAAAGTTGCTTTTTTTTAGGATTGGCACATATTAAGTAAATGTTTTTAGAGTATCCATTTTGATAGTATTTGTAATGCCTCAATTGCTAAAT
Source organism: Calonectris borealis (assembly GCF_964195595.1). Classification (NCBI taxonomy): domain Eukaryota; kingdom Metazoa; phylum Chordata; class Aves; order Procellariiformes; family Procellariidae; genus Calonectris; species Calonectris borealis. The sequence goes on from NC_134314.1 coordinate 86,407,700, forward strand.
CTTCTTATAATTTCTTTAATTACAGCTATTGCATTTTTTGCAAGAGCCTCTGATCTGATTAAGAGTCTTTCCCCCTAAAGCACCCACTGCCCAAACTTTTCTTCCATATAGTTTTGATATATGATTTTCATACCATTCAATTAGAGATACATATTAGATTTTCTGTAAGCATCTCTGATTTCAGGAATGCTCAATGTCTACTCAGAGTGATTCCTTGACTTACATATGATTTTACTCATTTTCCTAGATGTTCTCTCCCTCTCTGTCTCTTCTAAGAAAGTCCTTATATTCTCTCGTCCTGAAAACTGAGGCAAACTGGAGTCTTTCTTCCCTATATTGTGAATACACGCATGCAAAGAATGTGTCTTGAAGCTTGAAACAGGACTCTGACTTCACAGGGCTATAGCACTTTGCAGGAACATAGTAAGAGACATACCATCTCTGGGTATCTTCATCTGTATGGATCAGATCAGATGGCACTCAGGAATGGAAACAAAAGAAAAGAAGAAACAAACAAACCAAACAATCCGTAAAATATCAACATTAACTTTTCTACCCAAAATATTTTGCCTACACAATCTTGGTCTGCCCATGGGAAGCTTAAGGTTTCCTAAACAGATTTTTTTTTTCAAATGGACAAGTCATTTCAGTAATATACATATATATATGTATAAAAAAAAGGTAAACCAAAATTGTTTAAAAAATGTTGATTGAAAATTAAAATATTGGTCTTTATAATTTCTGCAGAAAAATTACAGTTTTTTATGAAAAAGGACATTTTCCCTAAAATGATGTGTGTCACCAGGTAAACACTCAAAAATTCACCTCTGCTGACAAAAAAGGAATTGACAACAGAGACAGAGGACAGAAGAATAAATTGACCAAAATCACTGTGTATCATAGAGAGTAGTGACAACAGATACCAAGTCCCTGTCCAGTGCACGATTCTTTGGACCAGTCTGCTGCCTGGCTGTTTCTCTTACAGTTAATCCAACATTAAAAGTCAAACATTGCAACAAAATGTATTAAAATAACATTCAAATAATATTTCTTTTGACAACATCTAGCTGCTTCACATCTTAATGTGTTCTGTTCAATCAAATAACAAGAATGAAAAGTGTTAAATATTCTTTTAGAAACTTACATTTCACTGATATACTGAAAGATAGAATGCAGTTTCTTTCCCATAAATCTCCCAGGTTTATGTAAATGCAGCTCATAGCTGGAAATTAATGCTTTGTCCCTCCAATGGAGTTAGTGAACCTAATAATTGCTTTATCACAGATATTTACAATGATATAATTGGTTTTACTTTTAATCTCATGATATCTATATAACACAAATATAACAGTATAATGCTAGAGAAAATAGGACAATAAATTTAAAGATTCTCAAACAACTGAATCAAAGCCTATTGTACACATTTATGTACATTTTATATTCTATTTTCCCCAAGTCTTTAGATATTATTTGAGGGCAGAATTTAATAGACCTCTAAATCAGAGGTGACATGATTCATAGAATATACAAATGTAATCTTTCTTCAGAAAAAAAATTAAAATCAGAATAAAACACCTTTTAGTCACAAAGATAAGTGTATGAACATGCCAGACAAAATCTCATTTCATCATATAACCTTTAATTGTTCATAATGCTCTCGACTAGCTTAATACAGAAAGTCTTCCTAGAAAATAAAATAGGTCTTTAAATTTAGTCCTTTTGGTTATACATGTGAGCAAGAATTTAGCTAAATAAAGCATACATTTCTTTCTATTTTCCCATAATTAAGAAATATTTGCAAGGTTCACTCAAGCTTTCTACGATCATTTGTTTTTCTTCATTGCTTGTAAACATTTAAAACTGGACATGATAAAGTATCTTTCTCTCTTTCTTTTTTTTTAAACTCATTTCATTGGTCAAAGAGGTGAACATGAAGAAAACAGTGCTAAACCTGAAGAAATGGCAAAGATACTTTCAGAAGTTCTCACTGCTTGTTTAAAAACTCCCGTTGAAGGTAAGTAGTATCTACAGTGTTAACTAAACCATCTTACATTTGTTTCTTGCTGTGTACCTTAAAGGGCAGTACATCTAGAAAATCCCTATAATATACAACCTCCTGTTTTGAGAGTCCAACCCAAATTATCCAGAGATACTTCATTTATATTAGAGCAGTGATCTTAGGCAATTTTTCTTCTGTCAGTCTCTTTTCTACACAGCTGATTTCAAGAGGTAGCAAAACTGCACCTATCTTATTTCTTAACATGTGTGACAATATTAAGTTTTCTCTAGTTACTCAAAGGGCTATCAGTGGGTTATGTCAACTGAAGTCCGTAGTCAGATAAAACTGTAATGGACTTAATATACAAATGTATACGTATTTGACCAGATGTCAGATCCTATATACCTTTATTGAAGCCTTGCCCAAGTAGTAAATTCTGCTTTAATGTTATTATAGTTTCAATTATAACATAGCCAAATTAATTTTAGATTAATTATATTCTTTGCTTAATTAATGCGCAATCAGAGCTCTCTTTGAATTTGAGTGTAGAAAAACATAATGTAAAAAATAAAATTAAGATTATAAATCTAAGGATGTACACTTAGGGGGTTGAGAAGGATTTTACTGAAGAATCCCCTACTTCTCTCTGCAGGGTTTCTTGAGTGGCCTTTAGTACTTAAACATGTACTTAGCTTTCCAGTAAAGAGAGATTTTATTCCAGATACCTCTGCCTTTTGAAATAGTCTTAGCTGTTGCCTGCAGACCCCCCTGTGAACCTTGCAATGTTGCTCCTGATGTTTTTTTTCTGGTATCTTTGTTTCTTATATTGTGAAATATATGGTTTGTGCACTGTTATCCAGTCAAAATTGTAAAAGTAACCTGTACCTTTGGCATTTCCAAGCATTTGAGCACCAGATTTGTCATCCAGCACCATCATTACCATGTTTGATTAGAAATACTGAATATATTAGTTGTTCACCTTCCATACTCTTCCTAGCTCCCATGAGCCACCTTAGCTATTACAGAGGCTCCTGGGAAGCGGATTAGAGTTCTACAGGGAAAGAGTTTGGAGAAAGTCACTGAAGAAGGCCAGATATAGGTGCCTGCCTCCATTGCTGATGTGTGAGAGTTCATCTAAATGGAAGCAGAAGTGGTTCTGTTCAACATCTTGGACACGGAAAGCCTCCTTGGCTCAGTTCAAACCTCTTCTCCAAATCACTGTGATACTCATGGTCCCTCTCACATTGATTGCATCTCAGCCTTTGAACAATGCCCTTGGACTTAGAACACTGGCTTTTGTTTTGAACTGCAGGAAAGCTAGTAAATTTTAGGCCATCTCCACTAGGTTTGCATTTGCTGAGTCATAGCATGGGAAACTATGAATGTTAGTCAGTCTTAATCCTGGCCACCACTAGTCTTTATTACATTAACAAATTATGACAGTTGGTTCTTTCTCCCATTCTTCCCGATTTTATTTTAAAATACTTCATTAAAATATTCCATTTTAAAATACTCCATGAAAATTTGTCAGTTCTCATCATTCTATTCCAACAATCAGATTATTGGAGTGAAGTGTACAGAAATATAAGAAAGTAGTGTGGCATAAAGTTGAAGAAATGGGATGCTTTGAATGTTGTTTCAGTAATTATATTAGTACTTTCTTGTCAAGTGTTGTCAGGTAATAAAAATTCAGATGTTTTCATTGCAGGAAACATTGAAATGAACATTTACAGGTAAAGGACCCATCCTAAAAACTGCTGGCTTTTTATTACCATATAATGAAAAAAAACCTCTTTCACAGGAAACGTACCTAGCTCTCTAGTAGACAAGAATAAAAGTAAGAGTAAAGAAATCCAATATATGGCCTGAATCCAGTCGCTCTGATCTGTCCAATATACTGGTGACAGAGATGCTGTATTTTACAGCACAAGATCAAAAGAAACCTGAAAAACAGCAATATGTGTAGTGACATATAATGTTTGCTAATAGACAGAGACATAAAATGTTTTGTCAGCAGTGTATGGTCTATGTAATGCTGTTGACAAATTATTCAAGTTCTTATCTTTTTTAAATACCACTTAAATTTGAGGATATGAACTGTTCACATTTTCTCTCCCTCAGTGCAGAGTGCATTATATGCCATTATTTAACAAAGTAAAATTACGAAGTGATGGCATTAGAGAAACTAGGTTACATATATAAAATTTCAAAATAAGGTTTTGGGAAACTACTGAAAGGAGTAATGGTAACCTTTGCCTTGATTATCTTCTTTGGCCTCTCACTTTTTACAGCATATGAGTGAATCAATGCATTCAGTGTTCCAACTACTTATTTATTTTCTACGTAGGATGCTTGCTTTCCTTTCTTTACCCCTTCTTTCTGTTTCTTCCATTTCAATTTATGCCTACCCCTGTTAAATGTTGACATTTTTATTATGGTAAAATATACTTTGAATTGTCACCTATGAATTCCTTTTACATCCACAGGACAGGTCATTAATTCATCTGCAGACTGTCTGCCCTGTCTCTAAACTGTGTGCTAGACTGAAAACCTAAGGAGGCTCCTTGTTTTGTCACTAGCCTGTGCTGTGTGACCAGTTGGTCCCCTGACACATTCATTGCACAAGACCTCCTTATACTGCCATGTATTTGCCCACCTTAGCCTTTTAGGATGTTTTCTGTGACCTAGACATGTATATGCATGTTCTATTCATTGGGGTGGAAGAGCACTGCGGGGGGAAGAGCAGGAACACATGTATCAGCATTCTTGCCTGCCCTTGCACCTCTGGGCCATTTTCCCTCCTCAAACTCCTTTCCTCCATGCACTTGTAACAGTGGGACACAAATTGGCCTCGAAGACTGGTCTGTGCTGGACTTCCATTAAAGTCTTATCAATATTGCCCTTTTTCTCTATACTTGTCGTGCCAATACTCTCAGTATAGGAAGACTTAGCGTAGAACCTTGGTCTAAGATATTTTGTGGATAGGCCTGTTCTCCACAGTTTCTCAACCAGGATGTCATATGAAACAGGTAGCAAAAACCTTCTGATGGGCTGGAGGAAGTGTGGCAACCACTGGCTCATGCACACAGGTACACAGCCAGGAGCTAAAATGTTCCCCTGCGGGCCAAGGGTCCAGCCCTCACTCCCAGGAGTCCATTATCACACCACAAATGAGGTCCATGAAAGGCCATAGTCAGTACAGCATCCAGGGCTGAAGCATCTTACTCTCAGCCATACCATTATCAGTAAATCCACAGTCTTAAATTAGATATCTAGGTTCTAGAGCAATTCACAGACAGGATTGAGTTAATGAAGAAGAAATTATGAAGCAATCAAATGTCAAGGTCTTGTAATTAAGCTGCTTCAGAGGGGCAGGATCAATTCTTGCTGGCTGGGATTTTCAGCCTGAAGCACTGTCCTGGAGCTACATGTGGTCCTCAGACATTCTTTATGCAGCACCACCCAAGGAACTGGCTATTGTAAGCAACTTTTCCTGTGGTTAACACACTCAGTGAGGATACACAAAAAAAAAAAGCTTTAATTTCTTCCTCTGACAAAGGGGAGTTAAAGCTCTTCTACTATGATTGAAATAACTGAATATTAATCGGGCCATGAAGAGAGAACAAAAGGCCTGCACGAGAGTTAGAGCATTTATGTAGGTGTCAGGGCATGTTTAAATATTTTATAATTATCCACTGGAGCTGAGCATCAGTTCTCCCATGTGAATGCCCTTCTCTTCTTGTTCTTTGTGAGCAGCCCAGTCTGCTTCAACACCTTCTGAATCTAGCTGGCTAGATATGATAAAGACAGGGGAAAAAATATGGAAAGTATCTGCAGAAGCGGGTTTCCTGAAGGACTGTGGGTATTCAAGGGTCCTGCTGCATCACTCCCATGACTTCTTCCTTATTGATCTCCTTAAACATGTGGCAGCAACTGTCTTTCAGCCCTCCTTTTTTGTTTTCCTACCTCTCTTCTTGTGGAGAAAGGAGGATAGAGCATCTCCTAACATTCACATGCTCAAGAACATATAGCTCAAGATAGAAAAAAGAAAAATTAATTCAGAGAGTTGATTTTTGCAACAAGATCTGTCATACGTTTACAATAGGAAATGTCCATAATTTATCCAAGCCTTAGGTACTTCCTTAAACAATATCGAGTGTCCCTTAGATGTGCACCTGATAGATGGATAGATACAGATGTTGGTATTTTTTGCAAATTCATGGAAAACCTTGCAAACCTTGTCCTACTGTGCATTAAGGAGTCTTTCTACTTCACTGGTTGTTTGCACAGGGCTAGAGCTCTAACAAGGACGTTGAGGATGGGGGAAGAGACTTGCTTTTTCACAGAAACCTACATTCATACATTGCCCTGATGCAAAAATTAGTCCTTCAGCAGAGAAAAGCTGGCGTGGGAGAATAGGGGTAAATCTTCTATGTTGACAGTGACAGCACATCTCTGCCTCTTTTCGTCCTATGCTAAAAATGTATCCTTTGGACAGTAAGATGCAGAGAGGTCGTATCTGTCCAAGCTTGCTTGAAGACAGAGGTGAGACATCATCTGTGAGGTGTCCCAAAAGAGAGACTAAAACTTCCTAGTAAGGGAGTTATGGTCCTCAGCAGAAAGCAATAATAGAGAACAAGGTGGAAAGCCATAAGTACCTAAGAGAAGAAGAGGAGCTACCATACAATTAACAATGGAAAATGTGCATTTTGCATTGAAGGAAACCTCAAAATTTGCATTGAGATTGGAATTGGGCAACTGCCTGGCTCTATGGAGATACTGAACTAAGACAGTATTGGCAATTGTCATTTCAGTCATTTTAACAGCTATGATTTTTGTTTAAAATTGGAAGCTACTGTTTCTCAAGCTGTCATTAGTGATTGTCACCTGGAAGAAGCACTCGCTTATTGACTGAGAACAAGGGTGGTGATTCCCCCAGCAAAGCCTTACTAGTGTTGCTGTGCCCTCACTGCTTCTGCGCTTATCTATGATCATTTTGACATTTATCTCATGCTTTTTCTACATCAGATTTTTTTTCTTATCAGTTACATTGGCTGTGGAAAATGAGCCTCTTTTTTATGAGAAACTGTGGGGAGGCCACTGGAAAATGATTTCTCTTATTTTTGCCTTTTTCAGAGACATGTTCCAGATCTTATGAAACTAGCAGTCACATTTAACCCATTCTTCAAGCAAATAAGTAATATGAATTTTAAAAACTCCTATCATATTTTCCATACCAATGGTAGGGAGATCTGAGTTAGAGATGAGATGGGAGCCCATATTATCTGTGAAATGGAGTCACAACCTTTAACAGAAAGTTCATCTGACAAACCAGGGATATCCCTTAAGTTGAGAAATACACCGAAATATATTAGCATCTTCAATGAAGATTTAACACATATATAAAATGTGATAATTCTCCTTCTCCTTTTAAAACATAACTAACAAACTGCAGTTAATTAGTTCACTGCCTCTGTTTTATAAATCAGAGGCAAGAGATAAAAAAGAATTAAGGTATTTATTTTTTAACAAATATGTTTCAAATGTCTTTCTACTTTGTTAACTAAAATTAAATATATTTGATTTGTAAAATGTGACAAATTTCCAAAACTGCATCAAGAAGCGAGATATTAAAAAACAATGCCTTTTAAGGCTAAAAGCGAAGAGTTTTCACATTTTGAATGTCACTGTCTTGCTAATAGCTCTTTAGACTTCACAATGATAATGCACTGTTTCATAGTTACTGGCTCTAGCTGAATTCCATCTTGTTTTTGATTCATCTCAGTTCCTTAGTACTCAACTAAATAAGACCATTTACCCAGAGTATTTTAATTCCAGATGTGAAAATGTAGAGGTGGGTGCTTTTAGTCCAGTATTTCGCTTTAAATGGTATTTTTCAAGGGAACAACATTTAAGGAAAAAAATAATAACTCAAGATAATGCACAACACAGTACTTACATACCACCGTATTTTAATACACGAAACTGCAAGCGTAGAAGGAAAGAATTTTAGCTGTTACCATTACTCTTAACCATGTATTATTTGCCAAGGCAAATTAGCCAAACTCAGTCCTGCACTTAACAGATGCAGCTCCGTAATTGTTATGTGTTAGATATCTCACATCACATGGCTGATTCCAAAGTGCTCATTTGTGAATATTACCTCCTTTTCCTTCAGAAAATTACATAGATTCAAGAAAACTGGGAACAGAAAATCATATGCAGCAAGATTTAAACTTTACAGTACAGTCTGAGGCTAATGACTTCTAATCTTGGTCCAGACACTGGCTTGTTCAACCTCCTTTTGTTTGTTTCCTGACCTGTAAAACAGAGATAACATTTTACTTAGATATTAAGGTCCTTAGATATAAAACATTGAAGAATGTAAAAAAGAACACTGTTATGTGCAACATACATCTCTTTCTTCATAGTATTTCTTAATTTTTCCCTGTGGTACATGCACAAAAAAAATATAGATTTTTTTATCCAGACTATAAATTCTAATATACATTCAGACAGAACAAACCAAAACAGTCAGATTAACTTTGAGAGGTGGGAAAGAAACTCTTTCATTTTTGCTTGAACTGAAAAATAAACTTTACATCAACAACATATTGACTTGAAATGGAGAAATGAAAGTTGAGTCATGGATTTGAAAACTGCCACGAGTTTCATTTAATACATGAATAATTTTTATTAATATGTTTGTGAGCTATTTCTCAGCTTTTTATGTATAAATACCATAGCAAAACCATTGCTATGGGAACAGTTATTGGTTGTCTCTCAGTGTTAAACTAACTCTGTATCTTAACAAGTTACACTTACATTATTCAGACGTGCTAAATCTTCCTATTTGTGAAGTGTATGTCTGGAAACAAAGAAGGACATAATATTTCATTTTTTTAGTAGCATAGTAAATAATCATTGAGAAAGTAAGATAGAATTTACAAAAATGTGTAAAACAACATAAAAGCACAAAGTGGTGGCCGTACGCACATATATTCAACTGCTAGTACCAGCTTTGAACAAGTAAATAGGATACCAAATCCCAACTGATAAATGAGTCCTCAGATTTTGACTTTGTCCCACCCTGGTTGCTCCGCTGCAGGGAAGCGATGGCAGCCTGCATGGGGCAGAGATGCTGCTGCTCCCTGAGTTGCAGCCATCAGGACCGTGGTGGGGACATATCCTGGCTCAGTACCCAACCATAATTACACTGTCTTTGCCAGAAGCAGTCCAGAAAATAGCCATTAGACTAAACATTTCAGACACTCCAAGAGGGGACTGCCAAAAAAACTGTCAAACATTAATCAGGAGAAGATCAGCTTGTGGCCTGGCTTGATCTGTGCTGGTACAGAAATATGATAAGCAAGAATGAGAAATCTGATGAGGTAAGGGACCTGGGGCGAGGTTCTCCGCCTTGATCAGCTCCGAGTTCAGTCTTCCTTAGTCTTCCGCAGTGGAGTTGTCTAATTTATGAAATGGGAGTGAAATCCTTATAACTGTTATGACATGAAACTCTGAATGTAAGCAGCTACCTACATTCATTACATGCTTTATTTCTGATAATTTCTGTGGTGATACTGAGGTAAGCATTATGCACTCTAATGTAAGAAATCGATTTGTTAATTGTGCTCTTACTGAGACATACAAACAGACCACACACCAAACTGCGAAACATGAACTGCTGGATGATGTTCTGATAACTCATAAGCCTTTGTAACGCAAAATTACACACACCCCCACCGGTGAGTTTAGGAATGTTTTCTAAGTTTCATAAAGCTGTAACAAAACAAGAATTAGGAAATAAAAATGCTATTCAAACTGGTAGAGCATTTGTGGTACAGGTAGCATTCCTTGTCCCATAAAACTGTGGCAGTTTCTCTTGTCTGAAATACAATTCAACTTTTTAGGTTGGTTTACTGCTGAGACCTTCCAATTTTTCTTCTACTTTCAAAGTCAGTTCATCCATACAACTAGAAAACTTGGCACTTAGAGGTCAAACATGCTCTTCCTTGCATGTGGCTCCAAGGTTGCTCCTGGGGAAAAAAAATAGGCTGCAAAATCTAATGAGTCTTAAGAACGAGGCAGTGCAGCTTCAGGTGATGGCTGGGACACAGAAGGGAGGTTTAGGGGACACTGATCTTCAGCTGCAGTTGAGGGATTCTTGGAGAAAACCCAGAGGTCAAGAGGGAGGTAGGCTTATAGTTGCCTATATTTAGACAATAGCTGTCAATAGCTTCCCTCAGGTAACAATCTTACTTAGAGGGGGTAAAGGAGTGCTGGCAGGGTCCACATTAGTGGAAATCCATGAATTAGGCATTTTGAGAGTCTTAGTTGGCCTTTAGCTCATATGAGATTATCAAATCCAGCACAAGACTGTTCCTTTGCAAGCAGCAAAATAAATATTCAGTTGTTCAAAAGATTATAATCTTCTATGAATTCTGTATTTTCCCTTATTTTTAGAAAGATCTGTTAGGAAAATATCACCAGAAGTAGGGTGAATATATGTCTGGAACTAAGAACATTGTGTTGTGGTAATTAACAGATCTGAAGCTAGAGAAATTTGCACAAATGTAATGGAGAACATTTTACCTTCCTTTCTTCTCATGTCCTCATGGCTTTCCCTCTACTGTACAGTGGTCCTGGCGTTTTGGAAGCCCTTTCAGTTATTGACTGAAATAAAGCAGTCCAGTTTGCCGACATTAGTGTCATATTCCTAAAACAAACTAAAGAAGTTTTATCACATCTTTGAATTTTCATTTCCTCACTTGCAAGACTTGAGTTGCAATTTATTTTAGGCATTGAACTTCAGCTTTAGAAACTCAGTTTATTGCACTTGTAAAATAATAACACATGAGTAATACATTTAATGGAGCATAGAATGCCTTTGCCTATGAAGCATGGTCAGAATTGTTTTTGTGAACTAGATTGCTCAAACAGTGTTGTATCTAATATAGACAAGGCCTGAGAGTGTAAGTTGTTTATGCTATTGAAATATTCTAGAGTTTTCTGTCTTCATTTTTAAATACTCTGCTGACTGGGAGGGCAAGTGAAGTCTAAATCACCTGTTAGAATGCTGTCTTCGTTGTTCTGCTGCATGTTTTTATGTGGATGTGAAATTACCATTGTGGTAACTACTGGGATTTTCATTTTGATAATCTCTGTTACCCTCTCAGCATTTCTTTCCCTACAGTACTTTCTAGCTGGATTCATTTTATCTTAATACTCGGGGTGGAAAACTATGTTTCAGTGTCTGATTCCTGAATGGCCAGATAACAGTGCCATTTAATATAAGCCTGCAAGTCCGGAGCAGATTTCAGCACAACGCTGTTGGCTGTTGGAGAGCCGGCAGCAGTCACAAGGAGACAGTAAAGAGGTCGGGATTCTCTTATTTTGTGACTACTATGCTATGAGTGATAGCTACAAGACTTGAGTGGAACATGCAGTGTACATGCTTCTCTCATGTGCCTGATATGTTGGCTGACATTGCTCATTTCCTCAGAGACAGTAAATTGGAGCAAAGCTCCTTCCACATGGGGGAGGTCATGAACAGAATAATTCTGAACAGTTTTTATTAAAATAGTGTCAGGAGCAGAAAAACTGAGGATTTTATTCACCTCTAAGAGAATATTAGGCTTGTCAAAGGTATGTGAGCAACATGGAAGTGTGATGGTTAGTTAAAATGCATTTTTTCTTCATTGAGAAATGAGAATTGATCATTGGGGAAATAGAAGCAGTAACTGTTTTGAAAGAGGACAATTTATTTTTAGTCAGATGGCTGATCCATCATAGACAAGGTGCTTTAGGAAAGAAGTGGAAGCAAATAGGATAGAATAAGTAGATAGTAGGAACAATCCTGGATAACAAAGGAAGAGAAAGGAAAAATCGAGTAGGACAGAAAGAAAAAGAAAACTGAAGATGGAAGATTAATTAGTCCAAATCAAGGTAGATAACCTACATTATTTGTGGTTTTTCTTAGAATAGAATAGAACAGACTATTTCAGTTGGAAGGGACGTACAACGATCATTTAGTCCAACTGCCTGACCAATTCAGGGCTGACCAAGTTAAAGCATGTTATTAAGGGCATTGTCCAAATGGCTTTTAAGCACTGACAGGCTTGGGGCATCGACCACCTCTCTAGGAAGCCTGTTCCAGTGTTTGTCCGCCCTCTCAGTAAAGAAATGCTTCCTAATGTCCAGTCTAAACCTCCCCTGGTGCAGCTTTGAACCATTCCCACACGTCCTATCACTAGATCCCAGGGAGAAGAGATCAGCACCTCCCTCTCCTCGTCCTCTCCTCAGGAAGCTGTAGAGAGCCATGAGGTCGCCCCTCAGCCTCCTCCTCTCCAAACTAGACAAGCCCAAAGTCCTTAGCTGCTCCTCATAGGACATTCCTTCCAGCCTTTTCACCAGCTTTGTTGCCCTCCTCTGGACCTTCAAGGACCTTCACATCCTTCTTAAATTGTGGGGCCCAGAACTGCACACAGTACTCCAGGTGAGGCCGCACCAGCGCTGAATACAGCGGGATAATCACCTCTTTGACCGGCTGGCTGTGCTGTGTTTGATGCACCCCAGGGTGCGGTTTGCCCTCTGGGCTGCCAGGGCACGCTGCTGACTCCTGTTGAGCCTGCTGTCCACCAGCACCCCCAGCTCCCTTTCTGCAGGGCTGCTCTCCAGCCACGCCTCTCCCAATTTATACTTGTGCCTGGCATTACTCTGTCCTAAGTGCAGAACCTGGCTACATACAGGACTTCCTTTTTCATCAGCACATGGCACTTCCAAATACCTAATCATGTTTGCATTATTACAATATGGGAGTTGAGATGAATTAGATTGACCTCATACATCCCATACTGTCAGCCTCAAAAGTGACCTCATCAAAACACAAATATTACTTAGGAAGCCCTTTAGCTCTGCCTCCTGAAGAATTTCTACTGGTCTTCGTCCTGAAGAATTTCTACTATTACTAAACTCTGAAAAAAAAATTGATTTTTATTTAAGATGAATAAAAATAAATGCAAGCTTTCAACTGTTGTTGCTGAATGTGTTTGAGGAACTTGTTGCATGAAGAATTTGGAGAAAAGAAAATGTAAAGTACATGAGGTCACTGACGCTTTCCTAAATGAAATGAAGCAAAATGAAGAAAAATGAAACACACTGTGTTACCCAGGTTTTAGACATAAGTAGAATGGTTTAAGACTTTTAATAAAGTGATTCATCAAAATAAAAAAAAACTGGTCTATGTAACTGCCTGATAATACCAGACAGTCCTGAGACACACCTTCCCAAAATACCAGAAAAATGGATGACCTCTGACTTAGGTCTAGTGTTCATCTGTGACACAGAAATATCTGACACAAGACATATAGCTGTTTAGTCTTTTATGAAAAAAAATCTCTGCAACATCAAAAGGAAAAAACCCACCTGTTTTAGAAACTACATTAACATAGTGAAGAAGAGAATTTTCTCACTATTTCTGCTTCTGTTTGACTTCACACTCCTGCAATGAAAAGATCTGAGGCTTTAAAAGTAATGCTTTTTAGGAAGATAAACTATGTGCACAAAGGTCAGTTGTGCATTACGGTGAGTTACTTCTACCTAGAAAAAGCATAAGAAATGAGACAGCGTGCAGTTTCCACAATATATAGTATTTATACTTCAGAAAGCCTGAAAAGAATGTGCAAATTATGTGTCCATCTAGTTCTTTCAGAATTGACAGTAGTGAATAATATTGTGGGAAAAGTCATACAAAATGACATACAAGCTATGAAATACTTTTTCATATACAATTAAAAAAAAATATTGTTTTTTGAGTAGAAAAATGAGCTTCACAAGAGGTACCACTGACTTCAATCACCTGTTCAATGAGCTTGCACTGTTACACATCGTGAAGGGCCACTGGTTACAACCCTAGCAAATACGCAGTGTAAAAAATACCTAATTCATATAACTCTCTGCTGGAAATCATCAACCATTACTCCAGAATAAAGCAGACTCATCCATTTGATCTGGATACGCAAGAACAGATGTTTCCTAATTAGAACCTAATAGAAACTCATCACCATTATGTATCTATTAGATTTACAACAGAAGACAAATCCCTCTTTGATATCTCTTAATGTTATCAGCCAAGTATATTAGCAATTAGAGCACAGAAAATTTTCAGAAGACTCGGTGATAAAAATAAAATACTTCTGTTTCATAATGGTAGTAGAAAGGGAAAGCTTTACGATTTCTCACCCAATGTTTCACTTAGACCATATAGACCTACAAGAAACATTAGAAACAGAGACAGTGATTTCTTAGTAAACATATGAAATATTACAATATATTAAATACAACAATTCCAACTCATCAACATATATCATCAAGGGGAAATACTTTTTTTTTTTAACCTAATGTGGAAACCTAGGTAGTTTTAGGAAACAAAAGTTTATGCATGATGAACAGAGTGACGATGATTGTGTGGAAATATAAGTAAACAAGTGTTCACTGGTGAATTAGAGGAACATCCTCTGTGTACGTGGATGCCTGAGAGGCAGGTGGAGTGCCTATTTGTGCTACTAAGGGTATGCATTATGCACTTAAACCTCTGTTTTTCTTGTTCTCTCTGTGTTGCATTCATTGGACTCACACTTCTGAAAACCATTAGATTTAACATATCTTTTGACAATTGTACATAATGGGAGGAATACAATCCGAGGGACACAGAGATATTTTAGTGTGATTTGGTCAGACTGCATATTAAACCAACATATACCCATCTTACTCCTCTTGTTTCTTTCCTTGAAGCCCGTGCCCTGGAAATCACCATCATTATGTGCTTCTTGACAGATCCTTCATGTCTGCCCAACATGTGGTTTATGGGCTTGAAGGTAAAAGTTATGTTGGATAATGGTGGGTATGATCTGAGCTAATAAATATTTCCGAATTGAATCTAGTATTGTATATCCCTGTCAGATTCATAATCCATAATCAGTTTAAGATCCAACAGACATTTTAAAATTAATCACTAATGGTCAGACTGAACAACATGCTGTTCAGTTTATGATGTATATTAATACTTTTGGCAGATCTACAGACTAATATATTAAGTTAAACATTTCCTCACCAAGATCTCAATACCTATATTATGGAAAGTAACAATTTAAAACTAATACATCCATGTGTCTTTCTGGTCTGTTTTTTAAGAGGCAACATGAAAACAGTAATGCCATTTAAATGAAAAATTATTGTCATAATAAAAAGCACATCTTAAGGATATTTAAGAATGACATTTCTTTTTTTTTTAGTGTTCTTTACATGCAACATATAAGGTAACTTCATATTTTGATAATGAAAATGTCACCTAAGTCAAGGTTACATAGATGAAATGAAAGTAACAGACACCTCCAAACAAATATCTCAGTCTTTCTCTCAAACTGCTTTACAGTCCTTCCCTTTAAGGACAGGTTTTAAGATTTTTTAGCTATTATCCTAATTCTGAGCAGTTGGTAATTTTCTCATTAATTTGGCTCCACAGCCTGCTTAAGATGACAAAAGATGAAGGCTGTCTGAAGGAAGATAAGACTTTTCAAAGCAATATGACATTCACAATAAATACTGTATTCCTGTATGCCACTCAAAAATCTGGGGATGAGAAATCAGTAGCGATTAGAGACCATGGACATATCCATTTTTTCCACTAAACTTGATGTATCAAGCTGTTGCCACCATTTGCCCAGATATCTGTTTCAAAGCTTTGTAAGGCTGCCCTGCAGTGACTCACTCTTGAGGTGAAAAAAGCTTGGATCACAAAAAGCTGCCTATGAACAAAGTATTTACATCTCAGCCAGAGCGGAGAAGTGAAAAACAACATTCTTTACCAGTCCTGCCCTGTAACTATCTATCGTCTACAGAAAATACAGTTACTATTGTGAACTCAAGCTAGAAAGGAAAGGCATGTGCTTTCAAACTCTCAGTGGTGTGACATTTGTTGTGCAAGGTGGCCTCAGTCTTATCTGTATCAACTCCCATTCAGTGCTCCTTATCCATGCCTAAGCACCGGACCAGGCGTTTAGTGTCACAGATCATGTATATCATGCAAAAGCTATTAACTTGTCTTCCAAGTACACTGGTGAGGCACTGGTGCCACTTCAGCACTGTTCACAGGAGATTTCTGGTTGCAATTGTGTTGCAGCAGCGTAAGACTTTCCTGGAGGAAAAGGAGCTGGGGGTGCTGATTGACAGCCGGCTGAACATGAGCCGGCAGTGTGCCCAGGTGGCCAAGAAGGCCAATGGCATCCTGGCCTGTATCAGAAATAGTGTGGCCAGCAGGAGTAGGGAGGTGATCGTGCCCCTGTACTCGGCACTGGTGAGGCCGCACCTCGAATACTGTGTTCAGTTTTGGGCCCCTCACTAAAAGAAGGACATGGAGGTGCTGGAGCGTGTGCAGAGAAGGGCAACGAAGCTGGTGAAGGGCCTGGAGCACAAGTCTTATGAGGAGCGGCTGAGGGAACTGGGGTTGTTTAGTCTGGAGAAGAGGAGGCTGAGGGGAGACCTCATCGCGCTCTACAACTACCTGAAAGGAGGTTGTAGCGAGGTGGGTGTTGGTCTCTTCTGCCAAGTAACTAGAGATAGGACGAGAGGAAATGGCCTCAAGTTGCGCCAAGGGAGGTTTAGATTGGACATTAGGAGAAATTTCTTTACTGAAAGAGTGATCAGGCCTTGGAACAGGCTGCCCAGGGAAGTGGTTGAGTCACCATCCCTGGAAGTATTTAAAAGACGTGTAGATGAGGCGCTTAGGGACATGGTGTACTGGGCATGGTGTGTTGGGTTGACGGTTGGACACGATGATCTTAGAGGTCTTTTCCAACCTGTATGATTCTATGATTCTATGATTCTAAGACGCTACTGCATGTGCCTGCACCCTCATTGCATCCTCCTTCTTGTCACTAGTGGTCCCTGTGACCTCATATCCATCAGCAAAACTGCACGTGACAGTTACCCTACCCTCATTCTGTCAAAGATGTCTAGGTGAGTCTGAATGCTTTCAAGAGGGAGGTTGATACTTGCTTTTGGTTGGGTTTTTTTTCCTCTCCCACCAAGTTCATTTGACAGCAGCAGGTTACAGAAGGGAACATGTGTGATGATGCCAGCAGATCTGACAGGGCAATAATCTCCAGTGGGGAAGTGGTGATAATTTGCTTAGGGAGCATTTTATCTTCTCAAATAAAACCTGACACCTTTGGATAATGCACCAGCTCCTCCTGCCTTTTACTAGTTATGCTACTTACAGATTGGTATGTTTATTTCTGTCAAGCCTTCCTCTCGCCCCCTCCCCCCAAAAGGCCCAGTAGTATAGCAACATGTAATTGTCCTGCATTATGATTTTATGTTTCGTAACAATTTTAGGAAGAATTATACTTTTGATGTAGTAATAATACAGTAATAGTCATTCTTTGTTTTTCTAATAGTAATTTTTTTGGTTTTCCTATCAATTACAAGCTATCCCCAAACAGTTCATCCACTTCTTTACTTACTTAAAAAACAAACCTGACAATAAAGGCAGATAACTGTTCAATTTTGGTTTTCATAGCTAACTTGCCTAATATTTCACATTCAAAAATTTGTTTGTAGAACATAATGTATAGAAATTAGTGGATTTTAATCTAAGAAGTCTTATGTCTGTGCTCTTAGCATGTAGAAGAGAATGCGAGGTTAGGAAAGGATGGCTGGCTGGGTGTTGAAAGTAATGTATGTTCTGGCTGTCTGGGATTCTTGGCAGCTTTATGATTTGAGGAAGCACACTCTTCAAATGGTGCTCAAGCATTACAGAGGCTTACCCTTCTCTTCCCCCTACCTCTTCTTTTTAGCACAAACTGCTTCACTGACTTCCATATCTATAATTTGGCCCTGAGCATCTAAAGATGGATGAACTCATCTTGGAAACAAACGACAAGTGAGAGAGAGAAAAATCCATGTGAGGATGTTTTACATTCCCTGGAGGCCCTGGTATTCAGTCATCAAATTCCTTGCTTGCTTGAGGACATGATAATATTAAAAAACAAGAATTACATGCTAAACCTAGGCTTTTAGTGCTGTCACTTCTGCATTGCATTCCCTACTGTGTCTGTTGAAAATACGCCTTAACTTCTAATATCTGATGCTGAAATTATATCAGAGGCATAGGAGATGAAGCCAGAGTAGAGCCATTGTGGGTGGGTGGCTTTCCAGTTTGGATTTGAGAGGGTAGGAAATTTGTTAGGATTTTTTTTTTTTAACATGCAGTTCTGATATCTAGCTGTACTGCAGACAGCCTGAATCAATATGATGGTCAAACCACAGAGGGCACGACCTATCCACTCATGGTCCTCAAAACAGAAAGGAGGGCACTTTAATAAGAGTGAAAAAGCTTTCTTGATGTGTCAAGTATGTCAGTTTTCTGTGCAAAGTGAGAACGGAGGCTTCGCAGGGTAAATCAGTCTGAGAAATAACAAAGAGCTCTTATCCACTTTGGAGTGAAAAGAAAAAGCAGGCAACCTTTTTAAAGCATAGCTTTGATTCAAGTGAATCAATGAGTAGTTAATCACATGCTTAATTTTAAAAGATTGAAATGCAAATAATTGCATAATGTTACTTGAATTGTTTTTAAATATATTAATCAAAATTCCTGTCTTGGATAAGAGTGTTAGCTGATACTTCACTCATGCCCACATGCATTTCCATACTTACAGTCATTTATGCTGCCTCTGATCGTCTTTGAGCAGGCTCTGACTGGCAAGACTGCATGCGCTAGTGAAAAAAAAGAGCACAAATGACAAGTTCCTTTAGCTGTTCTTAACAGACTCTTGTTACAAAAAGGAGAATTTCCTCTTCCTAAATCCATGCATGACAGCTGAAAGAGGGTGATGTGTTTGATAGGACCGTTTCTCCCTCCTTTATTCACCATGCAGTGGCAAAATTGGACAGTAACATTGCATAGGTCTTTCATGTTCAGGGTCTCAGGAAAGCATCTGAAAAGCAACCTGGTGTGATCTCATCTGTGCCTCATCGTGAGCTGTATTGACACGACTCCTTCAGAACTCACCCTCCTCAAAAAGCATTACTTGGCAGTGGCTCAATAAATCACCCTCTGGAAGGGTGTCCCCACTGACTGTATAACATCCTGACAGAGACTGTGCTCCCAACCTGAGTTTTTTCAGTTAGGTTACACAGAGTTGTTTGAAACTCCCTTCTTAAGATGTTACAGTTGCCTCACTTTACATTTGGAGTAACCACATAACATCAGTCTTCTAGCAAAGGTAAACTTTATGATCTGTGTATGACTAAGGTATATCTATGGAGTATCGAAAAAAGGACTCTTTCAGGTCTGGAAGAACTACAGGTTGTTTCCACTTCTACGATAACTTTCAGTTCCTGCTCAAGACTGGTCTTTGAGAGAGACCAGTTTAAGAAACTGTATTGGTGCCACTAAATTACTCAGTTGCTGTTTTTCCAGGTAGTTAATGATTTGGTAGTTTAAGATAGATATGAATTTGCAATAAAGAGTTGTTCCAATCTGATGTTAGTTTTACTGATAACCTGCAGATTATGTTCACTAAAATGCTATTTGAGTTGGGTTATTTTACTGTCATGAGAAACAAATGCACTATAAATACAGCATCAAGCAAAGCATAGTATATTGAGGATATGTTCACTTAATTTACTTGTTAAATATCCACTCAAGCTATAAACAAATAGCTACTTGAAAGCCTCTGCATTATCTGCATTTCTATTTGGATTTAGTGACAATGACTTTCTGTTGTCAGTGGCATTTCTTTTAATTTATTTTATTGTTTAATTTTTTTTTTGTCTTTTTGTATCCCCTTAAATGACATGCTTTCAAAATTTATGATGTTTTCCTTTTTTAAGGAATGTTGCTAAAGAGAAGCTACAATTTAAAAATGTAAACAGTATTTCCTGGGCAGGCATAGACAATCATGTAAAGGGCAAGCCAGATATAGCTCCTGTAAGAAAGCTGGAAAGCACTGGTTTTAAATCCAGAATAATAAGAGAGTTTTTGCATTCCTCAACATCTTTGAAAGGGGATGAATCCTCTCATAGCTCTTTCTTTTGCAGCAATCAGGAGGAAAATTCTTTAGGTGAACCCCAGAGCTTTGTGTTGTTTGCTGCCTAAGTGGGCTGAATATCAAGTGCATTGATATACCGCAAGATAACATATTGGTGATATTTAAAACTAGAGGAAAATAAGGTGCTTTGCATGAAATAATTCACCACATTAATTTATCACAGGACAAAGTGTATTAGGATGGACACAGGGTCAAGATGTTTAACCCTGCAAGAAAACATCTCTCCAATACTGGTGGACTCAGCCTCCTGAATCATAAAAAGCCCTGGTTATTTCTTTCCACTTAACTTCAGAAACAGTGTTCAACACCTAGAAAATATTTTAACAGAGACTCACTTTTCTGCTGAAATGTTGATGTGTGAAGAGAAGGCTTTGCTAGGTTTTTTTTATAACTACATTTTTTAAAAATGCAAATTGAAATAATTTTGCCCAATTTAGTCCAAAAATTTAGAGAATGAACTCATACTGGTCAAAGCAGCAGAACACCTTGCCTCAGAATATAACCTCTCTCATACCATTAACGTTAACTCTGGTTTTTACCTGAAAAAACTCTGTTTTGACGAGCCTTTGGAACTGTTTTGAACCTGCTGTTCAGGAGCCATAGAGCGCCTAAAGAGAATTTAGGGGAAAGTAAATGTACCATAGTTATTTGGATTGCATGCAACAGAAAAGAAAATACAAATTATTAAAACTTTTGGTGTTCTGCAGACCGTATAGTAACAAAACACCCAACATTCTCCAAAACCTGTGTCTTGGATTAATTGAAACTTCAGATGAATATGCAGTAAGGTACAGTTCATTATGTCCAAAAAACCATCAGATTATCTAAAACATGTAGCGTTTTGTTATTTTTTGAATTGCTGATCCCTTTATGTGTCATAGCAGAAGCCTTAGCATGTATGTTATAAATAAAATAAAAACCCCAAACTGTGGGGTTTTTTTCATTTTAAAGGAGAAGTTATTAACTTTGGTAGGTGTATATATGTGTGTAATTATATATCACACACAGGCAGGCTAATTATTCCAATAATAACGATAATTCCAGAAGCTGACTCTTCCACAAACAGTGCCTTAATTTTACAACCATCACCTAGTTGTACTTTCAGGCATTTCAGGAAATGATCTCATTCTAAAAAGAGTCAGCGAGAAGAAGACTCAGAGAATCTTTTTGGTATTTTTGATTTTTGTTATCAAAGAAACCTCTCAACTCTTCTTTATCCACATTGATACTTTACCCAAACTCTTACCATAGCTTGAGAGAACTGCACTAACTTTCTAGTTACTACATCTAGTTTCTCTGTATGTCACTTACTCAGAGTGTGTGTGTATATGTATATCATAAGATAATCTGGTTTGCAGAGCTGAAACAGCTGGTTCGTGGGGCGGGGTGCGTTTTCTGTTAAATACTCAGCCTTTATTGGCAAAAAGAAGCCTGATTCACTTCTTAACTATTTCTTGTCAAATGAGATTGGCTTGCAACTTCTGCTTCCAGCTCTGGAGTCCTCAGCACAAGAAAGACATGGACCTGTTGGAGGGGGTCCAGAGGAGGGCCACAAAAATGATCAGGAGGATGGAATGCCTCTCCTATGAAGAAAGGCTGAGAGAGTTGGGGTTGTTCAGCCTGGAGAAGAGAAGGCTTCAGGGAGACCTTATTGCGGCCTTTCAGTACTGAAAGGGGGCTTATAAGAAAGATGGGGACAAACTTTTTAGCAGGGCCTGTTGCGACAGGACAAGGGGGAATGATTTTAAACTAAAAGAGAGTAGATTCAGACTAGATATAAGGAAGAATTTTTTTACAATGAGGATGGTGAAACACTGGCACAGGTTGCCCAGAGAGGTGGTAGATGTCCCATCTCTGGAAACATTCAAGGTCAGGCTGGATGCAAAGCAACCTGCTCTGGTTGAAGATGTCCCTGCCCACAGCAGGGGATTGGACTAGACGACCTTTAAAGGTCCCTTCCAACCCAAACTATTCTATGATTCTATGATTCTTTACTGTCATGGGATGGACAGTAGAGATCTTTTGACCCCAAAAAATTTTCCAACAGCATACACAATAATAAGATAGAAAAGAGCTGATGTTCACTGGGTCAAAAGCTGAACTTGCACCAACAGTGTTGTATTGTTGCAGAAAAGAAACTTGCATGTGTAGACATAAGAGCTTCCAGTAAGACCCACGGATAACCCTGCAGCTCTGATCAGGACTGGTAGGTCTCATTGGGAATACTGTGTCCAAGTTTAGGTAGCACATCTCAAGAGAGGTGTTGACAAAGTGAGAAAGACCAGGGGAGAGCCAGAAGAAAAAATCAAAGATGTTGGAAGCACAAAATGGAAAAAAAGAAAAAGAAAAAAAAAAGCCATTATTTAAGACAGCAGAAGAGAACCTTATGAGGAGAAAAGATAAAACTCTCCAGTTACACTAAAGCACTTGCAAAAAGTAAGGAAACAAGTTGTCTGTTGACAGGAGAAGTGGCTTAATCATTGGTTTAGACAGCAGCAGGCAAAGACTCGATCATATGCAGAAAAAGCTAAAGATTCCTAAAAAAAAAAAAAAAAGCAAGGCTGTGGCTACTCAGGTGGGCTGAAGACCCTCCTTTGCTGAATGGAGTACGCCAGGAAACATCTCACAGGAGTGGTGTAGATAGCTGATCCTGTATTATGGCAGAGGAGAATAGCAGGTAACTTCCTGAAGTCCTTTCTAAACCTCGTTCACTGTGATCCTCTGAACCTATGTCTTAGTAAGAAAAGAACAGAGAGGGATTGAACCACAATAGTGTTAGTTCTGATCAGAGGAAAGACTCAGGGTGTCACAGCCAATATTTCTGGCATTTAGCAATGGAAAAATCAGAAGAAAGAGAAGGAATTGCTAGGTATTGTAGCCCGGAGTTTGAGAAAAATAAGTTGCTTATGTGGCAGTTACGTACCTAGCCATTTTATCAATAAATGGATGGTCTGTACTACAGGGCTCATTCTTAAAATATCATTACCCCAAAGAGAAAACTAGAATCATACTTCTGCATGTCATTGCAATTAACTCCCTTGCTATGCTGCTTACTCATGCCATCAGTTATGACTCGCTGCTAAAGCTCACAAACACATTTCCACAGAGCAAATTTACGTCATGTAACGTCCTCTCTCTAACCAATATGCCTTCTTAAACTGGCAATAGCTGAATATCTTCACCAAAAACAAGCAAACACTCAGCATGTGTGCTTCAAAACTCATATACTGTGGTTGTAATTGTAAGAAAGTGTTACCGCTTAAATGAATAAATAAATTGAAAAATTTGGCAGTGTCTGCCATTGTTCCTCCTTTTGGTAACTTTTCCTTGTCCAGTGCTACCAGCAATGGAGAAGTCTTTGTGGTGTCGGCCTGTGCAAGAGCACTGGTTTGACGGTGAGAATGTCTTTGACAAGGTGTCGACAGCAGGCGGGATGTGGCCGGGCAGCAGCGCTGCCCTTTGCTGCAGGGGGTGGTTGGCAAAAAGGCGGGAAGGGGCAGGTGTAGCCTTCTAGTGCTAGGCTCGTGCTTCTCATGGGAAAAAACAGAGATTTTTGAGTATTGGGAAAGAGTGAAATGTATTGTCTGACAGACAGCTACCGACCTCTCAACTTTCAAAGAGTAAGTAGACTCTCAGAGGAGAGGAGAGGTCTGTGATAGCCTTTCCTCACACTCTGGGGGATGGAAATTGTGTTTACCCGAGTGTTGCTTCTTCTTCCTTTTGCAGGCAAACAAGAAGTGCATCATTTTGCTTGTGTTCATATGCAGGACAGTGAGGTTTCACCTGGGTTTCCCAAGTTGAGCTCTAGGTAGTTTCCTACATGTTTTTGGATAAAATTATGTCCTAATTTTTTAAATTCTTGCATGTTAGGGAGCAACAGAAATTTCTGCCAAGCAATTAGTCTGTTTTAAAATGAAGGATAATGCCATAACAATTATATAATTTTTAAGGATATTTTTTATATAGAAATAAAACTTCTGACTAAAAGACATTCTAAACAAGCCACAAAGCAAGAGTCACCTGTGCCTACCCATTTGAAGACAAAAGTATGACAGAAAGGAGGCAGTCACTTAGGGTTTTCTTTTTGTGGTGTTGACCCTTAATTCTTGAATGGATAACTGAGTGTGTGTATAAATATATGCATATTCAACAACATTATGCCACAAGATTTACAAACTTGCAATTTATTGGAGTATTTTTTTAAGTCAGTTCAGTCACTTTACCTAGATCCTGTCCTAAGAACATGTGAATTGAGGACAGCTGTGTGAAAATCAACACCTTCAGTAAAAAGTTCATGAGTTCATGACTAGCAAGAGGAGTGGAGTTCACAGACTGGTTCAGCAACTACTTAACAGCTTGCCCTCAAGGTACAAGAGAATAAGTGAAGTAGTTTGAGTTAACACTTTCTTTTATATTGCCTACAAATGTCTTGAAGCAATTTAATATGTTATAATGAGCTACAAATTGGAAGCTGAAGTGAAGAATGTGAAGGGTTATGCACTAGTGTGTGGCTAAAAAGGTTTCTAGATTTCTTTCTCTTTCATTTTTGGATAAGTAAATATATTTAATTTAAGTGTATTATGTGTGACTACTTTATAACTATTTAATAGTTAGAACAGAGCAGGGGCCAGATTCCCTAGAAAACTCAGGGGTAGATATGGTAGTGTCTGTGATTTTAATTTTTTTAATTCATTTGGCACAGTATTTAAATTGCTTCTTCCTCTATTTAAAGATGTGTGATGCATCTTGTGGGGGAAAAAATAATAATCATATTGTTCTACCTTTCTTCTTCATAAACTTTACTATCTTTGCCAAAAGATATTTATGTTGCATGAAAATCATTCCTTGTATAAGTTGATATCAGTTGCTGACTTTCTTTTGATAGATCAGTAATGGTTTCAAAAACAAAACACGAATGAAGAATGCATTATCCAAAAACCTATTCAGAAAAAGACCTTTCCTCAACTGAAAGCTAGGACCCACATGTTAAAAAACATTAATGATGCCATAATATGCTTCTCCTTTCTGCTTGTTAGTAACTTTTCTAATTTTACTGTTTTACTTTAATTTTCTAATTAAAGTTTTACTTTAATTTTTTTCAAGACTCAGTGCTTAGTATCTAGTCAGTTGTATGTCTGGTCTGACCCTTGTCACCAGCTGTGCCATGTCGTCAATAGCTCTCACTGAACTCTGTAAACTCCCATGCTTTTACCTATGTTGAAAGTCATGGCCCTTTAATTTGTGTTTTATGAAACTTTAAGAATCGCTTTAATCTCTTAGCATCAGTCAAAGAAAAAAGCGAAGCTATGTAAGAAAGTGTGTGCCTTGCACGATAGTCTGTTATTTCCCCCCTCTAGAGTTAGTGTGATGGTTTGATAGTTACAGTCAAATCAGAAGATGAAAACGTGTGAAACTGTATATAAAATAACAGCTTGACTTTTTACCTTTTTAGTTTTCACTTTGTTTCTCATTTCCAAATATGACCTCTCTGAACTTCACTAGCTGTAGTGCTAAGTTGAAGAGTGGGCTAGTAAACTGATATCATAGAAATGTATTCATTAAGATTCCTTGTTGCTGTTGCTATTTTATATCTGAAATCAAAGTAGTTCTGGTGGAAAATGTAGAAAGGATGTGATTTTGATATTGTGGACCACTAAAGGACGAAGGTCTAATAGTCATGGAAGCTGATTGAAGGATCCCTTCAATCTGATAGTCCTAGGTTTTATAATGGAAGTTTTGTTGTTGTATTTAAACTGCATGGAGCTACAGACCAGCTTAATAGCTTATGTTTGAATATGACACACAAGCTGTGGAACTCAATTGGTAACACAGAATTTCACATACAATTCTGTTTCCTGAAACTGGAAGAAAACCAGGCAAATGAAGAATTACAGATGCTGCTGAAGCTAATACATGCAGGCTTACCAGATCTGTCCTTGTCCAGTTCAATGTATGTGGGGTTTTTTTTGGTTTTTTGGTTTTTTTTTTTTTGGGGGGGGGGGGGTTGGGTTTTGGGTTTTTTTTTTTGGGGGGGGGGGTGTTTTTTTTTTTTTTAATCTGGAATAAAAAGATTGCATTCTTTACTCTGTTTTCTGTTTGCACTGAAAATTGATCTCATAAAGGATCTTGTTGCATCTTTACTTTTTTTTTCCCTGGTGTTGGAAATAGTAAGGAAAGTTTTATTTGTAGTAGTTGTAATTCATGTATTCTCAGTTTATCAATACACTATATAGTGTATGTTTTTCAGTAGGTTTCAAAAAAGGTGAGCTCTAATTTAAAAAATATCGTAGATATTTGACTAAAACACTTATAATGTTTCAGCCTTTATATTTTGCATTTTTACGTTATACTCTAACTGATCTTGGATTCTATGTCATAAAAAAAATAATCGGGAATACAATCTAACATAGCAAAAACAGCACTCAGAAAATGACTTATTTACTCACTTATGGCTGGAATACAGCATTCGAATTCTCCACAGGCTAGTAGCAACTGTGAAATCAGTATCCTTGGCAGTAAAGTTGATGACCTTACATGAAATGCTGTGCTTCTAGGTCTCAGTCTTTCATGCGTGCCTACAGCTGAGACTGTCCCTGTAGATATGCTGCAGTCGCCACCTGCTCTGCCAAACAGAGCCCAAGGCTCACACAGCAGCAACTGGAAATTTTACATACAGCTGAATTGCCAGAGAGTTCAGGACAATATATCCTGATTTGTGTTTGCTGGATGCAGCTGTGTTTCTGTGACAGACAAAATCAAAACAGGTATAGATTTCATAGCCAATATTCACCCAGATCCTTTAGTCTCGATCTCTTGCTTGTTCTCTGCTGCCAGCTGTAATTATTTTCTATAAAGGTAACATACTCTAAAGCAGAAGGACCAAAAATTTGTCCTTTTTGGCAAGTATTTTCTTTTATGTGCAAAACATAATATTAATTTTTTTTTAGGAAAAACAAACATGTAAGCTCATCGTCCTAATCAGTATTAGGACAATTCAGTTATTTGGGTTACCTGTGCATAAGGAGAACAGGTTGTCGGGTGAGGGGCATGAGCTGGAGCTGCAGGTAGTAGACCTACATGCTATTAACATCACCAGAGCTCTAGAATTTCTAGTCATATGGCTCTCTGTCATTCCATTGCAAAGGTTTTCATTTTGTATGTTTGAAAAACGATTGCTGGGGAGACCGCAAAGCCCCTATGTGCAGTAAAGTATGCTTTCCATATTTTCTATATTTAGCACCTAAGTTGTGCATTCTCGGGGAAAACCCTGAGAAGTGGTTTGACATTATAGTTTCAACTTCTAATTAAAGAAATTTTTCATGTCCAAAGGAAATGCATGGTCCTGGGAAGATAAAAATGTCACTGTGCATTGGATGTGGCAGACTACACTGACAGAGATCTTGCTGCGTGTTAAGAATGTGAAGGCAGCTGCACCATAGTGGAGATTGGCAAAACTTGGGCACGAAAGAGCTAAATACTTTTCTTGAGGTCATGCCTGACTTTCTCTATCATTTGGACACATTTCCCTTGTGCCCTTTTATTTGCGGTTGTGGTACTCTTACTTGATTACAGAATGTATTTACAAACAAGGATGTTTGGCAGCCTGTATGGTGCTACGCAGTTCTGTTATGTGCCAGTTCAGAGAGATGTCTGATTAGATTATTTCAGACCAGCTCATGCGAAAGAACTATACAAGGCGTGTGTGAATGATATTGCTTGAACCAGAACTAACCTGACGAAAAGCTGTATTTATTTCTAGCTAAATGGAGGTCTATTATGGTAAAAACTAAAATTACTGTGTGGTGGTCTTCAAATCAAATGCAAGCAGTGTAATTGCCATTGCAAAAGCAGAGTAAACAAGAAAACAATCCGTGCACCTAGTAAACACTCAGCATCCTGGTTCCTTTCTGTAATTCAAAGTAATGATTCCCGTTTGACCTCTTTAGCTATAGTCAAGCACAGAACACAAATTTTTCAGAATTTGGAATATACTAGTTTGTTCCAGCAAAGAATTTGACTCATGGCATTTTCAAGAGACTTTTTTTAGCACCAATAGAAGCATGACAGCTTAGGCTGTGCAATTCTGAAAGGACTTAGAAAGCTGAGTCCTGCTCAACCTCTCTATACCTGTGCCTGTCTATAATGTGAAAAATATTACCTTTGTTTTTTAAATTAATCTTTTAAATCATTTTTATTGCTTCTCATAATGTATAGATATCTGGCAGTTTTGGGGTTGTTTTTTTGTGGTTTCCCCCACCGCAAGGGGACCCACGTCTGTGGACTTAGAGAATTGACAAATAAGGCTTGACACTTGTTATGAACATAACAAAACATCTGTAATAAATACTGGAATTTTTTTACATGACTCTTCACTGCGACCATTGCAAACAGCCTTTGCTATCTCACACTAGCTTAAGAGAATAAATAATTAATTTGATCAAATTTGGTTTTGGTTGGGTTTTTTTTGTTGGGTTTTTTTTTGTTTGTTTTTCTAAGAAAACTCTCTAGTAGTAATCTGAAATAATTAATCTTGACCAAGAAAATTTGAACTCCATAAGTCAAAGAAGCATTAAAGGAGAATAACACTGTGCATGTGTGCATACATATATGGGGATATGGATGGGTGAAAACCGATATGCCTAGTCCCAATAGACATGCAGAACACTTGCTTGTGTCCAATTTTAAAGATATAAGTCATCTAGTATAGTTAACTGGCAAGGTTCATACTGAAAGTAAGTGCAAGTATGAGGAAAGCAGTTATCTGACACATAACTTGTCCGAATGAGCTGACAGTCATATGTCCAGGTTGTGAAGGAGGAATGTCAGAATATATGGGCTCAGCAATCCCTTTAGGACCACAGAAAGACTTAGGTGAGCCTCTGAAAAACATGTGCCATATGTGGTAGTATATATGTACAAAATGTCTTACTGAGCTACTTCATTTTCCTCCCCCAAAAATATTGCATATCAAATGCTGTTTCTGAATTGGTCAAAAGTTGTTACCAGCTACTCAGGTGTGTAAATACAAGGAGCTGTTCAGGAGCTTTTAAAAAATGCATTTAAACTCACGTCCTTGCTGCAGGTTTAATTTCATGTTGTGATACCTTGGGGGAAAATACATAATGCTACCTTTCCTGTTCAGCCTCATTAACAAGGAAGATAAAGTATTTCCTGCTATCTTCTTGGCCCTTTCTTCCCCCCCCCCCCCCCCCCCCCCCCCCTTTACTCTGAAAATAGGTTTTCTAGCAAAGCAAGTGTAGGACCTGCCTGAAAAAGCTTATAGCTATATTTCCTCCACTGTTTTAATCTTGCAACTTCAGTGGAGAGCCGTCACTGGTACAGATCAGATTTTGTCACATGGAAGTTTAAAAGCCATAAATTGTTATTTAAAAATATAATTTAATAGAAACTAAGAGTAAAATTGTAATACGGACTGTGTGTTAAACTTAATGAAATTTCAAGAGGAAATATTTACATACTTTTCAGTTTTGCTGATGGGAAGAAATCCTTTAATGGAAAACCAGACAACCTCCCATGAAGAAAAAGCTAAAACAGGTATCTTTTGAAGGAAACTGTCTAGCAGAGCAGTCCTAAAGTTAGTTAAAGATCATTCTTACTTAGCTAGAGAGAGAACTGGCAGTAAGTATGAAAAACTCTTTTATTTCTTTAACTTTCTGACTCCAAAACTGAAAACCCTGATATGAAATGCAAAGAGATGAAATGAATTACTAGATTATGCAGTCTTCATACTTCAAGTGCTCAACACACTTACTGAAATTTTGACAGTAGGGGAATGAGGAAACATTCAAAAGTGTTTTTTTGTAGGCTGAGATAATTTGAAATACTTTCCTAGTTATTAGATGCCTTTGTTGAGCTGAGCTCTTCAGGAAACTTAACTTGAAGTAGATACCTACATAATATAAAAGGATAGCATAGACTAAAGTGTAGATGTCCTTTAAAAACAAACAAACAAACAAACAAAACAACTAAGAATGCCAAGTAAAGTGTATCTAAATTTCTCTTCAGAGAAGTCCCTTGAAATTAGTACATAAATTCAAATTCTTTTCAAGTAAAGCTATTGGAATTATGTTCTGATTTAAAAACATAACCAAAAAAACCCTACTACTTGAACAGACACTGAAATCCTTGTTCTGTTTTAAATAATGGAAAGATTTAAAGAACTGTGTATATGCTTTAATTTGCATATATATGAGTATTTTATGATAATTTGTATAGCCCTTTTATTCCTGCTTTAAAATTTATATACAGTTGAAGGAAGGAATGAAGAACTTCCTTTAATGCAAAGCAAACTATTTATTTACCTAAATCATTCTTCATTGTCTGACACTGTAATGAAAATTGGTAACGATGTGCACTGCTACTCTTGCTTCTTCTGACTGAAGTCTTCAGGTTTAGTGTTAGGATGTTCCTAGGACTTTGAACATTTTATAGCCTAACTTAATGTTGTGAGTATGGTAAAGCTGGTAATTATTCAACATGTGGCTGACAGTTTCGTTCTGGGTGTTTTTAGCTTTCCTTACTGATGATGTGTCAGTAACTGATGATAAAGAACTACTGCTGCAACAACACTAATGTGCTTAAAATGCATGTGTTTTACACGTTTATAAACCAGGTAGACAAATAAATTAATATAAAATTAAAAAGAAAATAATAGAAAATCTCAGAGGTTTTTGCTGGTCACACAGTAAGTCCCGCAAGTACTACCAGCAGTTTGTTCAGTGAGATGGTTGGATCCACAGAGCATTCGTGGCCGTGTGGTTTTGAACACCACCATCTGCCCCAGGCTCAGGTTTCCCTCCTCTGTTTCACTGTTCCACACCAAGGTTTAGACAAGGTGGGGAAAAACATACTTCTGGTGGAGCTATAAGGGTGTTTCAGCATTTCACAGGTCTAAGACTGCTTAGGAATCACACCATATCAAGAAAAGGTTTCTACCTCCCTCTATCCTCTGGAATTTATGCTGTATTTGAATGTGTTTGTTTCTCATGATGATGATGATCGCTTTTTCTGTTTCATTGTTGTGTTCTTTGACTTCACTCTCTTAAATACAAAAAGTGCATTTTTAACCTCCTTATTTAGTACATGTTTAACTCTCATAATCCTTCCACATTAATTCGCGCTCTCTTGTCTCTTTCTGAGCACTTGAAATAACCTGTGACAGCTCTCCATTTTGTCTTCATCTTATGCTAAGAATGACACAATCTATACGGAGTAGAAATGTTGCATCTCAGCTTTATCTTGCGATGGCTCCCTGCAGAAAATCATGTTGACCTTCTTTGTTTACTTATCACAAGCTCGCATAGCTTTATACAGCCAGCCTACATTGGTCATGGATCATGTCATGGCAGAAATGGAGATATCAGCACAGCTCTATACGCTTTTAAACAGGAGGATGATAGAAACACTATCTGACAATGTTAAGTATTATGCCAGCCTGTTTTGGATTTCTTGATATGTACAAAGCTATATTACTCTGTTGTTATTCCTTTTAGTACTGTGGTTTTGATTTTTAGAGCAAGTGATTTCTGATTCTTATCTATCCATACATCTTGCTTGAGGTATGTTCCCATTCTGTATCGCTTCCATGGGAATGACTGGTACTATATTTCTGTCTAGAATAAAAGAAAATATGATAGAAATGCCAAATGCCCTTTTTCCCTTGACCTTTCTGTTACGGATTTGAAGAGCAAGTTTATTACTTATTAGGAAGGATAAATAATCAACAGTCATTAAAGCAAATAAATATGTCTTAGTGGATGAAGTATGCCCACAGACAATAGCTGCTGTTACCCACAAGTTCAGAAAATCACTTACTGTTGTATTTCTGTCTTGCTCCATGATAAATGCATCTGTGACTTACTAGCTAGTCATGTAGGGCCAGATTCAAATGTGAGATTTGGTTGCATTTAGGAATAACAGCCCTGAAAATTCCCCTCTCAGATGCTGCCCAGCTCTGTTAGTGCCTAGATTTGAAGGCTGAGAAAACTGTTCCTTTTTATATGTCCTCCCCAGTTGCTATAGTTGGGATAACACCGGAAAGCTTGGCACGTGTTTCACATTCAGAATAGCTGGGGTTTCAAAAATAGGCATTCTCCAGGCAGGCCAGTCCTGTACTTATTTTAAGAGCACGTCTAAAATGTAAGTTGGGGATCTGGACAAAAAATAATTGCATTGTTCCCTGTCATTGACATCTGTGACATAGTGGTCAGAGAAGTCTTCAAGACAGACACAGACCTTGGTATCCATCACCTCCTAGGAGGGTGTATGAATCAACAGACTATTAAGTGTATTTTCCTTTTGTTGAAACTGTTTTGTTGCAGCAAGGATTAGTTGCACTGCCTAGAAACAGATAACATAACTCTCTATCAAAGTGAACTCTCTTCCCTGAGTTCTGATCCCTGCTTTAAAGAGGATATGTGTTTCAGCTTTATAAATGAAAAAAGAAAATCTGATTCAGAAAGATCCTCTTTGTTCTTCCTAATTCACAGAATGTTACCATTAACAACTCAGAAAACACCAAATGGATGTAGAACTATTGCTGTTTGTGCAAAAGGTAAATCATGATGCAGTTTCTAAACTTTGCTATTATTAACAAGCATATATCTTATATGTATCTCTCCTCCTTTAAGCAGAAGGTGAGTTACTACTGAAACAAATTGTGTTCATATGGTTTTTCAATAGAGAATTTCATTCAACATTTATTATCTAAACATTGACAAGACCTTTGACAAAACAGGGCCATGCCCTTCTATTTACAGAAAGCTGAGCTCCCTTAGGGTGGTTAGCATGAATACTGTATTGGCCATCACCTGTGCCAGTAGGTACTTCACCAATTTCCTGCACTAAATGTAGCACCTGTACAATTAAATTAAAAGAAAAAATTCAGTAATTTTGTTCTTCAGAACAGTCACCATATCTTATTCTCATAGTAAAAGATGTACTGTCAGTATGATTTGTCAGTCCCTGTGTGGTAGCTGAAACTGAATTTTCTTTAGCCAGATTGCATGGGTTGCCTTCCTACATTTCATATTTTTTCTTTACTAGAAATAGAGTTTTAACAAGGATAAGATGGAAGTAAGAGGAAAGGTTCTGTTTGTTTTCTTAGTAGAGTTTATTAGGTTCAGCACTGAAGATTTATCTGTAAGCTACATTCTGCCAGAAATCCTCAGGGAAGAATGGGGTGAGATCAGAGACAGAAAATGATACTGAGTGCTTAAGTGGCATGTGATACAGTCTGCTATAGAACAAGATGAATTAGAAAAGTTCTGTTGTCTTGTTTTGCCTGCTATTAAAGCCACTCTTGATTGTGTGGACTAGCCTGTACTGAAACTGAGTTTCCAGATAAGTGGCCTGAGTAAATGGTAGAAATCAGAGAATGGGACTGAGTTTATTCAGAAATTCTGTACTGCTGTTTTGGATTGCATTCCTCTAAATGCACTCAAGAACGAACTGACTACTTCATCTATTAAAAATGGCTACTTATTGTTCATGGAAAAAGCTCAAGTACAGAAAGATAGGAAACATCTGCACAAGCACTGTTTTGGGAGATGAAGATGCTGTAATATCACTACAGTGGTGAAGAGTGGTGATACCACTTTAATTAAAAGTTGCGGCCTAGCACATTATTTACTCATCATTTAAAATCCTTGTGCACACTGTATTTCCTGTCCAAAATTAAAAAAAAAGGGGGGGTGTTCATTCTTAACATTGGAACTCTCAAAAATTAATTTAGTAAGTGTACAAAAACACGTCAGAGAGCATTCTGGAGACTTAAGTGCCCGGTATTTGCAGAAGAGCAGCACGGTTTTTAACTTTATAAGCAAGCATGTGTCAGAATCCCCGTTATACTATCCAACCTTGAGCCCAGCATTCTCTGAGCTGAACAGTGAATTTGCCATTCCTGAATTTCCAAATACTCTTCCATCAGGTGTACTGCAGTCCCGGTGTGGGAAAAGAACAAACCAACCAACCTTCTTTTTAAGCGGAAAGATAATTTGGTTTCTCTGACTTGTTTATTTCGTGCTAACTGAGGGGCTGACAATATCAAGAGTGATTAAGGTTCTAATATATAGCCTTAGCCACCAGAGATTTGATGTAGACTAGGGTCACTTTTCATACAGATTAACAAATAGCAATCAACCTAAAGCTGTTCTAAATCTTACTGAGACGGTGATTTTCTTTGATGACCTAGAGTAGAACAGTCTGTATTTCTGAGATCTGAAAGGCAGAAGCGACAAGGATCCTGAGGCTACCAAATTTTTCTAGCCCCTTCATTACTTGCTCAGGTGACAAAGTACAAAGGAATGGCAAGATTATGAATGATGAAAATAATGACACCAATAGTGATTGGAATAATTGCATTGAGGTTTATCATCAGCAGGGAGAGAATGAAGGAAAAACAAGGGGAGTAGAACAGCGAATGGAATAGGCAAGATGAGAAAAGACAATTACAGACATGAACATCTTATATGGTTGTGGGGAAGAACACAAGGTGAAATGCTTTTCAGAGATAAGAGGTAAAGACAGTGGACAATTAATATTATTTCTCCTTTTTTCTTCTAATTCCAGCTGCTACCTCTCTGACTTCTGCATGTTCTGTGATTATTTCATGCTGTTTTTTCTACCACCTTTGCCATTTCGCTACTCCATTATTTGTAAGTGAATGAAGTGCCCATAGTGTATGAAGTAGTTTGGCCTATAGCAGCATTTGAAAGAAGCATCAATGCAGCAAGTTAAAATCAAAACTTAACTTAAGCACTGCCTCTGCTCTACTCATTTTTTTAGTTGGCTTTGTGATTACACAACATCATTCACTCTCCAGATGAAAAACAGGCTTAGAATAATATGGGCAAGATGCAGAATAGCAAATTCTGTTGAAACTTGGAACACCAGCTGAAATAATAATGAATGCAATTCTGCAGATAATATTTTGATGGAAATAGGTGCAGTCAAATTATCCACTGCAGATGAATAAGAATGAATCATCAGAATGTTCTAAGTCTGCCACAAGAGTAAAAGGGTGAGATAAATATTTTAAAGGTATTAAATATTTTAATTAATTAGTAGTCATTAAAGGAGTTATTAAATAGTCAAGTTTGTTTTAAAGGACTTGCCTAGAGCTGTAGTTCCCTCAGGGCAAAAATCTTTTGGAAGAAAAAGCTTCAAACTCCTAAATACCTCGCAATTTTGCCATGTACGACTTGTTTTATTAACAATAGAACATAAGTAAGATTAAAACAACAAAAAAACCCTGAACAAACAAACAAACAAACAAAAAACCCCCAAAAAAACCAACCCAAAAAACCACCCAAACAACACATAGGTATGATGGGTCTTGAAAAACAAAGTTGATTTGCATTGTTTTAGCTATGCATCTGAATGCCAGAAAATACCTGAATAGGTTTCAGCTGTTACAGACAGGGTTCTTCAAGGTGTGTGGAAGCTCCCAGAGACTGGTTGGAGCAGAAGGATATGAATGCACTATCACTTTGAAAACATGTACAATATTTTGTAACATTATCTCAGAATGTTATGTTCACAAAAGCGCTTGTGGACCAGTGCATATAAATGTTCGCTAGCCACTGCAAGGCAACGTGAGGCGCTTTAATAGCGGTGGAGATTAAGAGACCTCATGTAACTGTCTCGCTGCTTCTTCTGTGAAGATAAAAACCTCTGTACATAAGATTTTTCTTCATTAAAAATGTCATAGGATAGATTCTGCATCATTATTCCTGCTAAGCAGTGTATTACCATGTGAACACATTCACTGAATTCAATAGCTGCACTGAAACGTGGTTTGTGATGGGAATGCCTTTCAGTAAATGATCCAAAATTAAGTCAAGGCTCCACAGAATGGGGTCCAGGGATGGCTTAAGGGAATAAGATAATTATCTGTAAGAGTATTGGTGGAAAAAGCAAATCAACCCTTTGCTGCTGTAACCCTGGAAAGTATATAAGTCAGAAATCTCCTACTTGTCTAATATGTATGCTAGTATAAATTGGATCAGTGAGGTGTTAAGTGTTTGAGATGAAGGTGATACAGGTCAGCAATGTAGCTTGATCCCACCCACATCTGAGAAATGCAGAACTATCTTGTAGCCTCACTCAGCATCTTAGTTTCCTGCAGTACAAAAAAAAAAGTTTGTAAAATTAAAGAAACTCACAAACAGAACACTTTGAAAAAATAACATTATCATGCTGATGGCTGCCTGAAATATTAGATGAAATTTATATGCATTAACAGGGCAGGATATTCTTCAAAATGCTTTTTAGCACAGTTTGATTTGAAGTCAGTCTAACAGTCAGTGAACAAATTAAGGAATACATTTTGTTAAGAAAAACTGCCAGTCATAAAACATGCAGTTTCACTGCGTTGATGGACCCTCAAATCTGCACAAAATGTGTGGATGAGATTTGAGAATGAGTAGGAATAACACATGCTTTTGCAGAAACACCTTTATTTGGCCTCTGTCTTATGAAATTGCACCATCAGTAAAAGATCTTTTCTCTATACTTGAAGCAGACATCCACCGAAAATGTGTGGAGAGGAGGACTTCTCTAAGCTCATTTTTAGGGTTTTGCACTGAGCAAAGTTTTTTTAACTGGAATCATGCTATCTCGGGTCAACATAGCTTGGTAAAGTGCAACACCCATGCTATGTTCAAATAGGGGTTATTGATTTTTAGTTTCAAAGCAAGACCTGGAATTTGAAATCCATGTGTGCAAAACCAAAATTCAATGCTAGTATAAAATTTAGCAATGAGTAAAATGTCATGTGTAACAGCTGTTTCTCAGCTCGTGTAGACATTTGGGGCAAGAGGTTGTGTAAAAAGTTCCCATTATCCTCCTAGGAAAATAGCAAGAAGCATTGTCTGCCACTAATTTTCAAATAAGCTACAAAATGGAAGCTAATCAGTGTCTGCCAATGATAAGTGTAATTTTGAAGAGCAATTACAATCAGTGACTATTTTCTTCAAGATATTAGTTTGCAAATAGTTGTGGTCTGGTGCGCATTCAGGGTAATGATTGTGGCTGCTTGCTGGATGTGTTGAGTTCAGCCCCGTCGACAGCAAGCTGCAGCAAAGCTCTCCCATCCCTGCAGGGTTTTGCAGCGTGACAGGATGTTTCCATAGAGCCCGAGATGCACTTTTACCATCTGAAACGTCTGTGTGGGTGTTTGTCTTGTAGTTCATTGCTTCAACAGCCACTGCGTCTAATTTGGAATTACTTTTGCTTCTACATGTTCTTCCCTCCTTGCCTTTCAATAAACTCAAGGCTGCAAGCAGAAGCTCCCAAAATCACCTGAGTGATAAGCCCACATCCCATGCTAGCAGTGCATGAGCACTGCCTCTTTGCTGTTACAGTCAGAGTAAAGATTTCTGGACATCTGTCATATCTGGATTTCTTTATCATATATATGCAACATCATACAAGCAAGTATTCCCAATTTTATCAGGCAACAGTTGGAGTTTGCTGGTATTTGACTGTTTGTTTTTTTTCTTGTTGTCTTGAAATTTTACGCTCTCTTCCAAGATGTTTTTTTCCTGTCGGTCAGAATGACCCTAGACTGCATCAATATCCAGTATAACCAGACTTATGGAAGCTGAATTGTGACAGAATAGTGTGGTGCTGAGGAAGAAAAAAATGTGATAATAGAGGTAAACCACTAGAAAGTTTATATTTAGAAATATTCCTTATATTTTAAGGTTTTTTTTATGAAGGGAGAATGTAGGGAGGAAAGTGCTGCATAAATGGATATCATCTATTAGATCACACAGTACTAATAAAACTAATATCAATAGTCGTGAATCTGCAAAATAAGGTTGTCTGACTATTTTAATAACAAATCAACAGCGGAGCTATGGCAGAAGGACTATATTGGTAATGTGCAAAATGCCTGTGAGTAGAGAAGGACTAAAGAAGCTACAACAACGTGCTAGGTGTATTTTTGGTTTTTTTGTTGGTGGGGGTGTTTTTATTAATATGTAGTATCTCATCCCCGTTCCTGAGAAAACAGATCCATCACTGTGTAGCAGCATTTGGAGACGGGAACTCATGCAGCAGAAGCAGGCTGGGATTTCACAGCAAACGACATACGACCTGCGTCATTTGACAACAGCAACCTCAACAAAGTGCTTGTTGCCAGACCCAGCCTTCAAGGACCTGTGTCGGAAGGCTGTTGTAGCAGTGTGTTTCAACAGAAATGAATGCGAAATGTGTTGCCACACAGACAGCTGTCTCCCTGCAGTGACTTGGAGAGGTGTTTATGTTGTGTTCCAGGGTGTTTTTGTTACAAAGCTTTTCACTCTTTCCCCAGGGCTGAGCCTTGATACTAGCATGTGTGTGTTTACTAGTCTGTTCTTCCAAGGCTGGCTGAAAATTTTTCAGTACTTTAAGGACTATTTTTCAGTGAGTGGGTGTCTAAGGCTATCAGAAATGTGAGCCCACAGAGATAAAAATCGCCCAAACCTGCAGTTGGTTTTGGAAAATTTTTGACATGTATTTTGTCAGCCCCCTGAATCCAGAGGCGGTAAGTTAAGGCCAGCTTGCAAACAGCCTAGATCAGCCTCTAGCTGCTCCTACACATGCATACTTTTATGCAAGGGAGAATGCTATCCAGCTCGAGACTTCTGATTATTTGAATAATCTTAGTTCAGATAGTCTGAAAAAAGCCTTTCTTAAGGTTGCCAGCTGCATTTTTCAAGGGCCCACCTGCTGTCCATGCTATGTCACGGAGCTGCAAAGGATTTCAAGCTCAGGTGTTGTATAGTTACACTGCTTTCAGATCCAGAGCTTACTCACTGAGAGACAAGTACTAGCTGTGTCTTGCACAGTGCAGGCGTCTTCTGCTCAGCTGGGATTTAGCATGGTCATCCAGAAAATTAAGAATGCACACTTAAACAAAATCTTTCCAAGGTGGTTGGCTGGGGACTCTCTTCTTGGAAACCGTGCTTTATTTTTGTTTCTCTGTGATGTAGCTCCAATTGCTCAGTAAGGATAACAGCGAGTCTTCACATGACATGGATGTTGTGAAATATAGCTCTGTGTGTGAATCTCATCATCAGTTGCTCTGATGAGTGCCATAAAATCTCATTGTATAAATGACAGAATGTAGATGGTGCATAGTAAAAGACATATGTTGAATGAGGAAGCAAGAATAAAATAATGAATTTCTGATCATGTAATAAGTGCCAGTGATTTTAGGCAGTACTTATAACAGGAATTTGTGATACAGTGAAATATGTGTGTGGAATAATGTAAAAAGTTATTGAAATACTTAAAGACGGTGTCATAGCAACTTCTCAAAAGGAAACTGAATTAAATGTTTGTTGTTGGCTTTAACTCTGACACTTAAAAATTCCTCACTGTTTTCTTTATGAAGTTTTTATAAAACACCAAAGTAAAGCAAATTTTTAAACGTGTTCTTATTTCCTTTGCCTGTTATATTTTCTAGTTCTACTGAAATATGCTTTATTAATTAATATATGCAGACGTGTGTGAGTAGGAGGAGTGTTCAAAGTTATCCTCTAGTCTGCTTGATCTCAGAAGTCATTGAATCACACCAGTGCATTCATAAATAATTCTCCTGGGCCTTGGAAACTTCAAATACACATGATACTTTCCTTTACTTACCACCTTCATGCTTCTGAAGGCAAAAGGAAATTCCATACAGGTTCCAGGCCAGGGTGCAGGTGATGTTTCCACACTACGGGCTACAGTCTCATTTTGGAAGCACAGAGAATATTCCTACCTTTACAAAAATTGTTGATGCTTACAGTAGCTTTAATTTTACTGAAGGCTGATGTGATTTCTTGGGCTGATTTCAGGGTACCCTCATCTACCCTGTATCCAACAGAAAAAAAAATTCATGGATCATTTTGCAAAACAAAGGTGCAGGGGAGAGTTGAGTATTCACCTCTCCTGAATTATACACCATTTTTTTTGTAACTTAATCACAAGTTTCTACTAAAATCATACATTTAAGATGTAACAGATACTTCTGTATACTGTGCTTGGTTTTAGTACGTTTATCTTCCGCTATTTCAGCCATGGAATAAGTGTTTATGTCTGACACTGCAATATTCATTTGCAGAGCTCAAACGTTGTAGTAAAGGTAAGAAGACATTGTTATGACACATTACAAACAAAAAAAACTGGAGTCAAAGAGGTGAGATGATCTGACAAGAAACACTGACGAAAAAAGAATGTGATAAGGTTTGTAGATCTCTTGTGCAGTGCTGTGACCCCTCCATTGCATCTGTCCAGAAATCACTGAATAAAGAACAACAAGATAAGATGGAATATTCTGTGTTTCTTTCTCTAAAATACAGAGAGAAAAGGCACAAATAGATACTGTTGATAAGTGAAATAAGCAGATGCCTAGACATTGTCATTTTTTTCTAGGCATCCTGGAAGGAAAAATGCATTTTAGAAGGGATTATGAAGAGGATAAACAACTAACTTTGCAGGTGTTTAAAAAGGCCAACCTTCCCAGTCATACACTATATTATCAAAGGAAGAACAGACGCATGTTTGAAAACATAAGGAAGATAGAGGTTGGTATCATGGGATGACCGGAGGTAGGAATGAATCTCAAAGAGTGAATAAAAGATGAGAAGCAGTAAAGGGCCTTGATTATTATTTTTGCACAGAAACAGCTGAATATTTTAAGTTTATTTGAATATCCTCTGTTGTCAGAGAAAAAGGAAT
Organism: Calonectris borealis; assembly: GCF_964195595.1. Taxonomy (NCBI): domain Eukaryota; kingdom Metazoa; phylum Chordata; class Aves; order Procellariiformes; family Procellariidae; genus Calonectris; species Calonectris borealis. The sequence goes on from NC_134314.1 coordinate 86,448,542, forward strand.
TAGCTCTCAGAATGACATTTCCAAAACCACATCCAGTGGCTTTTGTTGAGGGATCAACCTGACAATGAAGGGGACCTGCCAGAGGTTGGTGGCTTTGCCCTCCTGTTGGCATTCCAAAAGAGTCACGCCATTCCCACCATTGCAACATCCTTCTGTCCTTTGTAATGAAATTAATTCATTGATACAAAAAATTTGATACAGTCCTCTGCTTGGAAAGCTTAGGCAGGGGAGAAGTCACAGACTTACTATAAATTAAGTACAACAGTCAATGTAATTTCATGTATAACTTAAGTCCAGTCAGATGGTCAAAATCTTTGCTACTGGGTCCTACATCCTAACCGTTCTCACCTGCATATTCCAATTTTCTGTGTTTGAAGCTGGGAACAAGGGAAGAGCTAATTGGGAAAGAAGTTGTCTACAGATTGTAGATTATAATTACAGTACAATAAAACTTACTGTTTTATTTCAGAAAAAAGTAAAAAAAATCTACCCAAGAGGGGTCCAGATACAGCTGTTTGAAATAGAAATGTTGATTAGAAAAAAAGAAATTAATAAAACCTGAATGATTAAAGGGTTGATCTGGTGTCATTTTATTTATAAATTAGTAAATTGGGAACATATTCATGTTTCTGTATTCCATGTTAGTCTTCTCAGAACAGACTTGATCCCTAAAACTTCATCACAACAGAATCAAAACAACCTATTTTGAATAATCTTAATGACTTTAAAACCAATGAAACTATAATAAAAAATTATTTTTATTTCATCTTAGAAAAATCCTGTACTATGAAACAGAAGAATTTGATTCCCATGTTTTAGCACTCATAGGTCTATACCGCCAAAGGCAAAGACCAATTTTCCCTTTTTTTCTTTTCCCCTATTGAGACTATCCTGTTAAACTAGAGCTTAGCATGATGCTAGAGTTTATCCTACCCTTTTCCAAAATCATGTTCTCATTAGCTACAGATGTATGGCTAACTAAATTAAGAAGTTACTACAAAAGGATATACTAAAGTAAATTAAATTAATTAAGAAGATGCGACAAATGCTTGCATATGCTTAATGCTTAACCAGCTTACCATAGCATTAGTATTATGAATTTTAAAAGGATGCTAGTTTCACGATATCAAAACAGTAACATTTCTAACATTTCACAAACACACCTGACTTCACAGATTTCCAGGTGCGAGAGCACGGGATTCAAGTAACCTGTGTATTAAACTCTCTTCTTTCTTTTAGGTTTCTGTCACTAATTCTGCCAACAGTTCGTCTGGATTAATCTCTCTTTCACAGCAGCCTGTAAAGAGAAATGCCCTAATAGTAAGGATTCATGTCTTTGTTCTCTTATCTCTTGTAACTTGAAACTGTCACCTTCAATAATATGCTTTTTTTCTCCTTTTTTTTAAATGCAGTCAGATTATTTATATTTTGTAACATTAGGCATATACATTCATTTATTTTGAAACTAATGTTTAAACTTTTTGCTTTTTACAGTGCTGAAACAATATCAACAAATCAAAGTAAATAAATAAAATAAATTCTCCATATTTTCTGTGTCTGGAAAACTGATTGGATTTTATGGAAATCTATTTGACATGGATCTACACTCTCTTTACATCAAAAAAAATTCTATACTAAAATAAGTATCATGCTAATAAATTTCAAAAGAAACAATCAATCTTCTCAGCCTGATTCTGTAGCTGTGAATGTATTAAAAGACTGTACTAGAATTAAACAGCCCAGATGATTTTTTATCACATGAGAAAAGTCTCATGAGTCTCAAAGGAAATGTCATTACTCCTTACCTTCAAAGACTTAATGGATAGAGATTAGCTTTCAGTTTATTATTAAAAGGAATCTGTCTGAATGTAAAACACATCTTTCAAACCTTTTAAACAGTGTGGTAAGGGAATTAGTACCAGAAATATTGTTCCAGATGTTTTAGGTCAGGATGACAACTATGATGGTAGTAGTAGGAGTCTGTCTTTTTCAAGCGTATATCAGAAATGAAACTGAAGTTATATGCCTTTATAAAAGGGAAAATTAAAAAAAAAAGGAAGTTACGGTCAACAAAATGCAATGGCTTTGTGTAATTCTTTGCCTATGTTTCTGAAGTTTGATATAATGCACCTTTTGGGAACATTTATTTTGAGAATAACCTATCAAGGCAAACAAGATACCACTTATAGGAACACAAACTAGTAGGTCTGGTTGAGGGTTCATCAAGCCCAATATGGATCTTAAATACCCGAGGAAGAGCAGGCACGAGGAAAAGGAAATGTTATACATCTCCTGTCCCCTTCTCCCAGTCTACAGGTATCTTTCAGGGGGTTTCCTGGGACTGATATGCTTGGCTAGTAGCCCACTGTATATCTCTCTTCAAAGTACCTGTTTAATTTCTCCTTGAGCTCCACTAAACATATTGCAGCCTCAGAAGTGAGTTCCTAATTTACAGCATGATAATCTGGTGTAATACTGCAAATTAGCTCAGGAGGAACTTCCCCATAAAATTCTCTCCTTGTGTTTCTGCATTGCTCTCTCTCCTCAAATGGTTTTTAACATTTTTTTCTTCATATGAGTTGATACATCCACCTTGCTTGCTACAGATACATGGACAAGACATATGATAAATGATCCATACATACTACAGATATGTATTTTATATTTTCATTTCACTGCCATAGTGTATAGCATTATATTCTGACTCAGAGGATAGCCAAACCCTTCAACTAGATCTCTTGTGGGCCACTGCCAAAAGTACTGACAAGTCTTACATATATATTTACATACACATCACCCTCAATTCATTGTAATTTTATTCAGGACATATGTTCTGCAGAAACATGAAAAATGAATAAAAACATATAAAATATGCTATAACTAAAAGAGATAAGGAACGTATAATACTGAAACTCAAGATTTGGAAGAGAGTAGGATGCTAACAGCATTTAACAGGAAAAGAATATTTATATATTTATATTTATATCTAAGCTTCAAGTGAGAATGAATGACTGAATAATGCAAATATTAACCTATACCTGAAGGTTCAGAACCCTGAGAAAAATATATTCTGACTCTGTACTTTTCCCTCTTCTACCTCCTTTTGCCTCCTCCTTTGTCAGAAATGAACCTGGGTTATCACTGTAAGGAAAAAGTAGAAATTAGAGATATGAAAGACAGAATTATTTACTTGCTAGGGCCATAGGTGAGTAGTTAAGCAATTGCTCTTCAGGTTCTTATTAAAACACTTACAGAGTCATAATTCAAAATGGTTTATAGTCACACCTTGACAGGGCTATGGGGAAACCATTAGAGGTCTTAGACCGACTTAATATGCACTGAGGGCAAGGTTTTCCCAAGGCTTAAGCTGAAAGGTTTTCAAAGGGGCTGCTTTACAAGTGCTCTGGGGATACAGGATGTTTTAAAATCATATCTGAAAAGAAATTCAAAGCAGACAGAGCCTTGTGTTAAAGCGTGAATTACGTACCATCCTCCTATATACCTCAGCCACTCCTAAGTTTGTCTTCCCCTCCCTTGCTCTCTCCATCTCCCAGCCCAGACAAAACTATAGTGTGACTCTCAGATTTCAGAAACATACCGAGACAGGTTATACTTCTGTCATCTCACATTTCTGACATCCTATTTGTGAAAAGAGACTAAATTGATCCATTAAACATGTAATAATGGGAATGAGAGTAAAGAACTGCCAAGTGGATGCAGTTCAGGACCAGGAAGGACCCCAAGCAGAAAGGCTTGCCGGACCTTGGAAGCTATTTTAAATTAGCGTGCGTGAATTTTACTGTGAGTGTGAATCCAGGCTACAATGAAGCAAACTGACCCATGAGCAAGAATATCTATTATCACAATTGCTCCAGAATAGCTGTTCTTTACCAAGCCCTATTCAGTATCTGAAAAATAGTACTGCCAACATATAACTGTTTCTGAAGATCGAAGGCTGGTGGTCATTCAGGACTAACACACTGACTTAAAGGTAACTTTTTCACACTTTATGCTAGTGCACGACTTTTAAATCAGTGTGGCTCACTGCAGTTATTCCTAATTTAAACAAGCATACCAAAAAAGTAATCAAACCTTACAATTTTAAAACATAAATGTACAACTGTAGAAACACATGTGATTTTGAGGTGTGTTCATGGAATATCATTTCTTTAGTAAAGAGGGTAAAATTAAACCATACTTAGAGCTATATATAGAAAGTTAATTTTGGTTTTTCAGATTTCATTATTTTGATGTTTACTTTCAGATCAATCCCTCATTATTTTTAAATAGCCCATAAAAGGGAATGGAAGCCAGGCTCTGGGCCAATGGCATCAATGGGGTAAAACAGAGCCAGAAAATCTGGACCATCAAGAAGCTGGACAGATACATGCATAAATCTTACCACACACCATCATGTCACCTGGAACCCATGGAGCTCTATTTGGTTTCACCTTGTTAGGAGACCTACAGAAGACATTGGTACTCCGGGCAGATATGCTGTCAAAAGAGAAATATCAAAAGACAAGAGCTGGTTTCATCAAAGCTTTTTCTGGATTTCATTTCTATTTGATTCAGATATGCGAAACCACTTTTTTTTTTAAATGACCTTGGCATTTTCTAATAAAAAGTTGATTTCTTAAAGAATCTCCACCTCATGTATTATGCACAGTGATCTAGTTCTTCACTGCTTCCTGTCAAAACTGATTACGAGTCTAAAAGCTTAGAAGTCACTTGATATTTTTACTGCATTATGTTTTACAATGAGATCCTACCAGTTTTTCTGGAGAACTATTTCTAAGTGTGAAAGAGCAGTTTAATAAACTCTTGTTGGAGTAGACCACCTGCACACTCTAATATCAAGCATGCTGGTGGTTTTGGTGCTGTAGATACGTATCCACAAGCAAACTTCTAACAGAAATCAGATCTTAATTTTGCAGAAATGGTGGAAAACAGGACTGGGCATAAAGGTCTCTACTGGTGTGGAACATACAGGGTTTAAGAGATAATAAGGAAGTGGAATGGAAGAAACCCAATTTCCAGATCAATTCTGACCCTTTCTAAGTGGAAATGCCATGCAGTATTAAAAATGTACCATTATTTCAAATGTCCGTCTGCTTGATGGCAATTGTAAGTTTATCATTTATTTGTTCAAAGTGATGCCTGGTGGGTTTAATTTCTACTTGACATTGTAAATCAGTTCCCTGAGAAAATACTGCTTGTTAGATATTTCTCAGTTCTTATACCGGCTTTCTTGCTACTTCATTTTGTGAACTTGGACAGGTTACTAATTTTCTCAAGAGGTTAGTCTATATGGCAAACTGACAACGTAGCGCACAGATACACAGCTTTTTTAATAGAGTTAATTCAGGTGTGAAGAAGGGTCCATGCATGGTAGGCCAGTGCTCTGCTGTGTGGACTCATTCACCTTGCAAGAGAGTTAGTATGTAGGCATAGCACAACTTCATTTTTTTCTTGATCCAGACAAGTGGACTGATAACGCATACTCAGAGGGTCCAGAGACAGTGCTACACTGTGAAACAGAGGGGGACAGCAGGCATGTTTTCTTATTTCTCTAATCTTTTAACAGTACTTGGTACTCATCCCACAGCAAATGGCATGTTTTACATTTGGGGATATTTCCAGCTGATTGGGCCAAGTTTTTTAAATATACTCAGATTGCATCCTTCCTGTATCTATTATTTTTCCATTGTGTTGTAATCCTCGTGCTCCTGCATCCCTGACAGTACACCACTGCCTCCAGAAATAAGACAGCATTTTTTACCTGTTGCCTACTACCCTACCTAAAAACACATTATCATTTGAGAATGATACTGTGTTGTCTTTACTATCTCTATAATCAACAGTGTTGCCACTTCTTATTAGCACTCTTGATTTATAGAAAAAATGTGATGATGGAATAAGCCTTTTTTTAATTTTGATTATCTGATTTTATGCTTCATTGTTCTTGTATTGCCTTGAGACTCAAATGTATTTCAATGTGCAACTTAATACCAAACTGTAAGGCTATCTATTCATCTGTCTCCTCTGGAAAATTTCATGTGTTATGCTCTTTTATACTACCTACTTAGTCAATAAAAATTTCATACACCATAAAAGATACAGGTGTGGGCTGTGGCCGCAGGATAATCAATTGTTCTGGAGTAGAGCTGGACTAAGAATTGGGTTGAAAGTTTGCTGGTGAAACAAACAGTCTGTAAAATAATATCAGTCTTCCTTTAAAAAAAACACCTACTACTCAATTAAGGTAAATGTCTTACTGTAGTTTTTTTATCCAGATAAAAGTCTAAGTAAGTACTTCATATTAAAAATATCAAACCAACACATTCAGATTGTTTGGAAATTTGTTCCCATTCCCTCTGTTTTTTTGGTTGAAGTAGCTGAAATTCAACTGGGATTACAATTTGCAGTCATCCTGAAAATGCCCTTTTCTGTTTAAAAACAAACATTTATTATAACAACAACAACAAATCAGAGGGAAAAAAAAAACCACACAAAACACAAAAAAACCCCACTCAAGAATATTTCTGAATGAATTGACGAGAATATTGAGACCATGACCTCAATCCAGCCCAGCACTGAAATACTTTCTTATCTTATTTTGGGTCCTCTTTCAATTTACTTTACTGAGTGGTAGATTTAATATTAATACTATTAATCCTATAATCTAGAATGGTAGTACTACAAACTTCAAGCAAGATCATAAGCAGGTGAAAAAAATGGTAATTATCACTCTTGGATCAATGAAGACTCCTCTGAGAGTATAAATGAGTATTTTTACAAAAGTCTGTGTTTATTGGTGCCTGATCCATATTCATTCTATCTTGTTTTTCTTCTTTCATGGACAGTTTCATAGGAATCCGATGTGACTGAGAGAAACATCTTTTGCTTTGCTCCAAGTGCCAGCAGAGCACTAATTCCTTGCTATTACAGAGGTGAACCTGTGGAAGTGTGATATTTCCTTTATCCCAGGCTAACCATAAGCCAAGTGGAATAATATGATTTTTCCTTCTCAAGCATTTTGATTAAACCTTGGGGATGTAAGAATTTATATTCAAAGCCACGGTAGAGTTCAGATCTTTCTGAATGATGACTGTTTCTCCTCCCTGTTCACTGCTTTCTGCAGCGTTCAGAAAGCATGAACACCTGATTTTCAAAAAAAAGTGCCAAGGCCCCCAAAAGTAGATCTCAGACATACATGATGAAACTTACTATTATTATTGTTATTATTATCTAATTTTTAATTGTAAAACATTAATTTTTAATTAGCTTTTAAATAGATATTAAATTCTGGCCTCCCAGGTGCTTCTTCCCCATACGAAGAAGAGCGTCTTCCACTAGCACGGTGGTAAAATTGGTTTTGGAAACAAAGAACCTGGGATATCCTGAGTGTAAAAGAGAGAAGGAGGACTGTAAACAAAAATAAGCCTCTCTTAAGAAGTCTGGTATGAAACTGTAATTTTCACGTTACTATTTTTTATTAAAGCTGTGTTCAGAAAGCCGTCTTCCTATACATTCCTTGGGTGTACTGTAAATTTATATTTATATAACCAATTATAACAACAGTCAGTCAGAGGAAGCTTTTCTTCATTTAATAGCATGGCTTTAAATTATATGCTAGTTTCTGCACCAGCTCGCCAACAGAAACGTGATTCATACTGGGAAAGCAGAGGTAGCAGAAGGAGAAGATTAAGAGCACATCTGAACTACCAGCTACTCTGGGTGGTTGGTTTTTTTGTAGGGGAAGATCCCAGAGGGCTCTGGGAGAGTCCTTTTCCTCCATAAGTCTTGCATAAGAGATGTACAGGTATACACATTCTAATTTGTTTTTAAATGTATAAGCAAATCCCACACAGTATGCTCTTTTTCTTTAGCAAATTAAAAATTGGTGAGCAGAGTAGAAGCAGAAGAGGAGCACTCAGCAGAGGGCCAGGACAGTTGGTGGGGACGATTTTTGCTGTACAGTTAGAGCTTAATTAAACTTGTTGAGATTCTGTGAGCTTCTTTCAACAAAAATGTGTCGAAAGTGGTTAAAATCTTACAGAATTGCCCATTTCTGTGTGTGCCTACACTTAAAGAGGAAATTTACTTTTTTTTTGTTTTGGGCAAAATTTTGAAATTAAAAGCTGTCCAGGACAAAGGTTTTGTTCTTAAATATGTACTATATATAAAAATACATGTCACAAGTATATATGTAAAATATATACATACAGACATATAAAATATCTAGTAAGAAAAAGAAATTTGCCTAGTTTATTATGGATGGTAACCTATATTCCCTTGCATTTATAGACAGTCCTACAACTTAGTTATGCAGTTTGTGGTGGCTTTTTGCTGGGCGGTGGCTTCCTGAGGAAGATCCAATTTTTTATTAGTTTTCTTCAGGGATGTTGTATACATTTTCAAAACGCGTAACTATCTACCCACACCCTTAGCTTGAGTATAGCTTTGTCTAATAATTGGTAAATAATTTTTTTTGCCATTGCTCTAGGCATTTGTTTTAAACTTAGAAGAGAGGTAAGGAAATGCCATGTAAGAGACACAATTTGTGTGAAGATGGATTAATGGCTAAGTGCCAAATGCTCATTTCATCTAGTTGTTAGCATGCTGTATTGCAATTATTCTGAGAGTGAAGTGGGCACAGTAGAGCCAGCCTGAAAGCACAGTGGCAAGCCAGCTCTTCCCAGCACATCCTGAGGGAAGTTTCTCTAGAGAGACCTTATCAAAGAGCATAGGAAGACTTACTGCATTGCGGCACTGGTAGGGTTTGTATTGTTCAGTAGAACAGTCTGAATTGCATGATAAACCCTGCCCATTCGAATAAAAACCTGTAATACAGCCAAATGAGGAATTTTACACAATTGAGAAAAAAAAGAATGGGAAGCATACAAATAGAGCAGGAAAATAAGTGTCCTGGAAAAGTATGTCTCACAGAAAATGATGTAGGGATTCACAGTGGATAGACAACTCAATCGGAGCTACCATTGTAATGCTGGGTCAAAAAGACCTAATGCAATCCTCAGCTAAATACAGAGAAAAAGAGTGAATAGAAGGAAAGAAGTGATTTTGCTTCTGTACTGGAACGTCATGCAGGATTTTTGTTTAACATTTATAAAAAGGTGGTTGAAAATGTGAAGAGATGCCAGAAAGAGGTAAAAATGAATTGAGGGATATAGAAAGTCCCTTTCAGAAAGGTACTTAGAGCTTAGTCCTTTTAAATTATCAAAAAGAAGCCTGAGAAGTGAGTTGAATGCTGGACATACGTACCTTTAAAGGGAGAAAACACTGGAAAGTGAAGGGCTGTCTAACCCAGGAGAGAGAGGGGAAGCAAGGACCAGTAACTGCAGACCAAACCCAGGGCAACTGAAGCTTGAAAGAAGCCACATCTTTTTAAACAATCAGTACGGTTAATCACTGGACAAATGGCAAAGGGGAGTAGATTTGCCATGCCCTAAGGTCTTCGTATCCAAAATGGGAGTCTTTTTCGGTAGAGGGAGAAAAGCGGCGGATGAACTGACTGAATTTGAGTAACCTGAGACCTTACCCAGAGCATCCCCTGCATAAGTCAACAGTCCATAAAGCTTATTTCAGAAAGTAAGAACAGCAAACATCAGAAGAAACTACAGTCTGCAGCTTTGCTCTGACCGCTTTCACGTAACCCGAGCCCTAAACACCACTCTGAGTTTAGGAAGTGTGGCAAGAGCTTGACGTAGGACAGGTGAAAGAGGAACGAGCTGGGAATAGTGCGGGTTTAGGTACCTGCTTTTGCCATAAAGCTGTGGTGCCCTGGGCAGAAAGAGGGAACAAAACACCTTGTGACATGCAGAGCCAACAGCCTGAAAAGGAGCGTGGACAGCCCTCGCCGTCAGCCCTCGGTGGTGCCCGTGCCAGCAGCCCGGTGAGACTCCAGGCCCCTGTTATGTGCCAGTTTGTTTCTATGAGTCACTGTCACACGCATGCTCATATATATGTGTATAGTCCCCCATTCACTAAAAAAGCCACAAAGCTATTTATTATTCATGGAAAATCCAGTTCCAGAGTCATTCTTCCTATCTTTAGTCATAGTCTCTCTAAGTTGTTTTTTTTTTCTTAATGGGCTAGTCACAACTTTCATAAAAAATAATTTCTATGGGACTATTCTAAATATTTTTGCATGTCTATCCTAAGCAAATTTTCCTTAAATATACATACAGATGCATACAGTTCGATTTAACTTGACTATGCAACCTTTTTTCTTTTTCATTTTTACCTTGCTGAATGATAACCTGGAAGGATTTCTGCTTAACCAAACATTTTGTGTTGCTATATTCATAATGAAAGAAGTGGAAACAAACATCTAAAGCCTCTGATCCAATGGTGGCATCCCCTGCCTTCATTCTGGAAAGCAGAATATGGAAAGGATTAATCTGAGACCTACTGTATTCCAAGCAGATTTCTTCTGCTGCTGAGTAGTGTATACTCGGCTCATATTTTCATCTTTTCTCTCAACTGCTTCTCTAATTCTTAACTGATTTCAAGATGGATAGATGCACATTTCTGGCAAACATAACTGTTTATGGGAAGGAAGGGGAAAAGCTTCCTGGTTCTAGCTGGAAGGTCTTTTCCTCTGAAAATGTCATTAGAAATATAAAGATGTGGGACTCAAACTCTAGCATTCAAACTTTAACCATGGATAATTTTTTCCAACAATTTTTCTAGTTGCCTATGTGGTTTTTTTTTCCTGAGGAACATGTATAAAATATATAGAGAGAGGGTCCCACACAATCCCAGATTTTATTTCTTCTTAGAGAAACTTTCACTAACTATAAGTTATGGAAAACTGCTGTTGATGAGACTGGTACATGTCCTACAGGTTAAGAGTATGATTAAGCTATTCTTCTTTGACATTCAGATACAACCACTTTATTTTGGTACTGTTAAATCCTGAAAATACCATCCCTGAATACATCTGCTCTGAAAAAAAGATTTTACCACAAGGACTTGTATATGTCATCATATAGAAGGTGCTTTCACGGCTTCATGGACTTACTGCAGCTTGGAAAACCCTTCTAGGCACTCTGGATTAACATTTTAGCTGTCTGTGTTGCTGAATCTTTGCTGCTATTTTTACTCATATTACCTAAATGCAAATGTAACTATTTTTGCTTTTAGATTGAAAGCTCATTTCACATGTGTCAATGCACAGCTTTCAGAAGGTAACACACATTTTAATTTTTTCTCACTCCATTTAGGTTTGAACTGAAGAACTGGAAGCAGATATCATGTATCCGTTTACAGTGCAAACACCATTCAGCCATGCATTAGGGTTTTCTTCATTCTTTTAAAAATTAGTTCCTTTTGATAAGAAAATTATTTGGCTTCAAAACAAAATGAATAAATCTGATAGTGAGTGTTATAAAAATATTAGTTTAACATTTATTTCTCCTGTCCAAAGAAAGGAGAACAGCTTCAAAGATCTATAAATCTTAATCCTTACAATATTATCCACCACATTTCACTTCGGTACTTGTGTCAAAATAAGATACAGCTGTAACTTGGTGGAGCCAATCCAACAACAAAACGTCATTTTCAAAGACACCTTTTCTGCTTAGCCTTCACTGCCCACCTCCTGTTTAATGACAACAGCAAAGTTAGGCAAGAAAGATACCTCATAGCCAACAGCATCAGTGTCAGCCGGTGTCAGACAAGTGGGTAAAAGTATGGAGACGGGGCTGGAAACTCAAGGTAATTCCATCTAGAAAGTGGCGGTGCAATGGCCAGTCAGTGGCATCATGAGAGAGTGGCAGGTGTCAGAGAAAGAAGGGTGATTAATAGTGTCTCAGGGGCCCAGCCAGGGGTGCAATTCATGTCTGCAAGTTATAGAAGTTGAGTTTAGTGCAGGTGACTGCCTGGCAGCTGTGGCTTGTGTCCTGGTGGCACAGGGACGTCTGAGATAGATAGCTCAGATTCGGACACTCAATAAAAGGGTGAGAAAAAACTTTTCCTCCCTACTGGAAACTCGTGTTTAAACATGTCATAATGTCTTACCAATGTGAGAGGGTGAGCAGTGCTTTCTGCCTCACCACGTCTGAGCCCTGAAGGACTTTGGTGGGAACTAGCACAGATTTGCTGGAGGAGTGCCTTCTCTCTCACTTTGGCTCAAGGGACAGAACTGTCAGGGGAAATGGTTGGCTTGCTCTTTTCAGAAAGCTGAATTTTATAGTCAAATGCAGGCTAACAGTCAGGTGAGAGGCATTACCTTACATGGTACTAGAATAATTTTACAGTAGAATATTTTTACTAGAACAACTAGAACAGTTTTACAGTTCCTGAGACTGGGCCAGCTTAAATAAGCCTGAAGGGGGATTAGTAAATTTAAGGAAGAGGGACAGCAACCACATTTTCAAACTGGAAAAAAACTCCTCCTGGAGTTGCAGCTCTAACTAGGCAATTAGGCTCCAAGAAACAGTCAATGACTACCTTGTCTGTTATCTTGGGGATGAAGATTTATGTGCTGATACAAAGTAGCCACAGCAAGTCTGTAAATGCATTTTTCCCATTGCAGAGAGGCAAGAAGAACCCAGCTCTGAGGGGGTTCACCCAATGAAGAAGAATTTACATCTGTGGCTGTCTGACCAGAGCCAATAGTAGAGGATTTGTCTTCATCATGTCCCTGCGTCCTTCCCAGGAGGAGAAATACAGGGATAGCTTAATGCTTTCCTTCTCAAAGCATGAGACAAAGGAACATTATCTCAGAAGGGATCTGCAAGGAGCCTTCATTCGTCCAAAGCGCAGTTAGAGCTGTAGCAACAGTGTTTGATTCTCAGGATAAAGGCTGAGCTTGTAAAATCCTTCATTTTAAGGCACTGAGAGTTCTTTGCAAGTATCTATGCATATTAGACCATTATTTCTTAACATCCTCGGAGGGCATGCCCTGGTTACCCAAGATGGCTCTTCAGCATATTGATGGGGAATTTATTCATCAGGGTGACAAATTTTCAAGTGGGTGCACGAGATAAGCTTAGTGGCTAACAGAAGGCTCTCCCAGAGATCTCGGGAGGGATGGGAGTTCAGGAGAAACTACAGATGATCTCTTTGCTTTCTGCAGCAAGAGAAGAGAACTGAATAAGCACAACCAGCGGTCAGGCTTCAGACATATTCCATTACCTGTATTATGTGTATTACCAGAGTTAGGGGTAAAACAAACAAACAACACATATGTCATGAAATTGAGGAGATTATATGCTTGCCAGAAAGTGTTTTCTCTCTAGGTCAATCAGTTGTGCTTAACCATGATTGGTGACTCAGTAGCTTGCAGACCTGGAGCAGCCGAAGTAGACAGTGTCCATTTATGAAACTTCACGTGGGTGGCAAGGACGGGATCCTGTGTACAGTGATGACCTTACTCCCTCACGTGAATCTACTGGAGTGCCTAGATGAAGTGTTGAGGCAAGAGGAGCAGCTAGCAGCCCACTGGTACAGGGTGCAGCTAAGAGACTGCCTGGCTGACGGGAGAGCAAGCAGGCATGCCCTGCCTGTGCTACAGGGTCAGCTGCAGCTTTTACATCCAGCCTAAATTACGGTACATAAAGGGGGTCTGGGATTTCACACCAAAAATCTGTGACTAAGGCATTACTAGAATATGGGATATTAGTCAGATCGAGCTGTTTCCTTACCAAGAAAACAGAAGGGAAAGCTTCATTATTTGTGAAAAGCTTGTCCTACTTTCTTACCTTTTTTCTGTTCATTTCTCTCCCTTTAACACTGCGCTTTTTGTGAACCATTTGACTCTTCTTTGACATTTTCTACTTAGGAGGAATAGTACACTCTGTGTCCAGGCAGTGTTGATATAGCTGGAGGTTTATTAATGGTCCCTAAACTGAACCTGCCTCAGCCCTTTGGGACTTTCATTCTCTGATGGGGCTGATGGATAGAAAATTATATCAATTTTGGTTCCTGTCCCATTGCAACTGAATAATCATTGTAAAGTTCTCATTAGTGGTATCTCAGCAAAGATCAGACAGATCTTGAAGAAAGCTGTGGGGGATTTTTACCTATTTTTTTTCCCCCTGAAAAGTTAATCAGTTTCAGATTGTTAAAAAAATTGACTAGAAACCAGCTGGTCAACCTGAAGGCTGGCAAGTACTTAGTGATGAGTCTGTATTACCCACACTTGATTAATAGTGGAGAGACTGAAAATACAACCTTTACCACCTTAAACTTCTGGTAACATGTTTAAAAATATATTAGTTTACCTCTCTAAGCAAGTCTCTGACATCTGTCAAAAGTGGCAGATTCCTGGCTCCATAATAAAATGACAGTATCCTAATCAAAATGGGAAGATAGTTATATTACAAACACATAAGTTGTTTCACAGAGTGATTAGTTCCTTCCTACAGATTTATGTAGTTGCATTAGGTTCAGGTCATTATTTGCTTGATCTGATGTTAATGTGATAGGAAAGGTAAGATCATTTTCATATACTATAATCCTTTGTCCTTTTCTTTGCTTTTCTGCCCAAAAGATGAAACATGAGAAATACTGTCTTTTTGGAGTAATATTCATTGCTTTCACCTACCTGTAGTCCTCACTGTAGTCGTCTTCATAGAAGCAATACTTCCTTGCAGTGACCAAGAGGCCATTTCAGAAAAGTGTGGAGCCAGCTGATGAAAGAATTGCAGCAAGCACAGTGTGCTTTACATTCTCTGAAAAGTGGTATGATGTTCTATTTCCACTTGTCTGGCTGAGCAAATAACGAAAGTCATTCGCTTTTCTCTGCAATACCTTTTAATAAGCTCTCCTAGCTGTGTAGTTACAGTGCAATAGTATACAGGAGAGTAAAGATCTTTTTCAAATGGAAAAGCGGAGCTTGTGTTATAAAATAAAAGTGTTCCTTTTTTCAAGATCTGAAAAAAGTTGCCTTCAGAAAGGTGTATTTTCTATATTAATCTGGTCCTTGCATTGCGATAGATAACAGGGGGTAACTAGTTCTAAATCTGAAAAGAATAGATTTAGCTATCCTAAGAATTAAAGATACTCGCATACATTTCCTTTCAAAAAGAAATATTAAAAAGAGATTCTCACATCTTCCAGAAAAGCCATTATCAGTCAGGTAAATGTGCATTTATACAAGGTTGATTAGTGTTAATAGAAAAAGTGAAAAGAAACTTGACATGAGATAAACCGGGAACCTGATGCCATGGTAGACTTAAGAAGAGACTAACCAAAAGACGATTAGCTGTTTTTGAATAAGCTGTTTTTGACCTAAAGGTCCTTGTCTTTCTCTTGTGTTTTGTGCTTTATCAAAAATATCAGTCTTGATGTAACTCAAAGGGAGAGGGTGGCAGAAAGAGCTGAAATGTCAGGTTCTTATGGGAGGGAAAAATAATCTTTAACATCTCCCTAATTGCTTAATTCACAGACATTATTCTGCAGCAAACCCCTTTTATTCCTACATATTGCAGCATTTTGTCATCAGTGAGCAACCTGTCATGTTTTCTATAATTTAACTAACCTACAGGAGCCGGAGGTACCATAGTCATGTTGTCTGATATTTATATATGAGGGAGTAGAGGGTGAGCAATTTATTGTGGGTTATTCATACAAATAATGTAGTTGATCCTTTGTTGACTGAGGAAGGCTATGAAGACTAAGTAGGATACCTGTGTATGTACTTCACCCACCAAGAAGACAAAGACATGTAATTCAAGGGAAAAGGTTTCTATATGGAGCATTTCTAAGCTAAAAGACAAAGCCTAGGACTTGTAGAGTGAAGGATGTATTGAAGGGCCTCAGAAGGATTTCAGGCATGTCTGTGGATAAAGAAGAGTTATTTGCAGTTTTTATTTGGCATTTTAAGTTTCTGAATTAAAATCTCTAGATTTGACCTTTTGAAAGAGAACTTAACTGCGTGACACTGCCAGTGAGTGCAAAGGCTGTGTCACTTTTGTCTGGGACAATAAGTGTTGTAATAACAAAATCTTTGTTGTGCTGCAAACCCAGCTCAGGCAAAGCGGAGTGTGGGAGAGTACAGGATGATATCTCTTAGACCATCGGTAGCGGCCCAGCTCTATTATCTATAAAATGAAGGCAAAACACTAGCAAAGAGGTTAGTGAAGGAAATCTAGTCATTATTACACCTTTCTCTATTCTGTGTGTTTTCTCCATTGTTTTACAGGGAGAAGGTAGTGGAAGGAAGGGAGAACAGGAAATATGTCAGAATTCTTCAGCAAGGATTTCTCCATGCAGGAGCACATATAATTATTGGGTGACATTGTCTTTGAGACATAAATTATAATTGCATATTAATCAACAGGATGTGGATTGCCCCCGATAGTAAAATTTTATTTCAATTATAAGATTTGGTTTGGATCAGAAACAAAATTTCTTGGCATGAGTGTCAAGTAACTATAATAAAAATCTGAATTTCATTTTCTCTGGCAGCCTCCTTTTTGCGAGAAATGAGCCTGCATTTCCATTTTGTGGTAGCCCATAGCGAGAACTGCAAAACGATTGCCAGGTGCTCTGCCTCAGAGATGCAGCTGGAATTTCACGTGGTCAGGTCCGGTCTGAAAACATGACAGAAAGGTCATTGCAACTCTAATTTAGCAAGTTTATATAAAATGCATAGGTAAATGTCTCAACTGTTAGAAAGGGAAAAGGTAAATTGATCCTAGTGAAGCATCCTTTGAAAAATTGTCAGCACTTGGTGTGTCATTGTTCAGTTATGTTGAGGACAACTTCCAAAACAATTTCTGACAGAAATGCTGCTAGACATCTCAGCAGGGGCAAGGGTGCACCATTAAACCCCCTGCCATTGAAATACAAGCAACCCGTGCTGGTCACTGTGCAGGAGAAGAGATGTGGCAGAGACGAAAAGCCCAAATGCCTGCAGCTGCTCGTAAGAAGGGTAGATATGTCTAAGGGGGTGTTTGAACCGAGGTGTTTACAGAGTCTCTGTCTCAGAGCTTTTCTGACCCCACACTGAGTTACCTGGAGGGAGTTCTGGAGCTTGGACTTGTTTACAGCTTAGGAGAAAATTCAGGAAAAGAAATTCTTCCTGATTGATAGATTTAGCCTAGAAGATAATTTTAATCCAGGCAAATTTAGCCGGAAAAGTATAAGGTTTTGCAAAGTGCTCTACTTTCAGGTTTAGTTTTTTGTAATATACTGTAGTATTTAAAACATCCTCTTTCATTGTATTACCAAAAAGTCTGCAAAGCCTTACTGTGCTAGACACAATGAAAACACTGATTACACGAAAATATAACACAAAATCAGATTATACTGAATATTAATTTTCTTTTATGCAGGTGACAAGTATCTGTCCTGCATTGAGTACTCTGTGCAGTCCTTTCAGAGACAGACTGACAAGGATCATTTGTACCAGGAATTATGATGGCTGTGCCCTTTGAAATCCACTTCACAGAAAATCAGTAATACAAGTGTGAATTCATGAGTTTCCTCCCTTGATGGTTACACTTCCTGGCAATTTCCCTTCAGCCTTTGTTTTTCTATAGAGGTCCACAGCGGTCAGCCCAGACATTTTCCCTTCTGTGCTCTCAGGCATGACATCGTCTTTACCAGGTCTCAGTTAAATTAGAAGCAACTTCGAGAGCCATCTCCAGACCTCACTCTTCCACTTCCTATTATCCATAGAGATTGTCTAAACATCACCACTGCCTGAAGTCGGATGAGATAGGCCTTACCCTTGGACAAAAAGATGGCAACAGAAGTGAAACGGTGAGGTGGGAGAAGTGCATTTAATTTTAGAATTTTTAGAACTTTTTTATTTACTTTAATACAAGATACTTCATATATCATAACTTCTCAACTGCTAAAATTTCAGTGGGATATAAAACGACCTCTATGGTTTTTGCCCTAAAAATATTCTCTGGGGTTTTTTTAACTAAAAATACTGAATGAGCATGTCTATAAGACTGTGCTTATTTTTCCCTGTAAACTGGAATGTATTTATTGAATGGGACACTACATCCAAAGTGTGCTTATCCAAATATTGCTGTCCTGGAGAAATGCAGTGCATTCATTCTCCCCCGGCCACATCAGGGCACAGCATTAGTCCTGCATTTGTCATTGATTAGCAAGAATAACAGTGATACAGATGAAAAGGAAAAATATGCTGAGACAGTATCAATATGTTGTTACTAGGCCAGTAACATTGCATAGAAAAGACAAGAAAGAACTAAAATCCAAATAAAGAGTTTATTTTTAGGCTTATAAATGCCATTGATGAATTAGTGCCCTCATTAACACTGGTGGAAGGCAATAGCATCAGATACTATTATTTACCAAGCCAGTTTTCATTCAGAATAAATAGCACAAAAATAAACTTGTATTAAAATTATGCATGGGTGAAGTTAAAGTAGCACTGCATGGCACAGGAGAGTCAGAAATAATACTTTCATTAACTAAAATGTATTTTTAATATTTCTACATGGTAACACCTGTTTCTTCATTTCTAAGTATGTGTATCAATTAGGGTAAAATTTATAAGCACCTTCTCCATCTCGTTACTTAGAGAATGACAAAATGCAGTGTTCTCATTCTAAAAGGCATCGCTTGCTATTCAGTTTTGGCTGCTTGATTCACAGCATAATGAAGTTTCAGTCCAGCTATTAAATAGAGCAGATGGGATGACAAGGACATATTCTGCTAGGGCAGAATTATATCCAGTGAAACCTGGGGTCGTCACTGGTGGAGACCCTTCCAGGCAATTGGAGGTGTGAACACAGAGGGGGGCAGTGCCCGTCCGCTCTACCACCACCTCCCTGGGGGCTTCCAGCTGCACACAATGTCGGGCCCAAAATCCGTTTGAGAGCGGTCATCAATAGTTATCTGGTTTCTAAACCTGGAGCAAAGGCCTCGGAGCACCAGCCTGGAAACTGAACTCTTAAGCAAAGAAACAGAGAAACTTGGTTCTTCTCTGCCTTGCATCATGGCACCTGCCAAAATATGAGATTCTTCTTCTGTTGAATTTCTAGGCCGTGTTTCATTCTGGCTGTTATTTTATATGAGCTTCTTCACTTCTTTCTATCAGCTTTGTTTTCTAGGTTTTGAAAGCCAAAAAAAAAAAAAAAAAGAGTTTTATCTGACCCTATAGATGAAGAGACAAAACTATGTGAATTAAGACTGCTAAAGCAGAGAGCATAATAAATTGGTTTAAGAGGAAAGTAAATGTCCTTATGGAGAAAGAGTTGACAGCGGAAGATGGTGGCAAAATGGGAAAGGCAAGTAGCAACAAACTATAGGAAATTCAGTAGCTTTTCTCAACAACTTCTTGTGCCCTTATTTTAACCTAATACGTAGAAACTAAAATAGAAATGCATACTTTTCTGCTATTTATTTCTTTGTTTTGCAGTTCCAATAGTATTTTGATTCCTCTAATGAAATAGCACTTGATAAATACCCTGCAAAGCATTTCACAGGAGCAACATTTAATCTTGAAGACAAAAAAGGAAAGCAATCTTACTTGAAGTTGCTCAAAGCTGAAATCACCTCTAAATGACTGACGTTCACTGGAAAGGTGTTCAGAAACAAGACGTTCTCTGGCCTTGAATCTTTGCTGAACAAGAAACAAGACGTTCTCTGGCCTTGAATCTTTGCTGAACAATGACATCAAAATCAACAGTCTCTACTATAAATAAAATGTTTTGTGGTTCACAAAAACAAGGAATAAATAAGCATTGACCATTCTGATTTTCTGCTATTTTTAGCAGAACAAGCGTCTTTCTCTCTGTGACAAACTATGGAACAAAATGCTAAAATTATGGCCTTCCAACAAGGCTTGTAAGGATGGAGAAAAAGAAAATGATATGCCGTAATGATTGATTGCTACACAGTGATTTTCCTATTAGTAGAAGGAGACAATATTTAGTGCAAGAACAAATTTTATAATTATAATCCCTTCTTACTACTATCCTTTACTGACCAAACAAAAAAAGGGAAAAAATGAAGTGGTTCTATGAGAATGTTAGAGTAGGAAAAGAGCAGATTTGGGCAAAGCAAGCAAGGAGATTAGTTTTCTGAAAGACAAACAAACACTTCAAAAATGTATTCTGGGTAAAAGGGTCCAGTACTCACTTGATCTAAGACCAAAACATACTTGGGAATGTTGAGGAATCTAAGACAGGAAAGTGAGACTGAATGTCTATTCTTTCTAGCTGCATGCATGCTTTTCCTCTGCTAAATAGGTGACTGATTACAAGAGCTCCAAACAAGAGGATATTTGTGTTTCCACTATTATGTGCTTCTGTAATGGAGGAAAAGTATATTCCCAAAGTGCTTGTAAAGCTGCCTCATAGGGAAAGGTTTTGAAATTGTTTGAAAGTCTGGGTCTGATCCTCTAGGGAAACCATGCTGCAAAATCCCCTTTGCTTGATGAGGGTATAGAGGTAGTGTCTGCACCTGGCATCCATTCAGATCAAGAAAAAATGTAAGAACATATGGACCTAATATCACAGGATTCAAAAGAGCAGCTCTGCGGGTATCCACCTGGGGTATACAATGTTTGTTATATGAGACAATTACATGAAAAAAAATCATTAAAATAACATGGTTAAAGTTGCAAACTAAAAATCAGAGTTATTAATTTCTCTATGATTTTGCTATTGGGCTTATGATTGTTCTATAGATGTGGATGCTTCTATTTTTTACATTATCTTTATCAACACAGAAAAGACCTTAAGGACACAGCCTAAAGACACAGACTAAAGCACCTGTTAAGGGGGAAGAGCAAAATGAATTAGGATGCTGTATAGGCATTCTTGATGTTTTTCCCTAGATAGGAATATCCTCTACAAGAGACATTGTAAAAAACCAATGTCTAAATTGGTCTGAGTGCCTGTGTGAAGGCTGCATATATTTGTATTGACAGATACAGGGACCTCAAAGGATTTTCAGCCTCCTTGTACTTTCCACATGGAGGTGCAGACTTTTAGAAATGTCATCTGTGTAGATGATTTTTAGATGTGAGTTTTTATTTATCTTTCTCAAAGATGTTACTCTGTGGTAGAAGTAACAAGAGAGAAGACATTTACTAGATGATTAAACAGAAGTCCACACTTTGCACCGTTCTGGTAGGGTTTTTCAGAGGATGTGTATAATCTCCAACATAAACTGTAGGGTCAGTACTACTGTCATGGTTTAACTCCACCCCTCAACTAAGCCCCACACAGCCACTCACTCACTCCCCCACAGTGGGATGGGAGAGAGAATCAGAAGAGTAAAAGTGAGAAAACTCATGGGTTGAGATAAAGACAGTTTAATAGGTAAAGCAAAAGCCGCGCACGCAAGCAAAGCAAGGAATTAATTCGCTACTTCCCATCGGCAGGCAGGTGTTCAGCCATCTCCAGGAAAGCAGGGCTCCATCATGTGTAACGGTTACTTGGGAAGACAAACGCCATCACTCCGAACATCCCCCCCCTTTCCTTCTTCTTCCCCCACCTTTATATGCTGATCATGACATCATATGGTATGGAATATCCCGTTGGCCAGTTTGGGTCAGCTGTCCTGGCTGTGCTCCCTCCCAGCTTCTCATGCACCTGGCAGAGCATGGGAACCTGAAAAGTCCTTGACTATATAAGCACTACTTAGCAACAACTAAAACATCAGCATGTTATCGACATTATTCTCATCCTAAATCCAAAACACAGCAGTATACCAGCTACTAGGAAGAAAATTAACTGTATCCCAGCCGAAACCAGGACAACTACCTTTGGAGATATGTACATCACAAGCAAACAGCCAAGAGTCCCTGAGGTAAAAGGCCCTCAAATGCAGATATACAAAGAGAAGCTGCGGACTCACTGAATTTAAAGACCATGGAAGGTAAAGGTGTTACTCCTGAGCACTCGCCTTCCAAGTGAAAAAATTGGCTTGACTTGTTACTCTCTGTTACACAAATGTGAAACCGAGCCACTAAATTACTTAGCCTAGATCCCATTGGGAATTCAGACCCAGCAGGGATTTCAGTCTCTATCTTTCCCATCTGGGCTCAAAGACAGCTTGCTCCCTCTTCCACTGGATATCCCATCTGAGTCTTCCCTGAAGCAAGACAAGTCACTCAACATTGAAGCATTTAAATCTGAACTACCATAGTCTCTTCCCTTTTTTCAAGTGTTTTCTCATCATACTACTTCCTATCACTTATCCCATGGATTTAATCTATCCAAAATCTACAGCCACAGTTGGTTCTTTGACTGTAATAAGTCACTTAAGCAAAAATAGGTTTGAGTGAAGAATTCATTGTTTCACAGAGGTGAATTTATACAAACATGTAGATTTTTCCAGGAACGAAACTGAACCTGCACCATAAACTCACACTGAGCTGATTATTTCTAGCTTTCAGAATAAATTTAAAATCAAGCTACTTTTACTACAATTGGAAGTAATGAAACCTCTCAACAAAAGCCAAATTTCCTGGAAACGTTGGCTGAATTTTGAGTTTTGAGCATAAGAGAGACCAATTATGTTGTCAGATGAAAATCATGTGAAACTGGATAGTTTGTTTTGTGGGGAGAGGAAATTTCCCAAATTAGACAGTTTTTCACAGATTTTTTTCTGATTATTTTCCTGTTTTTCATTAGTGAGCTACTGATTTATTCAAGTTGGAAATTAAAAGCAAAACTCAAGGAAGTAAATCCTGGCTTTGCTGAAGACAGTGGAACTTTTATTCCTGAAATGAATATCACAGTGAATCACCCCTCACCCCTAGTTAATTGCATTAACATTCGGGGAAAAAAAATGGAAGTTCTGTCTCTGTCCGCCCAAGCAAACTGGAAAGTTGCATGTTTAAATACGGTTGTTCCTATGAAGGAACAATAGTTTCCTATTTTGGAAAAATAAGGAAAAAACTATTTTGGAAACTTTCCCATCAAAGTACCTGTGTCCTTTTAACTTGGATCTGACTAAGGACTCTGTTTTTCATTCACATTGCAAGAACTGCTGAATGTAAAGCCATTAAAAATGGCTTGGACAGACTTAACATTTTTTAAATGTTAAGGCATTAGCTTTTGTTAAAAATACCTTATTTACAAATGAAGTTCATCTATAAAGTATTTTGCCAGTCAATGATAAAACCCTTTTCAGCCCTTTAATCTTAACAAATACCTCTTCATAATTCCCATGTATTCTTCTATCACTGCTTTATTTTCTGTTTTGCTTTGTCATTTGTTTTAGTGAGAGTTAAATAAAATATTGTATCAAAATGAGATATATATATCCTTGTTCTGATAAAGGCAAAAACATTATATAGTACTGGAAAATCACTGGCAAGACTTTACAAGGAAATGCTATTTTATAAAACCAGCAAAAATCTAACAAAACATATGGGACATTAATAGAATTTTTGAAGCATCTTGGGTTTTTGCCATTTGATAATGAAGTGTGGATCTCTTGAGTCACCAAGGAAAAAGGTGTACTCTGAGTACTGGTAATTCCAGTCCGTATATGAACTTCAGCATTTATTTTAGCTAGACTCTGCTGGGTTATTCACTCAAGGGGGATGATTGTATGAATCAAATCACAAGTTACTGGACTCATTAGAACTGCAGGGTTAAATACCAGGACCAAGGTTAAGATAAGAAGTCAGGCTGAGCGATCACATAAGGCCTTGTTATGACTAACTTTCAATAATCCAGCATTTTTCTTATGAACTTTCCTATTCCAAAGAAAGCCAAGTAAGCAGTGCTGTGAGAATATGAAGCTGCTGTGCTAATTAAGTAGCTTATTCTTCAGTGACATTTAAGAATTTGATGTTCCAGTAGGAATAGCAAGATACAAAAATTTCCATATCTTTGACTAATTGTCCTATTCAAATGAAATTAAGTAACCTTAGCGGCTACAGCAAGACATAACAGAACAGAAAAATGTTTTCCACTTTAGTGACGGAAAAAGAAAATACTATATTGATAATATGGAAATGACGAAAAGAATATCCCATTGAGGTACTATCAACTATGAAGCTCTTGTTCCAGTGGACTGACTCCAGGAAATTAGAAAAACAGTCAAAATGCTATTGGTTCCTATTTCATTACTTTGCTTCATACATATCAATTATAAGCGTTAGCCCTTTGGTAGGGCTGACTCACTTGAATTCATTACTTTTTAATTACAAAGAGAGAACATTAAAAAAAACAAAACAGACTCTTTGAAATTCTGTTCTTCTGTTGATAATCTATTCCAACAAATATATTTATTGTTGCAGTACATAAAGAGTGCACTTTAAGGCAACAGAAGAGTGTGTGTTTGTCATTCAAAAATATTTCTCGTATTTAATCATGCTGCAGTAGATATTCAAGAAGAATTACTAAATTTTTCATTTATATTTTACAAAACTCTTTTTGCATTTCTTTTCGACTTTTTTCTTCTCAGAAATCAAGAAGATGTATGCAAAATTAATTCCAAAGAATAGTTATTTTGCTTTTCTATGAGTCTGTATTTTGTCATAATGAATACCTAGGTGGCTATTTCACGTTTAAAGTAGTTCTATAATGGTTTTCCTTTATTGCTCTATTACGTGCATGTCAGCAGTTTTCACATGTGACTGCCTTATATCTCCTGATGCAAAGACTAAATCCTAGCTTGTTTCTCATCTAGATAACTACACATTGAGAAAATGGAAAAAGCAGCTGTTATTTTCAGAGAAGTTCCGTGCAAGATTAGTCAGTGCTATTGCTAATGTTGTTTTTGGAAAACTGGAGCTGACAGAAAATTTTCATTTGAAGCACTCTGTCTTTAAACAGAATTTTTCAAGGGCAGGGATCACTCCAGCTACCTCAAATAGGTGGATTAGGCCATTTAAAAGGTTGTGTTCACCTAAATGTTGTATTCAAATGTTCAACCGCTGCTCCAGGAGATTATATGTCTCTTGCAGGTCTTATGTTAGTTATACCTGTTTTCTGAAAAAATGTCTTGGTTACCTCAAGTATCATCAATATCTGGCACCAGAAAACTGCCTCAATGGCTGCTGTTTGTTTGGAGAACTGCTATTTTTATTAATACAGTTTTATGGACTTCATATTTTCATTTTTCCATCGAAATTTCTCAGAATCAATGTAGTAAACCAGGAAAAAGTACAGATGTGAGTAACAAGATTATCACAATCTTTTGGTGTGGGAATTTTTCTATATAAAGGATAATTCACTTGAAACTTCTGCTTGGAAAAATGTCAGCTGAAGGGAGATCTAAGAAATGATACAGTTGTGAATGGTATGGAAAATGTAGAGAAAGAATGATTATTTTATTGTTTTTCTTAAATTGAGTGTTATGATTGGGTACCAGATTGAAAACAAAAGGGAAGTCTTTTTTTTTTTCCCCACAAGAGAGCCTATTTTTACAGGAATTTTTTAGACACCACAAGTGTAAGTATGATCAAGAGAAGAATTACTTAAATTCACTGAGGGTAGATTCAGCTGTGGCTATTATCTATGACAATTTTAATTCAAATTCTAAGTCAGGAAATTTCTAGATCATTGATTGCTGGGAAGATAAAATAAGCCAAAGATCTCTTTCTTACTTGTTCTTATACTCTAATCTTACATTTCTAGACACTCCCAGACAGACGGCTTGCTACACCTATGATCTGACCTGGTTTTCTGGGTGGAGTGACCTGTCAATCAGGAAGCGTGCTAAGAGGTAATTTATGATCGTTATGGGAAATGGCGGGGGGGTGGTGGTGGAGATGACAGTAATTGGCTGGTTGGGTATATAAACAAGTCGTCTTCACTTGCCATGTGTAGTCTACCTGATAGTGTGTGATGGCTGATGAACACACACGACACAATTCTCCACATGCTTTCTTTCAAATACATCTGACAAAATTACCTATTGAGTGTAAACCATGAGAATGTCTGCTCTATTGTAATAGCATCATGTCATGTGGTAGTGTTCCTCTTAGGAGTTAGTCTACATTATGCCTCCTTGTGTATGTATTCCACTTGTGTCAGATCATTGTCTGAAGTGATAAATATATCTCGCCTCAAAATTGAGCATGGACTCATCTTCTTGAACATTGCTTTGCCTCTTACACTTTGTACCACAGCTGAAGTTGTAAATGATCTGGCTCATTTCCATTGCCTGACAGACTGAAACTGGAGCGGCAATGCCGCTAGCCACTAACCATATGCAAGACTGAAAGCAATAATAATGCACAGCAAAATAGATGAAAATCAATAACAAATATTTTCAGGGTATGTTCTGCATGAATTTCTAACTATTCCCATTGAAACTTAAATTTCAAAGAACAAGTTCTGATAGTAAATTTGAAGCGAAACAGGGAAAAAACCCAGCATAGATACAGATTGTCTCCAATGTTATTCTAGATTTTTGGTTTTCCAGTCAACTATTGCTGTGAACATAGTTACAGAGAGCTGTCGAGAAGCGTTCTTCCCTGAAACACAGATATGAGGAACCCTTGCCAATGACTCCAAGTGATTAATACTCATGGGACTATTTCATAAGCAAGTGTAAATTATGAACTATTTTGCTGGTTTACCTCAAAGTTTTCCTCAAAGTTCTCCCTTCAGATCTTAGCCTTCTGTCTTTGTAGAAGAAACGTATATGCTTTGAAGGAAACTGACTCCAAATGCTATCAGTTCAGGTCTTTTCAGCTGTGCTACACTGGCAAGTATGATTAGCCTTATTTTTCATATAGCCTTTTAATAAGTAGCCTTACTGTTCTTATCCATTGATTTAGGGATTATAAAGATCAATTACTTACAGTGCAAATGTAAAATTGCATAACATGCTTTATTCTTTAAAACTTTCCATTCATTTTTGCTATATTTATAAAACAATCTTGAGGTTTAAATATTTGGACCCAGATTGAGTGAGAGGTTAAAGGTTAAATGTTAAATTTATTGCCGTAAACTGACAAAAATTCCGGTTAATTTCAGAGAGACAGTTTTGACCCAAAACATTTATATACTTTGGGCAGGGATTCATTAAGGGTCTACAAGTTAGGCAAGATAGGCCATATAAGACATCTCATCTATGCTTCCTACATGAACAACAGGGGAGAACAACTCCTGATATGGTTGATCTGACACCGAGAGTTTCCCAGATAAGGAAGAGGACACCAGTCTAGAAATGCCTCCCTCTCTCCTCCAGTGATGCAGGGTTTCTAGACAATGGCCTTAAACTAGATGTCTATATTTAGATGTCTAAATTCAGAGGAAATTAATTCAGAAGAAATAAATACCACTCAAAGTTCTCATATCTTTAGATTTAAGCAAAATTAGTGCTCCTTACAGTCAGGGATCTCTTTCTTAATATCAAGTACATATTTACCTCTTGACAGGGCTGACAAGGCTGACAGGGGAGGAGAGTTGGGTTTTTTTTTTACCTTCCAGGGTTATCAATCGACAGATTCATTCATTCATTAAAGCGCCAACAATTATACCATCTAGCAAACACTAGTTACTAACCGACTTGAAGGAAGGAAAACTGCTATGAGAATATGTGTATAGAGCTATAAGGCACTTCAGACAAAAAAGCACCACTTGTGTCACTGAAAGCTTGCAGGTATGTGAGCCAAAAAGGCAAGAAGCAAAGACAGAAGACGACAGAAGAAGACAGAAGACGACAGAAAAGAGGGCATTGATGACGAACGTTACAGCAAAGAGAGCCTGTATGTTAATTTATAGCACAGCTGTTATTTCAAAATAATAGGCCAGAGGATTTCACGTGCCTGCCCTATGAAAATGCAGGTAGGCTGCTTCTCACAGCAAGGGGCAAACTATCTTGCATTTACCAGAGCTAGAAAACATGTGTAGAAACATAAATTCCTACTATCCTAAGGCTTTGAGGTTGTTCATGCACTAAAATGCTCCTGCTTGCTTTTCCTTATAATACAAGAAAAAAGAAGAAATCTAACAATCATTTCTTTGGAGCTGAAGTCGATCCAACTAGCTTAAAAAAGGACACTATGCCACTTGGCAGTATATCATTGAAAAAGTAGTTTAAAGTGTTTCCTCTTGAGTTTGTAATGGTGGGATGTCGTCTGGGACACATTTTCCTTCCAGGAAAGTGAAGGGCAGCAGGCAATCAATCGGAAGCTGAGTCTAAGGAAGAACCAAAAAAGAGGTAAGAATTGACTAAGGGAAAGGAAAAGCAAACAGCAGAGATCCTGCCCTGAGCTCAGTGTGGCTCAGCGAGCTCCCCCATGCTGCAGTAATTACTGACCTTGCTCCTGACCACGCGGTTGCCTCCGGTGAAGATGAATAAAACAGAGGAGCCTGAGCCAGGGAGGTGCTCGCACTTAAGTGAGGTGAAGGGGGCCAGACACAGGTCCCACAGCAAAAAGACCCGGCAGCTCCTCTCAGAGACTCTCTCTGTCACCAGTGTGGCCAGATGCTTGGGTGATGACTGTTTTAAGATACGCAGCCAGTGAGATCTCTCTAACCCTGCTCCAAAGGCGGTAGTTAAAACCTCAGCGACAAACAAAAGATGATTGTTTTCTTCATTATGGTAATAGGAAACTTGAAATGTAAAAGCTTCAGTTTGCTTTGAGGTTGCTGACATTGATTTAAATCACTTGTTACCACAGTGGGTGGACTGCAAACACTTTAAGAAAAGACAGAGATTATTTTCCCTGTATAGAAATCTTATAAATCTCAGGAAGCAGTATAGACTCTACATTAAAAAGCAAAACCAAAATTAACCTCTAAATTAAAAAAGAAAAATGGATATTGTGTATAATTTGCAGAATGGGATTCTACATTTTTATTGGAAATCTATTTTTCAGGTCCCATTTCCTAGACATTACATAGGTGTTATAGAAAACGCTAAGCTAGATGGGTAGCTTCTCAGTATCTTTTTCTGCATAATGAATAGTGGTTATAGTGTTTTTATGCAGATTTCAATTAGTTTTATGAAGAGCCATTGTTCTGTTGCTATTAAAAAGGAAAAATAAGATGTCTAATCTCATCCTGTGTAAGGAAATTACTTTTATTTTACTAAATTGCATGCATGTACAATGTGTTTAATTCAGAAAAAGAGATGTCTTAATAGTATAATACATATTCCATTTGGATTAGATGCAACCAGCTGCTAGAGGAGCAGCAATGATTGAGAGACTAATAGAATAGAGAGGATAATACTCTTTAATGACTTTCTTATGGATTCCACAAATCCTCTTGATATCTTCATGTGAGAAGAAGTGTACATGATGCTCCAGGCTCTAGCAGAAATTGTTGTACAAAGTGATTGTTGGCCTGTGTCTGACTTCTGAACTGCAGGAAGGCTGTACTTCATTTCCCTACTTGAAAAATATTTATCGTGTTTATAATCCTAGATGGGTTGGAAGGACTTGGTCACCCTTAATAAACAGCAAGTTTCAGTTCTACCTCTAATGTTTTATTCATAGAAATTAATGTAAATAAGATGTCCCCCCAAATCATGATAAGCCAGACACATTCTGCTTTTGGTGTTCTATGATATTCTAAGAAAAGAACGGTAGAAATTATGTAGAATTCTATACAGCTCTTCTTATCTGTATTTCAGCAGAATCATTTGTATACATTGACGAGATCCCCCTGAGCCTCCTCTTCTCCAGGCTGCAAAGTCCCAGCTCTCTCACCCTTTCCTCATAGAAGAGGTGCTCCAGGCCCCTAATCATCTTTGTGGCCCTTTGTTGGACTCTATCCAGTAGCTCCATATCTCTCTTGTGCTGAGGAGCCCAGGCCTGGGCACAGTACTCCAGGTGTGGCCTCACCACTGCTAAGTAGAGGGGAAGGATCACCTCCCTTGACTTGGTGGCAAAACTCCTCCTAACATAGCCCAGGATACCATTAGCCTTCTTAGCCACTTAACACAAAGCTAATCAAGAGCCTTACTTATAACTGTTTGATCACTCCTTTATAAATGCTTGGATTATGCTGCTTTTACTTTTATTCTTTTATTTATGTTACAGGGAAAGGGAAGTTTTGGCATTGCAAACGACTTAAAGTGGGGATTTAAATTGTTTTAAGATTCCTTGGATGAGAATGGACATCACTCAAGTCAGTTTCCTATCCCCTTTGTTTCTTCCCAGTATTTCACTCCAGGCAAAGAAGGGTTTTTATAAAATCTTCAGTTACTGTTTGCTGCGGGATGCATGTAGATAAATGAAATGCAAAGCAGATAAAGCACATCCACAAACCCTGTCACTCTTCTGCAGATCTGGGAATTGCAATGGTGTCTCAACAGTTCAGTCACTGTCATGTTGTTTGTAGAAGTTAAAAGCCACTGTAAACTCACATGGTAGAAAACTGTAGGTTGTATATGAATGAAATGTCAATTGGTAGTCAAGATTCATTAAAAGAGTTGGTAACTACATGTTTTTTACATACTTCCAGTTCATTTTCAATGATAAAAGCATGTGCTATCTGCTTATTCTATTAACGCAAGAAAATTATAAGTAATTTGTACTGGCAACTCACGTATAGGCTTTAATAAGGTAATTTGTCCAGGAATATTTTTGAAATACCAGTGCTCTAAAGGTGCAACAGAACAATGAGAAACAAAGCTTTTGGCTTTTTTTCAAGCAAGGCTGTTATGCATTGTTACAAAGGAATTGCCATCAAATGATGTACTGTGTGTTCATTCTACTGCTCACTATAATTATGACCACAATTAAACCTCAAAAATTGTTACTGTCAGTTTAGGATGTATGAAGCTGAAAAGACAGTTTGCACGGCGACAAATTTTGTTATTATTAAAGACTGGGTAATCATAGCCAGCTGCAGTTGATCAATCTGGAAATCTCAGACATCTAGGATTCTCTCAACTTTGGGGTGTTTTCTGCAGTTAAATTCTAGCCGTCTCTGTGGAAAGAGCAATCTTAAATGTCTTTCCTCCTTCACCACCCTTGTCCAAACCATCATGAGCAGGTTAAGTCCTTTCTTAAGCATTTTTTAATGCAAATAGGAATTCTTTGTGATCAGCCACGGACTTCTGTATTGTTATCATTAAAAAGACACTTCTATGGATGTGGAAGTAAGGTACAAAATGTTAACTTTACGTTCCCAAATTAGACCTTGGACTCAGAAAATTTTCATTTGAAACTCTCTCCTGTAGTATTACGAGATAAAGTTCTGAATTTATAGGATTAAAGCATTTTTCCCTAGATTTTCAAATTCATATCCTTTGAGTTTGATATACAAAACTTTAGTGCTTTAGTTGATACCACAGTGTAATGCTTGGCTGTATATCAAATATATAGATTATACTCTAGCCACAAATCTTTATGAAATAATAGATTAAATTTTGGTCTTTTGTTGGTTGGTCTAACTGGAATTTTGTATTGAGTGCTTGAATTACTGGAGATTTATGCTTAGATGAAAGAACAGAGTGTTACGTATTTAAAACAATCTTCATATGGTTCAGTGTTATGGGATTTGTTTTTAACTTCAGTAAATGCATAAATTTTGATGCCACAATTATTTCTGATCTCAGAGAGCAGGTGTATTTTGATTGCTGTGTTTGACCTGTCCTACAGATTCCGGACTGGTTAGTAGGTAGGGTACTCGAGCCCTCAACACGTAGCAAGAACTACTAATGCTTCTTTCTGTACTGGACTTAACTCTGAAAGTTTTGAGTTTGTAAATTTGACTTTTGTTAAATAGTAAAAGTTCAGTCATGTTTTCCAACCTTCAGTTACTCGTTCGTTGACTTGTAACTGAACTTAGGTTTTTGTGTCTGGGAGAGTGAGAAAAATACAGGTGCGAACTATGAGAAATCATGAGAAATATTCTCTCAAAAGGTAATCATTTTAAAAAGTATGTCATGAAAATTTAGTTGTTGCAAGGTATGAAAAGGGAGTACAGATTTCGAATTGATTTCTATTATTATTTGAAAGCTTATTTAAATAGACCATTGCAATAAACACTATGTCACTGCTATTGTGATGTACATTTCTAAATGTAAGAGAAATTAATTATCATTTTTTCACATTCACCTTATAAACAAAATCAGTGACTTTAGAAAATAACATCCATTTGCCAACTACAAAACTTCATTTGAGTTTCTTGTGTTTCTCAATATAGCTATGCACTATGCATATTTGAGAATATATAAGAAAGTGAGGGTCTAAAGTGCATGAGAATAGGAGATAGAGAAAG
The DNA here is from genome assembly GCF_964195595.1 of Calonectris borealis. Lineage (NCBI taxonomy): Eukaryota > Metazoa > Chordata > Aves > Procellariiformes > Procellariidae > Calonectris > Calonectris borealis. The sequence goes on from NC_134314.1 coordinate 86,480,656, forward strand.
GAATTAGAGGCAGAGCAGTGTCAGGGAAAGAGGCACTTGGACAGAGTGCCTCACAAAGAGTATTTAAGATGGAAAAACTGACCCTGACGAGCTTGCATGGGAATATGAATAGTTCCTCAAAGCAGTCTGTTGTCATGAAATTTAGGCTTAATGCAGAGCTTAGGTTTTACCTCTGTCCCTGAGCAATACCTTCAGGAAGGTATTAAAAAAAAAAGAAATTTGATTTGTGAAATTCTAATTGCATTATAAAAATAGAATTTCTTAAACAATTTTGCCTATCAAAGTACTCCAGCATTCAGCAATATTCAGAATCTCGAAGTTTTATGTCACTCTGTATCTCTGTTAAACAGCTTGACTCAACAATTTCACCTGAAGTGATAATTAAATCGGGAGTTTTTCCTTTCTCGCAAAGCTTGTTGCCAAAGTCTCCAGTGGTAGGCTTGTGCCTGAAAACAAGCATGAGATCTTGCACTGATTTCATTGTAAAAGTGGGCTGTCTTTTTGCATTTGACTCTCTGTTCTTTTCTCTTTCAATTCACTTCAAATTGACAATTGTACCTGCTTATAGCTATGGCAACAGCCACAAGCTTGCTCTCTTGGTTTTCTTTTTCACTGTATACATAAAATACTATGCCAGTTTTAGTAACATGGCAGACATTAATAAAGACTTTGTTTTCAGTGTGCTTCATTTGGTGGTTAGCTTTTCCACTTCTGCTGAAATAAACTCACACAATAGTTTTGAAGTTCAGAGCATTATTAGTTGTTGTTCAATATTTTAAATACAAGCCTAAGCTTATGTCCTACAGAAGAAAATATCCTCAGCCCTGAAGTCTGAAGTGATGTGCAGTTAGTATCATGGGGATGGAGGCCTCCATGCCACTCTCCCTTAAAAAGAAAAAGATTTAGGTTTCTATGTCAGTAAGAAAGTTAATTTCAAAGTATATTTATAAGTAATTTTTAGCTCCTATATATTTATCAGTTTTCATGAGAATATGCTGTGTTGTCAGATGCAAACCACAACAGCAAATGTATCCTCACCCCAAAGCATCAAGCCCAGGAATTTGCAAGTTCATTCAAAATTTGAATCTAAGACATCATCCAAAGTTTTAAACTAGGAGTATTCCATATTCTGCACAGCATGGTCATTACACTTCATCCCACCTCACGCGAAGAACCCAGTAATGTCTCTGACTGAAATGTAAGTTGTACTGCTGATGGCTGTGTAGATGCTCCTTACCCAAGTGCAATTTTGTAGTCAAACACCATATTTCAAACTTGGCAATAAATATCTTTGTGTGTAATTCCTGTAGGTGATAGTAGTTCAAATAATGTCTTCCTGAAGGAGAATTAAAGAAAAGAGTATGAAAAGCATGCATGAGGATAAACAGTAATAGGAATGAAAAGAAAATCCACCATTCTTTGTTCTTCAGTGGTCTTCAGATCTAATAATTATTTTCATACTCAGATATTAGAAAATAAATCTTTTTAAAATGCCACTTAAATACACCTGACTCCTTTTTAACTTTGTGTAATGATTATAGTTATCAGACCTACCTCTAAAGTTCACAGCTTTCAGTTTCATATCAGTATGTTTATTCTGTTCACTAATAAATGAATTAGAAATGCCTACGACCTCATTATTGCAGATGATACTTGGATTTCCAGGCACACCTGAGCTGTGTCCTTATAGCAAATATCAGAATCTGACTACAAGAATTCTTATTAAACCTGCTTTTATTTGAACCTTTTCTGATTTCATATGCTATAAAGACAAATATTTTCCAGTCTTTTCTGTTACTCATAAGATAGCAGCAATAAAAATTAGAAACAATTTTCCCTTGCTGATGTCTGTCTGTGAGCATATCCAAACCTATATGATTATTGAAGACTTTTTTCAGTTATCAGTATGCAATTTGTAGCAATACAGAACACTCATTTTCATTGTGCAGTTCTGGTTTATAGACATCTATAGAAAATACTTGGATATTACTAAAAAAATCTATAAATTTACTTTATTTATCTCTGTTGTTTCAAAAGCAGGATCCAAATTATGCATCCCTTTTTCTAATCCAGCAGAACTAAAGCCAGAGGGATAAAGGCTATTGACATGTTCTTGTTATGGGCAATACATGGCTTAGGTCTTGTCTACTGTAAAGTCTGTGGGTAAGTTAAAGAGTTTGAGCTCTTTGAACAAACTCTAAGTAAGTTTTGAGGGGGTCAGCATTTTAGGAGCTGTTCTGGTCCTACAAATGTGCAGGGTTGGTACATCCCTCAGAGCCCAAAGATCCTGGGCAGACAGCAGCAAACATTGCCGATGCTGGGTAAGGAGGACTCCATACTCAGCCTTCTGTGATTTAAAATTGAAACCTGACTGTTGTAATGCTACTTTCTGAAAAAAAGTGAAAAAATGGATTATCTTATGGGTATTTTCTCTCTTCCTTTGTTCTGCGTGTTGCTAGCCCAGAAGAATACATCGAAGGTAATACCAGTGCTGAGTGGTCATTGCTTTGCAGACGAAAGCCTTTGGGGAAGCCCTGCGTCCATCCTGGCCACCCAGGCTGCAGACGCAGGAGCAGATGGGAGAGTTTTGATGCCAGGTGTCCCCAGTATGACCCCACACTGGCTCCTTCTCCTGCTGAAACGCAGCATTTCCTGACTGGCAACAGCAAATGACACTCTTCCTGGGGGTGAGGTTCCCAGTTCATTACTGCTGATCACATTATTGCATGTTCTTGTTTTGTTACTGCTGTTTGAGCGGGGATATACTGCACTTGCAGGTTTCCATTACCCTTGGTGACGCTGTAAACTGGTATCCACCAATACCCATGAAAGTCAGGAACGCAGTTGTGTAAGATTAGTAGCAGGTAAGATAGTGTCAAAGACTGGTGAAGCAAATTACTCTATATAAGCTTTCTGCCACTCACAAACATATTCTAGTGTAGCTTTTTTATATACAACTACAAACATAACGTACTGTAGCTTTTTATAATTTTCTAGTTCCCTGTTTGCAAACTCAAACTGTTTTTAACTCTCAAACTCTTCCCCATGCAATTAATTTTCCTCATGGATGAGTGATTTAAAAATAACCTATCTGGAAAAAAATGTATCAAATTTCCTCAGTTACTGCAGTGAGTGGTTTTGATATTATAGAACTACTTATAGTAACAAAGATACTAAGGACATCTCACAGAATTATTCATACATAACTAGCATATTTTAGAGAGAAAACAAAAAGGGTGTACCCAAAGCACACCCTTTACTAATGGATATCCAGTCCACACTTTCTCTCACACAGAGGATCACACTTGAAATTATGGGTTCTATATATGTTGATAGAGGTTGTTCTTTCTCAGAGGAAAAACACTGTTGCCTTTAAAAGCAATTGGTTTTACCATGGAGTTGACTGAACAAATGAAGCCATCTTATCTGCATTTACCACTGTCAAACCAAGGCAGAGCCCTGCTGTTAATTTCTGGTAGACATCGGTAGAGCTCCACAAGCAGAACAACAGCAGACTGCTGCTTCAGCTGGCGTCCAAATTCACCCTCCGCTTTGTTTCTGGGCATAACCTGAAGGTGGATGGCCCTCCTTCTCTGTGCAAGCTTGCTCCTCATGGGCATCCAAGCACGCCTTCCTACTGCCCCACCAGGCTGGGACAAGGCACTTTCTGTTCCCCTTACAGAAGTCCTATAAGTGACATACTGGCAGAAGCTTATAAGTGGCATGATAGCAGTTATTCACTATCATTTTTTTTAAGCTAATTTCAGACCAAAGACAGAACTTGCATCCATCTTAAAGGTGTGCATTTATGGTGGGTGAAGCAGGAAGCTCAGCATGGGAGGCAGCCAAGAAGCCCAACCTGTATAGTCTGTGTATTTGCTTGGTTGAGAGGTAAGTTTTATGCTCCTTTTGTAAGAGAAATTATTTTCCATCTCCATCACACACTGTAATTTTAACTTTTGTTTGGTTGTTGTGAATATAATGAGCTTGAAAAATTCGTTTTCTCCAGAGAAAAATCAGAGTTGTTCAGTGTGAGAATACTGTGAGAAATAACTGGACTGTTACTATTATCATATGCATCTCTCTGTTCAAGGGATAAATTTTATAAATAACCCATAATATCAATGGAAACA